>NC_058120.1:16838837-17153382 GCF_914725855.1 Thunnus albacares
TAGCTGCCTCCATCAACCACTACACATTTCATAACACAACACCCCCGCAATGACAAGTCGTCCACTCCCGAGCGCACACACAGCTAAAACAACATTATTTCCTCAACAAAGGAGCAGAAAACAAGCTCCAGAGTGATAGAACATAGCTTACCCCTTTTGTTTTTCCTGTTGGTCGTCCAAATGTCGTAATAAGCACACATTTCACAATAAAACTGCAGCGAGTTGCTCCCCAGCCACAGCGCATTGCTCCTTGACCATAGCTAGTTGCTGCCTGGTCACAGCACGTTGCTCTCCGACCACAGCGAACTGAGCCTACCGGTGTTTAGTAAACATGGTCGGTAAAAAAAAAAGTTGGTGGTTTGCAGGTCGGGTCAGATTCAGGTGGTTGATTAATGCATATTTGCGTGAGTTGGGCGGTTTGGATTGGCTCTCACTGGCCAGCGGCCGCAGCACAGCAGAAGCCTCTGTGTGTGTTTGTGTGTGAGCGAGCGAACGTATGGGGGGCTGACTGGCTGGGAATGAGAGATGCTTTGCTGAAACACGGTGCAAAGCACAACGTTAGAGAAGTGTAAGCAAGGAAAAAGATATCACCTGCAATAGTCTCACGCCAGTGTGAGCACCAGAATGTTGACTGCAGCTCATTTAATGGCCACAGATGGCACTAATGAGAAGGAATTTCTGATCCCTACAAATAGAACCTTTAAATCCCAAGGTAACATTTTGTCATATTGTTAGTTCCACCAAAAGTCCAAAACCCCCCCAAAATATTCTGTTTATTATCACATAAGACAATGAATAGCAGAAAATCCTCACAACTGAGAGGCTGGAACGAGGTAATGTTTGGCATTTTTCCTTAAAAAATGGCAATGAACCATTTAGTTAGTTATCTAAATGATTAATTTTCTGTTGATCATCTAATTGACTAAGCTTTTCAGCTTTTTGACTTCACCCAACTCAACGCCCTGAACGATTTTAATAGAGATCAGTTTTAGAATAGAATATGAAATATTTTACCCTGCATGCACAACTGGAAAAGACATTTGACATTGATTTCAAAGTGAAAAGCCCTTTTGGAACTGGGTTATTTTGACATGAAAGACAGAGGTATTCAAGGCATTGCCAACAAGACGTGATTTTAATCAAAAATCAGCCCAATCATGTTCTGCAATCTGCCCAAACTCACATTTTCTTCAATAATAGCCATCCAGTTTGAACTGGCAGCACTATATTGTAATAGTCTATCACACAGTTTTGGTGCTGAACACGTGCTGTTTCCCCATCATTAGGAGTGCGGAGCAGATGTACTGTATCCTGCCTCAGTATGCAGCACCAGCAGCATATGAAGAATAATACAGCCGACGACGAGCCTCCAGTATCTAAATCCAGTTTATCTCAATAGCTGGGAGCATTGTTGACAAGCTGGCTGTTATCTACATATTTAAGGTAACATTTTATACTGACCTGACCATGTTAAAACTATTGATATTATATGTTTTATTGAGGGTGTTTAGCAAAATTACCTGAAAATGTCTTATTGGGTTGGTTCCTCCTTATCTTCACTGCATCTTAACTAGATATTTTGTATACTCTTATTGCATCTTAACTGGATTACTCTCTAATTGCATATTAAGTAGATATTGTGTTCACTCATTTGTAGTGTGACAGTTGTATTAGTCTGTGTTTGTATTTATTGTTGTAACAATGTTTATGATTCTCTCTTGGCTCACTTGTAATCTGAATGAGACTTTTTACCTAGTTAAATAAAGAATGCAAAGTCTCCTCTCTTATCCATGAGTTTGCTCTTGGTCTATTCAGTCACTTAGAAATTACATCACTGATATAACTAATTAGGTTAAGTATGTTATTAAATCACATGGGCAAAAATGTAATGTTACTAACAGTCTATGATGTGATTTAATAGTGTATTGTTGATACTCTTTTATATTAAAAATGCTTTATCAAACTCTTTATTAAGTATTTTGTTTCTGGCATTTGTCATACAAGCAGAGGTGATGCTGGACGCCAGTGCATGAAATAAAGTAGAAATGTAACCTAGACAGTTAGTGGTTCTATCTGTAGAGGACAAGAATGTCAGAGGTCCACCTGACATGTACAAAGGTGAAGCAAAGCCACCAGCCAGTGACGCAACAGTGATGCAGTGTGCATTTGATTGTGATCGAAGCACGATTGTGATGGAAAGACCGCTACACACAGCAAGTACACACAAACAGAAATGCATGCAGACGCACACATTCACACACCCTGCTGACACCTCAGTGTGGCCACATTCTCACCTCAAATATTTCCATTCACTTGACTGTCAGGCCAGTGTTTCCACCAGCGGATGTTTTTTGAGGCCACTGTTTCTTTGAAAAGACACAGAGGGCCTAAACCAGGTAGGAGAAACCTACTTCAGCTATTTTAGACTAGGTCTTTTGTCAGATACCTAAAAATCGACAGCTTTCAAGCTGCAAGACTGCCTCTTCTTTGTTCTAAGCCAGTTTTCTGTTTGATCATAACATAAGGGCCACATTTTTATCTTATTTCATTCAGCATCTTTAGAAATCCTTATATAAATCAAGACCATATTGTTTATATATATGATACAGCTAATGATTATTGAAATATCTGCATCAGCATTAAGCCAGTAAGAATTCTGTATTGTTCTAACCGGCTAGAACAATGCAGGTTCCTCTTTCCTTATGTGAAAGTAAGACAATGAATCTATACACACAAAGTAAACACACACACACACACACACTCCAACAGGAAGAAGGAAGAGTGTGGGTGTTTGGGAGCAGCTGCATGGAGGAGCATCAGACCCAGCTTCCTCCTGGTGCAGCCAGCACCATCTCTCCTCCCTTCTCTTTTTTTTCACTCATTCCATCTACTTATTACCTTCATGACAATTTCTTCTTCTCTTCCTTTTATGTTTCTCTCTCTCTAACATAGACAGAAACATATTCAGTCAAAAATAGACCATCTTTGTCATAGCTTTTATCAGGCTCTTATCCGTTGGCAGAAATGATCTGCTTGTAGCAAGCATTGTGAAAACACGGTTGGTGCTTGTTGCAATGCAAACAGTGTGTGCATGTTGCTGTCCTCTTTTGTCAGAATGGTGACACATCAGCACATTACCACCTGAAAGCCCAACTGTTTCACAACACTTTCCTGTGCTGTGTTCTAATCGAGGGCTTTTTGGTAGCGTTCAAACTTGACTCCACTCTCACACCTGTGCGAGGTGAGGCTTGGATGACTCAAGGCACAGATGGACAGAGCAGATAAAGCCAGAAAATGAGCATAAGAGAGAGAGAGAGAGAGAGATGTTTTGGAAATTTAACTGTGACATATGCTCAATGCTGATTGCAGATGTTTCAGCTGTGATAGGTAAATCTTTGATTGTTGCGCAATCAACTTGGTAGTGGTTTGATTATATAAAAAAAATCATTCAAAACAGGATATACTGCATATGTCATTGAGTACGTTGATGCAAGATATTTTCACTCTGAATCAAGGCCGGTGGAATCTTCCTCTAACACAAGCCTACACAGGTGCAGGTACCAGAGCATCTTTGTGTTTCACTCTTTCGCTTTCCTTTCCAGTTTTCTGTTCTTACTCCTTAATTCTATCACCCAGTCCCATTCCAACCAGTACTCCACTGATTTTCTTCTCTCTTCCAGCCTACATACCTCCCCTCCATCCTCAGCCCCTCTTTCTGTCAGCAACACACCCCCGGTAAGTGGTTACTGTGATGAAGACACTCAGCAGTTATTTCTGTGTTTCCTGTGTATCATGTGGTGGTAGCTTGAGCTAGCTAGCATGGCTGACAACACACAGGCTCCCAGGTGCAGTGTGACAGTGTGGGCTGCCAGCCAGAAAGCCAGTGGGCCAGATAGCAAGCCAACTAGGCCCTGCAGCACGTGCTGCCCTCCACCCCCACCCTTAACCCATCGCTATTCCCAGTGGAAAGGAGGAACAGGCTTGTGACATTTTCATTATGGGAAAGAACACACGTCTGTGTATGTGTGACGTGTGCAAGCTTGCCTATTTCATTTTTATTTTTCATGAAGGTATTGCTGCACCAAAGTAAACCGTTTGAGGAAATGTCTAAAAGTTTAAATGAGTCATTAACTTGTTCATGACTGAGTCATGGATGGGAGATTCTTTGGTTATGTGCAAATCTACTGCATCTGGGAATCAGCTTGTGTTTCTCCCACAGAATTCAGGGGTCATGATGCGCTGACGGCAAAGACCTCCAGTGAAACCAGCATGCAGGGGCACCAGGGTTCGCCCTCTCTCCCCCAGCTCACCCCCAGGCCGCAGATGCATCGACCCAGACAAGGCTGCACTTCTCTGGGCAGCACAGAGAGACTGCTGTGCTCCGGTTCCTGGAGCCCTGATGCTCTGATTGAGACCCTGCGCCCATGCAGGAACCAGAGGGAGGGGAAGGGAGAGCAAGGGAGGGGATGCAAACACATCTGGCATCTGCAAAACCCTGCACACAACTCCCACATATCATGAGAGCAATGTACAGACCATATAGAAAAGCGAGCTCTGTTTTCCCCTCTGCTATGACACATGAGGACGATGATACACACACACACACACACACACACACACACACACACACACACACACACACACACACACACACACACACACACACACACACACACACACACACACACATATCTAATTGTGTTCCTGTTACCTCTAAAATCTAGAAAAGTAATTATGTGAGGAGCAGGGCACGAAGGCACAAAAATCTCCAGCTGGCAGGACAGTAGGACAGCAACACCAGAATACACCACTCTCTGCTTTTGTTCTATTTATATAGCTCACCAAACAATGGTGTTGGTTGGTGTCTAAAAAACAAATTACTTAGCTGCCTATGGTAGCATCTACAAAGGAAATGGTATAAAACAATGCTACATTCAATGATGTATACATACATGGTACTGTATATAAATAAGGGAAGACCTATTGAAGCTGTTGAGGGGAAGATAAATGAAAAGCTGTGAGAGGAGGACACAATAGAGAGCATATCAGAGTGCAAGAAATTTGTGTGGGTGCACGTCTCTGCAAGGTGTCTTTTTGGTATGTTTGTTTCTTTGCGTGGGCGCTACCTTTTGCATTAGGCGGCAGTACAGGACGAAGTTTGAGGTAGTGGGTTGGGACGTAGTTTTATGTGTATGTCTGTGCGTGCGTGTGTGTGTACACGTGTGGGTAAGGGTGCAGAGTACTTTCTGATAAACAACCAGCACCTATCTCTGTTTCAGCTCGCTTTTAGAAAGTACCGCACGTTTTCATAAACCTGCTCTTCCGTCAAAATGACTGGGCAATGATTTTTCTTTATGAGCTTTAAACATTGGAGAATTTGACAAGGAGGAAAGGATGCTTGCAAGAGTATAATAGGATAAGATATCAAATGCATATACATGGTTGGTGTTACTTTAGTACGCGCTACCTCCTCTCTTCAGGGTGACCGAGTATAGGCCAATGAGAGGCATAGCAGCAAGCTGGAGCAGTATGCTCTTAGTGGACAGCTGTGGGGCCATTAAAGGCCCATCTGCAGACAATAGGCTCTGTCTGAAGGGCACACACAGCCTGGTTCCTGTCCTGCTCTGCCTCACTGTGTTTGTGTATGGATGCGTATATGAGAGTACCATGCATTTCCATGCCCCATTTTTATCTCTTACAAAGGAATACACAGAAAACACACATTCGCTCATGCAGCTACCTCTAAAAGTCAGTCATTTTAACATGTCTGCGCTAAACTTGGTAATTTTCCACAGCAAATTTTGATCTTTTCCTACATATAATCACTCATAATTATGCTTTATGATAATGCCTTCTCTGTAATGTGGCAGAAATAAACAGAATCATGCCATGGTTCACTGAGGCAAGTCTTGTTGAAGTCAGACATCATCACAGATGGTGGAAAAACTGATTTCATTGTGCGATTAAAGCTTTCATGGCATCCTCTCTTCAAAAACCGAGGAAATGAAGATCACTTTATTAAAAGGTTATCTTCTCTCACGCACTCGACAAAACACAACAGCATGCAAAAATATAGGCGTGCGTTGGAAAAACAGCTAGCTGGCCCAACCACATACCACTCAGCGCGGTTCGATCAAGCAAGCCACAACTTCACATGCCCCAACACACACACACACGCACGCACGCACACACACTGCTCCTGCATGCAGACACATGCAAAAATATCTGTCCCAATACTAAAATAGGCCCTGAGAGGTTGCACCTGCACCTGTGCCCTGGTCCACACCTACACACAGGTGTCAGGATGTGACACATACACACAGACAGAGAAAGAAAGATAGAAGAGAGGGAGGGGAAAAAACGAGAGCGGGGTGAATCACACAACTGCGGTCGACCAAAAAGCTTTTTCTAGATATCATCTCTGTATTTTGGAGTGTAACCATAAGTGTGATTTTCATTTTTAAATAGACTTTCAGGTTGATGTGTTTAATTATAAAAAGTGATGCACACAATACTTATTCAGTAACTGCTGATTTCTAGATGATATGTAATTATATGATATACAAGAAGACTTTTATTCATAATCATGGGTTTAGGGTGAGTGAAAAGAGGGTTTAAGCAAAGTGTGTATCATACTGCAGACATAAGTGCCTTGAGTGTCTCATTATGCAACTCAGTATGAGTGGTCTCTCAATGTGTATGTGTGTGTCACAGTGACTCATACCCATTTGTGCCTTGACAGTCCCTTTTTTCAAATGAGGAAGAATTAGGGGGCAAATATTCTAAGCAGTGGCTTAAATATGCATGCATGAACACACACAAACACATGCATGGTACACAAACAAAAAGGTTGGAAGAACTTCATTTTATTATTTCCAAAGTTAGATGTTATGAAAATAAAGGCATAGCTCTATCTGTGTTAATATTCATTACTTGATGAAATGAATGAAATCAAGATAGAGGAATAAGATTTCATCAAGTCGGTATTGTGTTTGCCTACTCCTATGCTACTGGTCATATTAAAAATGCATTTGAAAAAAAAGAATAATGCTATGTTAATGTTATTATCACAGTAAAGTTTTCACACGGTTTCTCAGTTATGTCACATTAAAAAGAGATGCAATGAAAAGCCCTTTACGTTCTTTGAGAGATGTCGCCACCCTGTGGAAGCTTACTGTTGCTGCAGTCCAACAGACTTTGCAGCAGCTGCACCACAAATTCAATTTGAATTCTATTTTATACCATTTTCCTTATTGTATTTTACTTTTCTTTGTCTTTTTTAAAAAAAAAACCAAAACAAAAACAAAACAAAACTAGTTTTAATGCCTTTTTATGTCTTCTGTAAAGAGCTTTGAATTGCTTTTGTGTTTAAAAGGTGCTATACATAGAAAGTTACTTCATTCCACAAGGATGCCTGAACAAACAATTCCCTGAGACTTAGTAGTAAATTTGTCTGAATTTGAATTTGATTAAATATTCTATTATGTAGGAAATACTGATAGACACAATATGAATTCCTAATTTAAAGACCCCCTCCAAAGATGTATATAAAATACTACTGAATAATACTATGTGTCTGATATGGATTTTCCACAAAAAAGTTCAATTATCTTGTTAAAATCCTTAAAATGGCATCAATCCCTTCTGTCTAAATGTCTGAAATATATTTCATTTCATAAGTTCAACTGCTGGATACAAGATGTTTCCTACTTTACTGTCCATTCTCAGTGTTTGTGTATGGGAGGCTTCAAGTTTCCACATCACACTTTTTTAAGATGAATATTTGACCAGGATTGGCTTCCAAACTATTTGTGATGTCATAAATCATGCTCGTAGATTCACCCCTTAAAACTGGATTTTCAATGAGCACAAACTTCCCACTTTCAGCAGAAACAGCCTCCCAGTGTCAAACTCTGCATGTACATCATTCTGTACAGTCAAGCTCAAATATCCAACTGTAAGAACAAGAAGAAAAACATATTTTTCTGTGGAAAGGGACTTTAACAAGGGTATCACATTGTTTTAAAAATAATTAAAAAAAAGGTACATTAATGCCTTAAAGAATCCTCATCCGACATCTTCCTCACAGTTCATCCTTCTCATCTCCAATGGGACAAGAGACGCCGGTGCCTTTGAGGCCACAGTAGCCTTTAGGTACCTTCTTCAGGTACTGCTGGTGATAGTCCTCAGCGTAGTAAAATTGCTGCCCCTCCAGAATCTCTGTGGTGATGGGACCATAGCCTTTTTGATCCAGCTCCTAGAGAGAAAATACACACACACACACACACACACACACACACACACACAGATACAGACACATACAGACAAAAAAACCCCAATTAATTTTTAACAATCATACAGAACACAAAACACCAAAGAACCCCCAATTCCCTGCCCTTCCTGTATAAACCCAATTAGTAAAAAGGGAGAAAAAAAAAGAAAAAAAGGGAAAGAGGCCTTCTGGCTAACCAGAAATGATCACATCCCTATGGTGGCATCAGTAATGTGCCAATATACTCTAGGTAAGGCTACCAAATATTCAGAAAGGTGTTGTATCCTTTTCTAAGTCTATATGTGATCTTTTCAAGAGGAATACAGCTGTTCATTTCCATCTATCAACGAGGAGAGGGGAATCAGATTTCCATGTCACTGTTAAGCATTCCCTGGCCACACAAAGCGATTTCCATAAATTTAATTTGGGAATTAGTTGAAGATTTAGTTTGATTTATGGAGTTTCTGTGGGGTGAGGTACAGTTGATGGAGGAAATTATAGTGAACCAGTGTGTACCTGTTATTAATGGTAGCTGACAAACTGCCGTAACATAAATCTGACCAGAGCTGTTCATCAGTTGTATGTTCAGATCTGATTCCATTCTCGCTCTAGATTTGTGCAAACCTGGCTTTGGGCCCTCATCCAGTAGTAAGGAGGCTCAATGACCATGCAACAATGTTTGCCTAGAAATACTCATGCTTCGAACAGTATCAATCAATATGTTTATGTACACTGAATTCCCCAAGTACAAACTGTACTATTGCTACAGCCTCTACAATGATCTCCACATTGATTCAAGGAGTTTTGTTTTATTTAAATTGGACTATTTTTGTCTGTGAATTTGTACGCAGCGAAATGACAATGACAATGAGTTTAAAGCCTCCTATCCTTAAAGGGGAGCTCCACTGATTTTAGACATCAAAGTCTGTTTACAGATCTTGGGGAGCACAACTTCATATGTGAAAAGAGTTATATAGAGCCTTTTGTGGCTCCAGGGACCTGCACATAATCTGAGAAATTTGGTTGTGGCGTTTTGGTTGTGGTTGAGCTTGAGAATTAAAAAAATCTGTCTGGGAGTGTACAGTTAGAAAGAAACAAAGAAACCAGACCTCTGAAGCCCTGCTCTCATCTCTGCTTGAGGCTAGTGGTTCAAAGCTACATTAGCTGCTACTAACAAAACACACCCAAGTCTCCGACAAACTGTTTGTTGCATTGTGGGTAATATAGGCCCCAGTTTTGACAAGGGAGAACCAATATCTTTGGTTCTACTGCATCGATTTTGAGACTTTCTTTTTACTGTTCGTCATCTATCCAACAGCGTTATAGGAGTGCAATGCTAAATCGGTGGAGTACTCTTTTAGGTTGAGTCAATGTTCAAGGTTATAATCCCTAAAACAGACTTTTCTGTGAGGAAACTATTCCTAGCTTGCAGCATCTTCATGTGTTCATATCCTGCAGCTTGTTCCCCTCACCACAGGCATGACACACATTCAGCGCTACTTTCTCAGATTGCAGTAACTTCTTCAAAATGAACACGCCTGTTAAATGGCTGTTTTATTCTGCAGTGTATTGGATCTGAACTTTCAATACCTCTCACTAATACAGTAAAGAGTTTCTGCTCCTCGACTAGAAAGCAGGGTTATTGAGTGACAGAAGAAAGGAACATCTATTTCTTTTTGTACTGCAGCTTGCCTCTGTGGCTCTCTCTGTGGGACAAAGCATCAAAGAGTATCCGCTCTCTTTGAGAACTCCTGAAGACACTTTCACACTTACACTTTTCTAAACACCATGAGAGAAGGCTTCAAACACACTAAAAAAGCGCACAAATTCACAAACACACACACACACTAAACACCTCTGACAGATATATCAAAGGTATACCTGCTGTGCTGAGTGGTTTTCTCTATCTAATAATACAAGCGCTCAGTCCTCTCTAGATCAGTGCTCTTGAGAGCTGACAAAACAACAAGTTCGAGGCACAGCGGGACTATCTGTGGGCAACAAGTAGCTTGAATGTAGTTCACTACACCTCAGCACAGCACAGCACCGAGGAGCTTTGCTTTGTGGAGGCGTCAATTGGCACGGTTCAACAACCACCATGAAACAGAGGCTGTGTATTCAATCCTGGCTCAACCTGTTCTTATCAGCTCCTGCGATATAGGCTGTTTCTCTGCATGAGACTGTCATGGACACCACTGGAGTATTTAAGGAAAGGGGACTTCATTCTTCTTAAGGGGTAAATGTATATTTTGAGTATCAAACGATCACCCAATGGAGGCAGGTTTCCAAGGAAGGAAAAAAAGTATGAAAATGTCTATCAAAACTTCTAAAACCACTCTCAATTCACTTCCTTCAAAGTAATTTTTGGGCATTTTTTCGCCTTTATTTGATGCAGTCAAGAGTGACAGGAAATGTGGGCAGAAAGAAAAGGGTTATGTCATGCAACCAAGGTCCTCGACCAGGCTCGAATGGAATGTTGCAATAACATCAGCATCATCTTCCATCATTCAACATCATCTGGAACTACTTCTCCACTGTTGAACCGTGTGCACTCTATGTTCCAAAATATGTCTAATACTCAGGCACTGTAGAGTTCATGAACAGGAAAAATGTTCCGAGATGGAGTTTGAGGACAAAAATATACAAATATGGGTGACAAATTACTAGGAAAGATCAACATAAAGTCTTAGTAAGATGTCCATGTGCAGCTATAGAATGCTGGAGGGATGGAAAACCATTCTTCCAACATATTAGCGCTGTCTAACATGTTGGTCCAAAATTTTACCATTCAGCGACCCCTTGTGCCCTGTGTGAAAGTATCTCATCTTCTACACTCATTTAGTTATGTTTTTCATTTATTTTGTCACCCATCAGTCCATGTGACTATTTATTAAGAACTTTCCTATTCTTTACATTAGTTTTTTGATTGACAAATGTGCAAGTTCTGTTGTTGATTGACAAATCTTCATGTCAAAAAGAGAGATTTGCTTTTCCACTTTGAAAAAACAACAACGAAAAAAAGCCAAGCCAAAAAAAAGAGAAACAGGCTCCAAGTCTGGCTAAGGATCTTTTGCTCTTGCTGTAACCGAGCTTACTAATGAAAATAAATTATGTTGACCAGGACAGAACAATTCCCCAGCTGTTCTTCTACTAACTTGCACATTTGTGTGGGAGACAATGAACGTAAAAAAAGATCTGTGTATAATCTCTAAAAAAGGAAATAATGTCGGTGAAGGGCAGCATGTTATAGGTAATGTATAGTTTTGTCCACATGGAGGCAGTGTGGTACTTGATGTGTGTATGTGTGTGTGCTGGAGGTGATGCAGTGGAGTCCGTAAATCAAAGCTCTGCACCCCACAGAGAGGCTGAGGCAGCAGCTGACCTCTAAGTCCTCAGTGGCTGCTGCTACAATACGAGGGCTCTAATCTCCCTGGAGGAAGGACCCAGCGTTCACAAACCAAACTACAGCGCAACACAGCCCTCAGTACAGAATATCAGCCTGACAAGCATGGACATATTTACATTTTAAATGCCCTGTCTGACACAGAGGAACCCATTTTTCTCTTCTTACATCCAACAGCACTCTAGTAAACCAGCCGACACAAGCATAGAGCTTTGTACATCATGGCCTAATTAATCAGTCATCACCACCAAACCACAGTAGTAGCGAAGCCTTCGGGGCAGAGGATGCTTCATGTAAGGAGAACACAATGTCCAAGAAAAGGTCTGTTATTCCGAGCAGACATACACCCCCACCCTGACACCCCCGCACCACTCCCGCGCTCTACATCCAGCCCTCTACAGCAGTCACAACACGGCGGCCATTTTAGATCTATAAATCAGAATGCATGGCGTCACGCCACTGTGTATAACCTTATGTGGCTTCACTCTCTCTCTCACTGCAGCAGCAGCGGCAGAGGAATGGAGGGAAGAAATAAAGAGAGAAGGACGTGGAGGGTAAAAACAGCAAAAATGGAGGAGGGAAAATTCGAGAGAGGAAGCGCAAACTAGATGTTCTCAAGTTGAGCATTTTCATGCTGTTCATGATGTTCAGATGATGGCTACATGGAGAGAGAGAATGTGTGTGTGCAAGTAGGCTATACATTTGTGTATGTGTGTGTGTGTGTGTATGTGTGTGAGGACTGAAACAGAAATACAGAACATTTTAGGAACAGATCAGTGTATGTGTGCGTATTTACGTGGGGACGTAAATCTGTCACATTACAGGGACTCACCTTCAATTTGGAAACAAAAAGCTTGCATCCACAACGTAGAAAATTAATATTTGGGGTTAAGACTTGTTTTTTGGTTAAGGTTAGGGGGTTAGGTACATACTGGTAGTGGTTAACATTAGGTTAAATTGACAGGGAATTCATTTAAGTCAATGCAATGTCCTCCGAAATGACAAAAACAAGTAATGTGTGTGTGTGTGTGTGTCCAGGGCTGAGCTCACTCAGCCCAGTCAGCCTTTCCTTTCTTCACGCCTGTCGGAAAGACTCCCCTGTCAAAGACATGGCTGAACGGGTGCATTTCTCTCTCTCTCTCTCTCTCTCCCCATCTCCCTCCATTGCTGATTCTCTCTCTCTCTCTCCCTCTCTCTCTCTCTCTCCCTCTCTCTCCCATGTGAGCACAGACCACAGCTTCGTGCTACCAAGTCCTCCCTGCTCTCCAGCCAAGCGAGAGAGCCCCTCTCGCCATCACCATCGCCAGAGAGTCGGCCCCGGGACACAAATAGGACGTGACATCCCGAGAGAGGGTGGAGGTGGAGGAGGAAGAGGAGGAGGAGGAGGAAAATGTACTCTCTTCTCTTATCCTACCCCACTGTCTTGTCTCTCTCTGTCGTTTTCCCTCAGAAGGCCTACGGCTGCGGAGTGGTGGGGAAGAGACGCGCATTGACATAGAGTTTGTGACACCCGATGACTCATGGTGAAGACATTTGAAGAGGGACGTGACCTCAATTCTGTGATTTATGTAATCATCCCTTAGTCCACTCCAGTTACTGGTGTGGTTATTGCTATTTACCATTTCTCGGGCTCCTCATCTCCATCGTTTTATTTGTTTTTCCTGGTGTCATTGTCTCAGTCTTGATCTCAAATTCAAATTTTCATTATTGGCATTAAATACTTCATTGGCAAAGCACATTTTAACAAATTTACAATGTAAGTGTAGTAGCCCAGTATTGAGATCTTTTACATTTTAAGTAAAAGTAGCAATACCTCAATGAAAAATACAAGATAAAAATACTAGTAAAGGTTGTGCATTTATAGTTTTATTTTAGTAGTAATAGCAGAAAAGGTCAGCAGAAAAAAAGTACTCATTAGGTAGAAGAATGACCCCTGCCAATGCTGTTCATACTGTTGGGTATAGTTTGGTCTAAAATAAATAAAACTGCATTATATTTTATTTTATATTTTCTTATATATAAAACACAACCGACTTGAGTCTGCATACCTGAACATCTTAAACATGTACATACAATTTTTGAGTTTTGTCGACAGGAAAGCTGCTCCGTGGTACAACTCTGGTAGTAGATAGACTGTGGCTCTGCCTGAAAACACACGAAATAGACTGACATGATACTTATCGACTTGTCCGCGGCACCGCGCTTGCCCTCAATGACCTCGGGGAGAGACACAGAACGGGAGTGATGGAGAGAGGACGAAAGAGAAAGACAGACAGGGAAGGGAAAAAAAAAGAGATGCGGAAATGGTGCAGAGACACGCAGGGAGAGATGGAGTGAAGGAAAGGAGGAGAAGAGCATGGGAGATTATCGTGAGGCTGAGGGAATGAAAACAGACTCTAGTGAGATGGTGAAAAAAAAATAACAACATATAAACACAATAGCCTGAAAAAGAGACAGAGAAGATACTGAAAGCTTGTTCTGTGAGGTTCTGGGAAAAGCCGTACATGTAAAACATTCATGTACATCACTGTGTCTATAAATGTGTGCGAGCTAAAGGATGTGTATTCCCTCTGTGTGTCTGATTTTTTTTTTTCCTGCCCTGCTCTGTTCATCTCTCTTTCTCTCTCTCAGTGCGGGTCAGGCATCCATTTTAGCTGAGCTCTAATCTTCAGCAAGCGCTCCTACATTTTGTGAGCGAGGAAGCCAACACTCCTACATTTTGAGAGGGAGAGAGGATGCACACGCACTTCAGTCTCGGAGCGAGGCGGCACGCGCTCCTACGTCTTTTTTTTTTTTTTTCCATGGCAGACAACAAGTAGCTCAACATCTGAAGAACGAAAACGCAGGAGATCAGTCCTGCATTTCTGAGAAAAAAGTGATCGCCTCTCATTAACATTTCAGCTGCACTGTACTCGACAACATCTCACTGACTGGATTACTTTCTGGCAAATAAAAAAAAGTTATTCCTGAACCATATATCACTAACAATTTGTCCATTTTTATCTTAGCCAATAATGTCTCGTAGCTACATGGGCAAGATGTCTAGTTGCTATCAGAACACAGCAGAAATATTTTAAGATTTAAGACTTAATGTAAAAGGAAAGACAATCTATAATATGCGAGAGCTGGGGAATAGTTGGAAGCATAAATTTGACTTTTGAAGACTTTCCAGAATGGGAGATGTGGAAAACCAAACTGAGCTTGTGTGACTAGAAGCCCGCTAAGGAAACCTGCTGATGCTGTGCCCCGTTTTAATAACCCTCGAGCTTCTCCTCAAGACTTCTAGCCCCAAACGACCCCCACCCCCTTTTTTTTTTTCCAGCCATCTTCCGAAACCCCCTGTCCTCCCTCCCCCCCCATCTTTCAAGCTCATTAAGTTAGGATGCCTTATCAGAGGGCACACTCACCCCTCCAAGGCCCTACACACATGTATGTGCACGTACACACACAATATCCATGCTGGCTTGATAAAACCTATTGTTCATACATGCACACACACACACACACACACACACACACACACACACACACACGCACACACACACATATATATAGAACCCCCGTTCTTCCATTTTCCTCTCCAAACCCTAACCCAACTCTAAAACCCCCCCATCACCACCACCCCACTCTCTCCTCCTAATCAACTCTTCCCATCCCTCCTCTCCTCTCTCTCCCAACTCACCCCCCCCCCCCCCCCCCCCCCCTCACCCAGCTCTGGGGAGACGTTTTAGCAGAGAGGGAGGGATGGAGTGAGAGAGAAGGGGAATGAGAGAGAGAGAGAGAGAGAGACCGAGAGAGAGAGAGAGAGAGAGACGGGGGAGACAGAGGGAGAGAAAGAGATGCACTCCTCCTCTCTGCTCTGCTGCCACAGCGGCTTGGCTACAGAAGCCTTTGATGTTCTGCAAATTTCAAATTTCATTATAGAGAACCCCCTTCTCCTCTCCCCTCTCCCTGCTCCCTCCCTCTCTTCCCCCTCTCTGCTCTCGCGCTTAAACAAGCTTTTCTGCCTCACTCCCCCCCCCCGCCCCCCCCCAGTGCTGAAGTTAAGAAACTGAAAGCCCTGCAGAAGAGACTCTTCGTATGGGTTAATTATTTATTGGGCTGTGTGTGTATGTGCCAAATGTATGTCTGTGTGTGTGTGTGTGTGTGTCTGTACGTACATGCGAGTGTGTGTGAGTCATGGGCTGGCAGTGGGGTGGAATCTGGATTTTGTGATGCCTGTCTTATCTCTGGTCGTCTTAGATCGCCTCCACCCACTCTCTCTTGTCACTCTACTGAACATGCACTCACTTCACCCGATAGAGAGCATTGGCCTTTTAGAATAAAACGCGCGCACACACACACACACAAACACACACACACACAATCACACATGCACAGAAGGACACACACTGCAAGCCCTTCCTCTGTAGAGATGCCATTTTCAAACCGGGTGTTGTTGAGACTCAGCATCAATGCGGCAAAGGCAACCATTTCAGGGCAGGAAGCTGCCATTTTGGTTCAGAGTGTGTCAGCTGCTTTGAGAAGATATGTGTCCCAGTGGCCCTCAGATGAAACTGGGGTGCCACTGAAGTGGTTGACAGATCGGTGGTGTCAGCAGCGTAGGTGGAGAGAGAGAAGGAGGGAAGACTGGGTGCTGTTTCTCCTCTTGATCTTTGGAAACATGGTTTGTGAGTATCTGCTGTGAACCGGGTTAAAGTTCTGGTGGAGGTGACAAGACAATATGCTCGATATAACATTAACATTAACCCGTTGAATATGGGTTTTGCTAGTTTTCTTAAATTACAGGTCTATGGCATAGTCATCACATTTCTTAATATAGCTGTCATATATTGTTATTTACAGAAGAATTTAGCCTACTCAGAAATCCAATTAACTGTCATGTGTGGCACTATAATGTTCTTGGACAGTTTTATCATCCAAAAAAAAAAAAAAAAAATCGAAAGTAGGACAGCACTCCACTTAAATTGTTTATTCATGCATTGCACAGACTTGATTTTTGCCTTTGAGGATTCAGCACCCATCTATACAAACTGAGTTTGAGCGTGTTGTTTTATGATCTAATCTTGGACAGCTTTATGAAATGTCCATTAAAACGCTTTAACGAAATTTGAATATATTCAAGTTTTGCTTGTATGTCCAAAACTTTTCACCACAGAGAAAATGTCTGTATATGAATGCATAGAGAGGAATGTCAGTGTTACAGGCAGGGATATAACAATCATATTGATAAGAAATTAAATTTTTAGTGCTGTTAAAAATGAGGGTTTTGTTGTTCATGTCGTGCTTCTTTTTCTTTTCACAGAACAATCATACATGAAGGTCCATTTAGTAGCTGTTCTAGAGCTTTCACTCATGATGTGATCAAATCTGAGTGTGTGTGTATGGCTTATAAACCTGGATGTTGTGTGCATCATGTGTGGGGTCACAGTCAGTTGATAGTCAAAGGGTGGGGTCACCATCAGCTGATAGCCTGTCAGTCTTAGCCCTCTGTTCTGATTGCCTTCCTCTTTTTCTTTTCCCGCTTTCCTCCCCCCCGTTCCTGGTCCCAGCTGCCACTCCTCTCTCACCTCTGACCCCAGCCCAAGGCCAAGGTCGGGAGGTTGTCGTCATGGCAACATGACAGCCCTGTGGCCTGTGACTGCTGACCCCAGAAGCCCTAAGTAACCATGACGATCATATTTGCTCCCCTCTGCCCCCTGCCAGCTTGTCCATGAATACCATTTAGAGAGAGAGAGGAGAGACGAACAAACCAAACTGATGGAGGATCAACGGATAGATGGACTGATGGACAGACGGACAGATGGACGGAAAGAACAAAAGGTGGGCGCGTGTGCCGCTGAAAAGAGGAGATTTAGAAATGAGATTTAATGACCTATTGACCCTCTTCCGCTCTTTCAGTTTGAGGGCCATAGAGAAAGACGCTGTCACTGAGTGGATGTAACTAAACAGCGTCCAACTCTAAGAGGTCACCACTCCAGAGACTGGCTTTTAATTATTATTCAAATAAATGGGAAAACTCCACGCTACAGCTTATCCGTGCACAACGGCCGAAAAGGTATATTATAACAATGTTGTTCAATATGATCATTTTAATTTTGTTTCTGACATGATGGAATCAAATACACAAACATCTGCATGACTTTATTTTTTTTTAATAGGGATGATGTGTGTGAGGAAAATTATGAAAACTGTTCATTTTTCAACACTTTTTCCACAGCTGCTAGTCCTTTACTTCACACATGGTTTGGTTATAAGTAACACCTCACTTGAGTCATATGTCATAATGAAACCCTCTGATGTGTGCATGTGAGTATTATACCTGCTGAAAGGCCAGTTTGCTCTTCAATGCAAGCTCCTGTTGAGCAGGGCTGGATGTGTAAATGGCTGAACGATATTGAGTACCACGGTCATTCTGCTGCCTCATACCTGCGTAAACACACACAGAAAGGAAAATAAGACACTCTGCAAATAAGCATAAGTACCACAATCATCACAGACACAATGCCATTTGCATGTTAAAGGTTTTCACAATTATGTCATCATCCCGCATCTTGAATTCATGAAGCCAAATGAATTCAAAGATCAGAGCAGATTCGGGCTTCCATTAGGGGGGCCTGCGGTGTGTAGGTGTATGGGGCCTCGTGTAGGTGGGTGTATTTTCTTCTTCTTTGTCATGTGGCACTGTCAAAATTTTCATCAGCTTTACATCAGTGTATTTGGAGGAGGCCCAGGCCAAGAGTAACTTGATTAGCAGGACAAATTGCTGCAATCACATGTTTGCTTTTCAGAGGCTACAATCCTGAGCAGCTTTAGCATCCATGGACCCTTCCATTGCAGGCTTCTATCTTACTCTCTCTCCCACTCAGCCTTTGTTTCTTCTCTTTGCCGTACAGCATCATTCCTGTTTTCATTTATCCCTCGAAACCCTTGTTCTTCTTAGTCTTTGGCCTTTTGGTGACATCAGTGGAGGAGCTGATTGTTCTCATCTCAGCATACGCTGACCTCAAGCATTTTTGTCATGTAACAGTTTTATGATTTGTGTTGTGGCAGACATTTCTTCCCATTTCTCTATCATTTAAAATTCTATAGACACAACAATAACATATTAGCATCTTAAAACGTTGACAGGGCTAACGTTACACATCCATCAGACAGGGAGCACTATGAGCGTTCAGTTGGAGTGGTGTTTGTGTCCATCTGACAAATTTGAGTCCAATATTCACTTTCCTTTTAGCTCTACTTTGGTCTCCACCAACTTTTGAGGTAAATATCTGGATCTTTGCCTGCTAAATGTTCCACCATGTTCACTAGTCGCTAACCTTGTTGATTTGACAAAGTTGGTGCTGGGCAGATAGATAGCGTACAGACAGTTTATGAAAGTGGTGAGTATGAACCAAAACATGGAAGTTGCAAACTATTATAACCAAAACAATGAGCTGAGAGTTGCTAAAAAAAAGCTCCAAACACCTGTGGGGAACCACAGAGTAAAGCAATAATTCTCTATGGGTTTGTCATTACAAGAACCCCTTTCATATAAACATAGTGATTTGTTCCATTGGTCATATAAAACATTGGTTAGGGCAACTTTAAATGACTAAAACAGTGTCTCTCTGAATTGCAATGTGTGGTTAGGGTAGTCAGTTTGAGCGATGAAAGTGTGCATTGTGTTCCTACCATAAAGAAAAATGTCAAGTCTATTGATAAAAAGTCAAGATGACAACCTTTGATTATTTATTTATTTATTTTTTAAATAAACCAATTAGATGTGGTCACTGTCATGCAACTGTTACTTTTCCAAACATGTAGTGCTTTTCTCCACAGGATTTTTTCCAGTTGTCCATGTGAGCTTTAAAATGTTTTACATGTTGTTTAACAACATGACATACACCTGTTAATTTCCTGTCAGATAGCTTTCTATTTACATTGTGGGAGGAAACTGATTCCCACTGAATGTGCTGACAAGCTGCAGCCATGAGATGCTGACATCTTCTTGACACGGTGATCTGCGTATCTTGTTCTCTTTAGATTAAATGTTACCTTACATCATAGAGTGTCAGAACCTATCTGTAACACAGTCTGTTTAGATATAATGGCTATAAGTATTAATCTGGTCTTCATTCAAATCAGAGCAGACAAGCAGACGTCGCCTGCGCTCCGACACACACTGAATAAACTCACTATAACTAATGTTGCTGCCTTAGAGAATTTGCTTCACTGAACATTTCTTCACCATATTAAATGCTTGTGTTGTTCAAATATGAATTTAAGTGTGTTGTCGAGATTTTCCTGTTAAAATTATAGGTCTCAGTACAAAGCTTATATTTTCTTTTCTTTTTTTCTGTCAAAAATGCAATCCAAAAATTACATTTGATATCTACTGTAACAGCCCCAAGTAAAGCTAATGGACATCTCTAATACTTAAAGTGATTGACACAGTTAGCCTTAGAGAGAAAAACAAAGAGACGTGTACCTCCCTCTTTACCGATAAACTTTTAGTAGTTGACAGTCAAAATGTTCTGTATGAGGAATCATAAGAAAACTGATGTAATATGACATGTAATATTTAGGTATTGATTCCGTTTGGTTGGCCAAGTTCTCCACAACTCAATGGCTGTTTTTTCTCTTTCCTTTCATTTTAACCTCCCTAAACAACTTTTTCACCTTCATTGATCAAGTGATCTTAACTACAGCGCACTTGAGAGTCTTTGGGGCTTTTTGGTGCTATTTGCTAATGCCAGGATGGCAACATGCTCACAATGACAATGCTAATATGCAGAATAATGTTTACCATTTTTGATTATTTTAGTTTAGCATGTTAGCATGCAAACATTTGCTAACAAGCACTAAACACAAGGTGCAGTTGAGTCTGATGAGAATTTCATCGGTCCGAGATCCGAGATCATTCGGCCCGGACCAAAGTGGTGGACCGACCTACAGAACGACATTGTCATCGCTGGAGTCATGCTGCTAGTGGATTGGCAGGTTTTATATTCTACTTCTTCATAGACATGTATTTTCTAATTCTACTTCTTTCCATCTTTTTGTCTTCACTGCACCATCTACCACCCAGTCCACTTTTCCATTTGTCTCCCTCTGTACCTCTCTACCCTCCATATCTGCAGTGCTGGATGTTGGCCATCTTGCCCCCAGTGCTGTTGTTCAGTGGCGAGGCTAATGGTGGCCCCTCCATCAAAGGCCACCGAGCCACTCTGCCATTGGCTGTCCACCAGAGCCTTTACTCAGATTGGTTGGCTGGCAGAGGTCTTGTAGCTTTGCTGTTCCCTCTGACCTTCCCTGCTAACCCTGAGGTTCTGACCAGCCCAACCACACACACCTACACATGCACACGCACACGCACACACACAAACAGCTGCATATGGGTAAGATCATGTATGGACAAAATATGCATACTAATTATGTGAGAACAACCCGATATATATATATGAAACTACAGGTTTGACTTCTGTAATTTTATTACTGTAAACTATTCATCTTCAACCTCACAGATTGATATTCAATGTCTATTACAAAAGAGTAAAGACAGCAAAGGTTTTTCATCACAAAGAAATGGTTGAAGATCTGGAATATCAGAGAAAAGTCAAGAGACAAACACCCTTGAGTGGTAATTGTCTTTGTGTTGGAAGCAGTCATTAAGATTCATCACATCTTCAGAGATCCATCCACCATCAAAAGAGGAGTTACTCCCCAATCAAAATATGAACGCCATCCAAAACATCAGCCTATCTTTTGATTATACTATCTCCAGATCCATCCCCATAAGCACTGAGCCCTCAAAAAACTACAACAGCAACAAATACCACCCAAAAAAAAACTGGTTCTTCCCTCCTGCCTCCACCGTCTCTCTCTCTTGCTCTCTCCATTTTTAACAGCCCCCTTCGTTATTTTCTCCATCCATCAAAGGCAGCAGTAATTATTAATGAGAGCCTCCCTGTTCTCTCTGCATTATGCATGAGAGCCATGCTTCTGAAAGCAGAGGGTAATGGGGGGTGGACAGAAGGGGAGGGGCTATGGGTCACACACTTGTACACACACATACACACACACTGCCTCTTGGGGTCACTGACCTACGCCCACAATGCCAAAAATATTAATTAATCACCCCCCCCCCTCCAAATAAGAAAATTTAAAAGTAGCCCCCTTTAACACTTGAGAGACAAATGGAAGCAAAAATCAGACAAATAGGAGGGTGGTAGGGTATCTCAAGTCTCAGAGGGAGTAGCTACTGCTTCCAACCGACATTCATGCACAAACCTGCATACACAACTGTACACGCATACACTTTTTTGCTTGTTGTGTTTAAACCCGCTGAGATTTCTTGCAACTCTGTAAAATCTCTTCCAGTGTTTACCCTTGCACGCAAAAAAACAACAAAAAAAAAAAAAAACAACATCTCTGCTCAGTTTGTCCCTGCTGGCTGTTGGGGATAAAAGCCTACCATTTCTCCCACTTCCAACTTCACCTTCCCTTCTTCCTTTTGCAATTCGCACTCCTTCAGTTTTCTTCTATGGCTCTTTTCTTATCCTTTATTCCCCCCCTCGCTTATTTCCTTCCAACATATTCACCCCACTTTAACACATGTGCATGTTTGTTTGTGTGCTTGCGTGTGCTCCAAGGGAGGTAAGAGAAGCGGAGGGGATTCGCACAGCCTAACCAGCCTTGCGATTTTCAGTCATAGGCAAAAGAAGGAGATAAAACAGTAAGAAGGTAATAAGATTAAAGGGGATGCTGGCTACTATGAAAAACTGGTAAGTAGGGAGGGCAGCAGGTAGAGACGGTGGGAGAAATTACAAGCCTGCAAAGAGTGAGGGCACTGTACTGATACTGTGTCACACTTTAAATGTGTCCCTTTCCACCTGCCCCTCAACAGAACCGGTGGCCTGACGCAGGAGTCTTTTGACACAGCGATCCTTCATCCGTTAACAACTCTAAGAGCTGAGATTAACCTCACCTTTTCACCTCTTCATGTACTGTACCTTCTTCCTCTCTGTCTCTTTCAACCATCACTACCTCTGTATTTCATAAGCCACTCAAATAGATGTAAAACAAGAGATTGCAAATGAGGCAAAAAAACCAACAACATTTAATTAAAGACAGACAAAAGAATAACAAACATTTCAGCAGTCAAGCTATCGTCAGTGTCCGCAATTAAGAAATGTTTTTGCATAATTGGTGACTTTTTGCATCCTTCTGAGCATGGAGGGAAAACATTTGAAGTGAATTCGGAGTGATTGCACTTGGCAGTGCATACAATTAGACTGCAGTAGAGTGGGCACTTATAAACAATCTAATGTAGTTTCTTTCTTCTTCTTTTACCTCTTAATTTATTGCCCAAACCTGAATTCCCCTCTCTTCTCATTTAGTGCAATATTTACTTCACCCACTTCAGGTCTAGAGACAGAGCCATAACCCTGCCCTGTGCCCACGCAGAAACATCAACAGGAATTATTTGGTGTTTTTCATACTGATGGAGTCTGACCAGCTCTTGTCATTTCTATAACTATCCTGTCAAAAAAGTGCATTATAAATAAAAAACAAAAAATAGGTATAATGGCTGATAATTACAGTCTTCCCTCTGTGTGTGTGTGTGAGATAGTACTCAGGGTTGTGCCGTGCCCTGCAGTCCTGTTACGACTGTGTGCATGCCAGCACAGCCCTCTCCTCCTCTCCTCTCTCAGCTGCTATTTTTGCCCTGTTCTTATGTAAGCCGCTCCTGACGCGCTGGAGACAGAGGCAGAGTACGGAGTTGGGATGGTGAGAGCATCCCCAGTGGACACACACATACACTCGCTTGCACGTGCAAACACATGCGCACACACACACATACACATACTATATATACACTAAGGGGAGTGAATATGTGACATATGCAAACATACAGAGCAAAACAGAAAGCGATGCTCTGCTGGCTGTCAGAAGGAGACGCCACACATTTGGAGGCAAACTTAAACCATCAGCGAAACTGCGTGTGCCTCGGTAACAGTGCTGTGCATGTGTGCGCATGAATCTAAAAGGTGCACATGCACATCATGTAGATTACTGCGGTAACTACTGTCATCTATTTTAAAAATCTGTTTTATCTCTCTCCTTAGGTTTTTTTTTTTTTCTACTGGAGCACTGCTCTCTAACATGATCACTTCATGGTTCTGGGCATGCTGTCAGAGCACTGTGACTCTGGCCCTTACGCTGTTTATTTTTAGCCGCATCTAAATCTAACAAGTAGAGCTTGTTCTTCTGTTGTACTCAAATGAGTCCAGATAAGAGCATGAGTTAAATTCTCTAATATTTAAATCTGTGACATCTTACGATAAAGCTTGGCTGAGAAAAAAATGATATCACAGGCTCTACTCTAGGTAGCGTTCTAGTCAACAAATAATGTATCATCTCTATCATAACTTTCTATCACAACTAACACACAGCTTTGGGAACAGAGTGTTCGATTTCAATCAAATTTACATGTTACATAATCTTTAAAACATTAAGTAAACAGAAATATCATCCGATAATCATTGCTCCAAATTTAATAACAATACCATTTTACTATAACTTGTTCTGAGTTTAGTCTGGAGCCAGTTACACTTCCCTGCAGGCAATATATTTGTAGGAAAGTACTGATTTTTTTTTATTTTTTATTTTTTTTAGTGTTGCACATTTTATTTCAGAGCAAAAATATTTAAATACGGTTCATTTGATTTTGTCTGAAGTCAACTCAATTCTCCAACAGTCAAACAATTTTGACAACCTGAAATTAAGGCGACAAATATTTTGACTGTGTGCAAATGTGCCTTTCTGTGTGTTAGCTGTTTTTTTAACTTATCAGTCATCATTATGCAAAGCACTAATGCTGAGGTCTTTGACTCTAACTCTCAACATTTAAAAATAAGGTTGGGATCAATTTTTTTTTTCCTTTAAATTGTAACCATCTTTGTTTTTATTCTCATTCCCTTACCCCTTCTTTTTCCCGACCTGCTTTTTGTATTATATTTCTTATGTCTGTTTTAGTCAAGTTCTCATTTACAAGAGTCTATTTTTTTCTATGAAAGGTGCACAGAATTGCTCAAAAAATGCTGTGTAACAAAAGTAAGCAGACTTGTTTTAAGACTTTAGTTATAAAACATAACATAATCAAACGGACACACAGACCTCCACCCCCACGCTTTGCGCACACGTGCCACGCAATCTCCATAAATTAGGGCTGTCAGCGTGTGTGAGGGTGTAATAACTGACACCTGGTAATGAGCACACCATTCTCAGCCAACCAGGAGATAGGGAAGGGGTTAGGTTGGAAGTGTGGGGGGTGGCAGGGGTCACAGGTCAGGGGTCAAGGTCGCCTCCTGTGGGGTTTGGCTTTAGATGGCAGGGGCACCCCTAAATTGAGGGATGTGGTGACACAGGGGGTACCCCAACAGGGAATTGGCGTGTGTCGCAGCCAGCTGGGGTGAAGATATTATATAAAAGGAATATTCATGCTCATTTCAATTGTCAGAAAGTAACTGCCACCAGCATGACTTAGCAGATGCAAGACTGCTTAATTTGGTCTATTTTGTGTTTTGACCTTTTCCATGCTAAATTATATCCAGACTGTGATGTCTGGTACCTAGAGTATGTTACCTTTAACACACATATACACACACACTACACAGCACAGATTACAAATACTGTAAAATGTTTTTCTTGTAGTAAGGTGACAAAATAAAAAGTTTAAATTCATAAAAAAATGGCCACCATCTCAGAATTTTTTCAGTTGCCCTATAATATTTTTTTCTAATCATGTGACTCCACCAAAGTCTACCTACAAGGGTGAGCATGCATGTACGTGCAGGCGTTATCAAATGAGGGCAGCCGCGTCGGCCATCTTAGCTGTGCATTTGTATTTCTGTGTCTATCGGCATATGCCTGTGACGCCTGTTCACTGACGCAGCATCAGCAGCCCACACCATAAATACTGCATGGCCTCAAAAATAGAGAGGATAAGAGGGAATGAGGGAAGAGGAAGGAAAGGAGAGATGAGGAGGAAACAAAGAGGAGGGGAAAAGCCTCGGTTGTTAAGATGAAGGGCGGTGGAGGGGAGGAGGGGGAACGGCGGAAGAGATGGGAGAGCAGGGATGAGGGGGAAGGGAGGATGAGGAGCAGGGAAGAGAGAGTGACTAAGAGATAAAAGAGGAGTCAGTGGATGTGAATGTGTTTGTGTGATGGGCAGATGGCCTCGGGGAGCGGTCGACTCATTGCGCTGCTCTGCGGATGTGCTGACGGGCTCCAGGCCGTTTGCTCAATCACTCGCTCGCCCCTCCGCTCCGCTCACTGCAAAGAGGACAGGGGTTGGGGGTGCAGGTGAGATGGGTGAGGTGGTGAAGGGTGGGAGGAGAAAGAGGAGACAGGAGGAGAGCGGGAAACTGGGAAAGAATGTGGAAAAAAATGGATGAGGGAAAGAAGTGAAGGGTTGGATGTGCTGCCAGAGAAAGGAAGCATATGAAAACATTCAAAAAGGGAGAAGAGGAACGGCGATGACCTTATGTTTGGATAGGTTAAGGAGTAAAAAGGGTGCTAGAGGAACAAAATAGTGGCCAGATAAGATGTTCCAATCCTCCGCTGGGAGCTAGGGGGACGAGGGAGATGAGGAGTGGATCGGGGCCTATGGACTTCTGTAACAAGGAAGTATTCAATGAACCAACTGACATGCCATCGGTGCAGCTGTGTGTACCCTCTGCACGTACAGTACGTGTGTGTTATGCCTATTCGCATGCACACACAAATGGAGTAAAGCTGTGTATGAGTAGGCATAATGAGCACTTGTGCATAATGTGAAGTGAACAGTATGCTTGTGTATGGAAATGTGTGCGCAATTGATCTGCAGTGTGTGAAAGAATAGCAAGATATGTTTCCATCTGAACAGTGATCATTCCACAGTAAATACATCAAATCATGTTTTTAACCCCCCATGATGAAACAGAGCTGCTGTTGCCCTCTGACATGCAGATGCCACTTCGACTGCTGAGAGTTTGTCTGTGCTTCAGCATTTCAATGCACTCACATGTGAAGATGCGTTATTGAAGAGTTGTCATAACGCAGACATAAGAAACTTATAATGTGTGAGCGTGTTGAATGGGGGGTCTTTATGCAACATCCCAGGGAAGCCAACAGATTGAGACTAGTGTTGCTGAATATGGAAAGAGGGCACACAGCAAAGGCTGCTGGGAGTTTCTGATTGGCTGCTAATGTTGCTATCCAGGCCGGGATTGGTGGAGCTGACGCAGCCCGACATCACGTTGTCGGGACTAAACCCTTTTGAACTGAGGCAAAGCAGAGAGGCACAGATCTCAAAACACGCACACACGCACACACGCACACACACACACATACACACTTGCAGATACATACACACATTAAAAAGAAGTACTGCATGCAACTGAATATGCATCCATACATGATAGCTCCACATGTCCTCCAACATAGTGTGTATATAAACCAGGATGGGCTCTGTGTTGATATCTATCAGGAGAAATCGGAATTCATAATGTTCCTGGGCTGGTCTCCATATGTGATGATCTCCAGTGAGTATCTGCAGTTAAAAGGGAAAGTGTAAAACTTCCTTAATTTCACCATTCTCTTTTAAGCCCAGCTCTAAGGTGGACAGAATAAATTGGAGCTTAAGCACGCGTGAAGGCACAGCCAGCGGGCCCCTTTCCACCACTCCACGCCACATTTGTCAAATCAGAGGAATTTCTGCTACACGTGAACCCAGAATCAGTGAGGAGAGAGACGGCAGGAATTCACATTAAAGTCACGTGCAACGAGTTACACTCCCAGAAAAAAAAAAAAAAAAAGTACATTTGAGTTTGTGGTTATTTTGGAATATGTCGCCTGGTTTTAACTGTGACAAAAAAAAAAAAAAAAAGAAACAACTAGCGGAGTGCATAGACAATAAGCTGCATGCTATTAATAAAACATGAGATGAGACAAGGCAGTGAGTCAGGGGAAATGCATGACTACTCTTTTGGCCTCACTGCCTTTGCCCCGTGGCGTGTCGGCTCGACTCTGCCTGTGCCTTTGCCCGTAGTAATACGTGTCTCTGCCCTTGGCTACGGTGAACAGGAGAAGAATCTCTTCCGATTGGGATGATGTGGGTCTCAGATGATCCTCAATACTCAATAGTTTTTCCCTCCCTGCCTCTTTTTTTGTAAAGCCACCTCTGGCTGAACAGGTGAAGTGAAATGTGAAGAATATGTGAAAACACTCAGGTAGAGCTGGTCTGTCAGCTTATGCGTGTATTTCGTTCGGTGGTTGTGGTAGATGCCGAACAAAGCTGACATTTATAGTGTATTTAGGTCACACAGCGTATGAGAGAGCAATCATGACAGATGCAAAAGACATGACAGAACTGACGTGAGCAACGTCACTGTGTGTGTGTGTGTGTGTGTGTGTGTGTGTGTGTGTGTGCAAGCCGGTTTTTAAGACTGAAGGACGGGCCTATGAATCTTTGATCCACCTCTTCCAACTTGTCATGCCCCTCCCTACATTCAATATGAGTGAACAGAGTACCTCTTTGCCTGTCCTTTCTCTCTCATGCCCTGTTCCTTGTTCATCCCCCCCCCATCACACACACACACACACACACACACACACACACACACACACACACACACACACACACACCCTGTGCCCTCCTGGTGCATTAATGTTCTTACATCACCTCCTCCAGTGAGCAGAAAAAACAAGAGAGCAAGAGACTCTAAGAGATGGAGGGATAGAGAGATGGGTCATGGGGGATGGGATCCTTGTCAACATTGGGGGGAAGTTGAGAGATGAGTGGGAAGAGACATGTCATTAAAGAGGAGAGGTGAGGAGACCAGGATCCAAACTCAGTGAGAGACGAACGAGGTCGAAACATGGATTGGCATCCGAACTGAGTCAAAAAGTATTTGTAAATGACCCTTTAAAGCATCTGAATTAATTAGTTGAGATGTAAAAAAAAAAAAAATAAAGTTTTAGAAAATTCACAAGTTTACTGTGATTGACAACTTCAGAATTGCCCTTGAGGCATTAAATACACCCATGAAATGCACCAAGCACAATAAAACAAAAATTCACCCACATGATTTTACCCAGAACAAAAATTGCATCATTTAGAAGCCCACAAATGACAAAAGGCTGGTTTACATTCGACAAAGAACATGTCATGCACATGTTCCAACAAAGAGGGTTCTTTTTTTGCAGTTGGGGCTTGAACATGCACCACACTGGTGTGTCTCTCCATGGATGGCTGGATCTCAGACACATTAACACTGTCTGGCGTTGACTTACACCCATGAGACCTCCCCCACCACAACGCACACACAGGCACACGTCTGGGCATCATCCTTCTGCTCTAATACACCCTGTGCCCCTCGGGATGGGTCTTATTTGAGGGCGACTTTTGGATTTGCGTGGTTGTGCATGTGTTTGTGTGTGTGTGTGTGTTGCTACCTTGTGTAGGATCGTGGCTCTCCCAAAAGCGTTTCAGCAGTTTCTCAAGGCTGATGTCTTTAGGAGAGAAGACCACCCTGACCACCTCGGTGTGTCCTGTCAGACCTGAAGAAGAAACAAACGCATGAATTCAAGTATGACATTTTTAACATGACGTCTGCTTGACTCACTGCTCCCTCTCCCCCCCTGATTTCTAAATCTCATCAGAAATGCTACCATGTTAGATACAACACTAAAATCAACACAATGATGTCTACATGTCTTGTCAAGTGGTAAAAAATACCTGTTGAAAATTGCACAGGAGAGCTTATGAATCTCATGCTTGTGTGTTAGGTGTACATGTGAGTGCCACAGGTAGCCACGCAGGTTCAATGCATTGAGGGCTATGTTATTGCTTATGGCTGTATGGGACGGGAAAAAAAGGTAGAGATAGAGATAGAAATAGAGACAGAAATAGGGGGAGAGAGAGAGCAGTAAAGGTTGCAGCTTATGGTGTAAGTTACCAAAAGCACACAGACGCTCGCTCTTGTCTGCAGCTGCCAGGACCCCAAAGCTTCAACAAGCTGCCTGCAGGCATTCTCAAGCTGGGGGCTGCTTTAGGTCTCACATGAAGGTACAGACACACACACACACACATTTACAGCAGAGATGGCATACTCACACAATCATCGCACACATATACCTACGCTAAATGTAAATACAGAGGTGTTAGGTTAGGACTGTAGGTGTGAGTCATTTAGTTCTCTTCTTTACATATTACAGACACGTACACAAGTGTACACACACATATAGTATATAAACACACACACACACAAAAAACTAGATGCATCAGGTGCATTTCAGACAATACAAGAAGCGCTGCCAATTTCATGCATCTGGCCTGAGACCCACTTTCTGTCTCTAAATGACACTCAGCACGCCCAAAGGATCATCTCATGCCAAATGAACATGACTTCAAGAACGGACATGCTTTTCACTCGATATTAGTACGTTTTTGCTGGAGCTTTTCTTTGTGGTAAAATAACAATATACAGTTAAAAATGGCATACTATACTTAGTTAATATTACAATTAATGTATGTCTACCTTTTGCACTATGTACATTCACAAGCACTCCATATAGGACTGCATATAATTTGCTGTGGACAGGCAGTGAGCTGGGGTGTAGCTACTCAGCTGAGGTTAGCAGTCATGGTGCAGGGACGTCAACAAGAATGGTAAAGAGCAGTAAAAACAGAACGTACAAATGCAGCAAGAGGAGCTGTTGAGACCTGTTGCAAAAAGGTGAACATGCACCATGATTTTCCACGCTTGTCTGATCTGAAGGGGGTCGGGGTTGGAGGCAAAGGCTGAGAAGTGATGCTGACCAGGACCACTAATGCTGTTACAGATTGGTGTTTTGCTGAAGGACCCTTCAGCAGGGTGAATGGGCATCTGGGTGAGGATGGCCTCCCAAATCATCATGCTGCCCTTTTTTTGTTTAATTGTTCTCTGCTGTTGAATGCAGTAAAAAAGTGACTTCAGGTGGTGAAATGAAATGAATTACCTCATACTTCCCTGTACGCTTTAAGCTTGGCTTCACTAACAATAGAATGGATAGATTTAGCAAGAATGTCCTCACCAGATACACAACAGCAACATACACACAGAACGATCTATGTTTCAACACTTTCCTGACTCTTTACCTAATTACTGTCCTCTGTAAGTAGAAAATGCAGAAGAGGCATGACATTATTACACTGTCACAAAAGTCACAAAGTACACTGTAGTCCCATCCCATCTTGTACCAGCAGTCAATACTGTTTTCTTTAATTTAAAGCAATCTATTGTGATAATTTCCAGCTCTATATTTTTAATCTGGGACTCCACTGGAGTAGCTTTGCATGATTCACAGTTAAAAAAAACTCCTTATTTTTCTTATGCTGGCCCTTCATCCAGCCCCTCAGTCCAGCCTCTGTCTCTTAACAGGCAGTCTTAGCTCCTGTCTTTTTAAGGCCCCCCTCCTGATGAGCCTACTCTGTTCTGACTGGCCAGCCTCCCAGAAGCCTGCCGAGGGACAGCCGTATCAGAGTCGTGTTAAGTTACCGTTGATGAAAACCCAACATTTCCAGTTTTACTGCCTCATATTAAAAGTTTTTAAATGACTAACTGACGGGAGAAATTAAATGTGTTCGTCACCGAATTAGCAGAGTAGTTGACACAACAACACATGGACATATTTGGAGCTCTTTGTTCAGTGGATCAGTTAGAAATAATGAAGGGAGGAATAGCACAAGCAGAAACAACCAGTTATGATGATGTTTGATGAAGAGCTGCAGACGACCAGCACACCTCCAGCAGGTAAACTACTTATTTTACTTTGCCATGCTGTGTAATGGAAAAATACTCACAGCGTGCCAGCTACACTTGAGTCATGGCTCAGTGTGACTACCCCCAAAACAATGGAAAAATGCCATAATGTTAGCAGAGCGTAGCAGTGAACTCGCGTGCAGTGTGTGGAGCAGATGACCATATAACGAAATCCATCACACGCTGACGTCGGCTCCACCTGAAAGTAGAAAAATCTGTTGGAAGCCGAGTGTCCAGAACAGTTTGAAGCCTAAGCTTTTTGCTCACAGAGATTATTTCTACGTATGCTTACATCATTATCATTAATATGAACATCCAACACTGTTACATTATATATATGACTGAAAATAACAAAAAGCATAATAGGTCCCCTTTAAGCAATTTTAGTTGCCTAAACTCAATTTAATCTTAGAGGTGGCAGATCAAAAAAAACTGACAGAAGTCATTTTTGGAACAGTCATATGAGTTGTTTTGGAAGACACTGACAACCTCAGCAACTTATTTTGTCATTTAGGCATGAGGACTTTCAAGTTTACAGCAAAAAGTTTACAGCATCAAGCCTTAATTCTGTTCTGTACACGTGTACATCCATTTGTAAAATGGACTGGACTGACTTAATCAAAATTAAGTACACTTATCAATTATAACATCTACTTCTCTACGTTTCTCCACTGTCTGTATGCGTCTGTCCTCCCAAGACAAATTTGACTGCACCTCAACCACTCCTATTTCTGTCCGTCAGACCATCTCACCTATCTGCCTGTCCTTCCATCCTTCCCTGGCTCTGCTGACAGTTCCATCAGCCCCTTCTTTCTGTCTGTCTGTCTGTCCAGCTGTCTGTCCTGCCCTGGCTGTGTTGACAGCTCCTCGGTCTCATGCCGTCGCAGTGTTCTGCTCCGTCATGGCCACTGGAGCGACGCCTGCACTCTCTCAGCCGATGGACAGACAACCATTCTTTCTCACACGTTTTTTTCTCAAATTTTCCTCCCTGTCAAAAGTTTATTTTACCCATTCCCTCACTTGCTGCAGCTCTCAATCTCTCTTCTTCTGTCATCTGTCTCAATCTCCATCTTCCTCCATAGCTGACCATCTTGTTGCTGGGGAGCAGAGGGAGAGAGAGAGACTGAGAGAAGCAGATAGGAAACATACAATCCCTTGAAGGGCTCTGCTCAGAAAGTCTGCCAGCCAAGCCCAAAGCGTCTTTCCCCTCCTCTCCATGTCCCCCCATGCTGTGCCTGCACCTAGACTCCATGCCTGCCTGCAATGATGTACCCTCAGAAATGGAGATGCCTCAAACTAACATCTCACGACTCCTAAAACACAAGAGAGGCACGCAGGAGTAAAACAGAGCTAGACATCTTCATTTAAATTATATATCAATGCCCTACATGAATCTATTTGAATCTTGTGATGAGGAAAATGAAAAGAAGCAAATTCCGATGGGTAGCCAAAGATTTTCAAGGGATTTGATAGCAAATACACAGAATTTAAGCTTGTATCTCCAGCATCATGTTTGCCAAATCATAGTCTCAGGGAGAGAAGCCCATTTATGGCGCTTCATAAACAGTAACCTCTGTTGAAAAACGCCGCAGTACAGCACAGTACAGAGCCCAATCCTTACAAGTAGGTCATGGGGGGGTGGGGACGGGGGGTGCAGCCCATCTGGAGCAGTGCATTCTGAGTAGTTGACTGCAGATGAAGGGAAGGCGGGCGAGAGGATGTGAGAGCTGTACTTAAAAACACCCTTTCCAACTCTGTTTCTTTTTCCCTCTGCATTTTTTGGTCTCTCAAACCCTGACTGATCTTACAGTGAAATGTACTGCCAACCCTCTTCACCCCCTCACATGAAGGGACCATGACTGATTAATATATACCAAAGTGTAGAAGGTATGCATACATGAAAATGTTCAAATACACAGACACACACACACACACACACACACACACACACACACACGGTGCAGCATATATCACCTGTGCAAACCTCGTGATAGGAGGGGTTGGGTGTAAAGCCGCCTGCGTAGCCCACCTGTGTGGAGAAGACTCCTGAAAGCCTCCAGAAAAGTCTCTCAGCTCCCCAGAAGCAGCCCATACCTGGACATATACACAACACACACATCATTAGTGCTTTTGTACCACCTACAGAGAGGCCAACATTTTACTAAAACGTGTCAATGACCACATACTGGTAACTGATTTTTAAAGAAGTGTGATTGTGCGGTCTCACCAAACATGATGGTCTCCATGCCTTCTGGGAATGGCTCCACAGTGGGATTCCCATTAACCGCATGTTTGTCTGTGAAGGGAAGCAGTGTGCAAATGTGAAATCAAATCAAAACACTGTGTTTCAACATTACAAATTACAGCATGCAAGCAAAGAGGCCCATTAGCGGCTTCAACTAGGCCTCATAGGTCTGCACTTCGTTACAGGCTGACCCAGGCCAGTGGATCAGAGCCAGAGGCTTCTGTGCTGGAAGACATTTAAGAGATTACACGGCTTTGACCGCCACTCTATCCCTGCTGTCCTCTCTTCAATGCCCACAATTAAACATGGTGAAGCACTTATTTTCTGATCTCGCTCTTGAGTGTATTCGGTGATGGGCTTGGTATCATCAGGTGTCCAGAAAGTAAACCAATGGTGACATTGTTGCTTTGTGTATAACCCCACAAGCAGGGGAAGGGCTTGAAAGTAGACCCAATGCTGTCCTATTCTTCACCGTGTTAAAAATGCCATATAAGTGAAACAAACTGAAGTGTGTGTGTGTGTGTGTGTGTGTGTGTTGGGGGGGGGGCATCCTAGTGCCAACTGTGCTGCATGGAATTAGAGTGCTAAAAAGGAAGTCAGTGTGTGTGTGTGTGTGTGTGTATGCGGGTGTGTGTGTGTGTCCGTGTAACCCACAGATGTGTGAGGAGGATTAGGGTTTAAGAAGACTGAGGTGACTTAGCGTGCAAATCTCCACTAAGCAAGGCTGGTTTGTACTGCAACCACTAATATTAGTCTAGAGATAAACAGGCCACAGGGTACACTATGAGCTTAGGCACACACCAATAATGGATGCTTGCTTGGAGTTCAATGTGCGATTGCTCTCTGGCCGCTCAGAGTTGAGATATGTGACATTGACCTGAATGCAAACAATCTCTAATCTGACACAAACATTATAGTTAATTTCCTAGATGTTCTTTTACTGTGACAACTGTTACCTGCAGTTTATTTCAGATTGAGTGTTTACTGTAAGGCCAGCGAGTAAAACTGAAAAACAGTTTTGCCATGTCTGGTCCTTAAAGATTAATAAGTGTTGTGAAGAATATAGGAAGCAAAAGAAGCACCGCAGCACTTGAGCTGATAACGCCTGTCTTGGTGTGCCACCTTAAGGGCACTTCTTGACATTAGACAGAAATTGTTTGGGTTTTTTTTTGAAATAACAGATTGTAGAAGCATAAAGAACTCCTAAAATGTCACACAGGCCTGGCTGCCCTCAGGCAGTCCCTTCCTGCCCTCCTGTTGTGCGACAGTTCTGTCTTTTAGCAGCAGGTTGTTTGGCACTGCCAGGTCATGTTCACGGGCACAGTCAGCTGCAATCAAAGTATATCTGTGTCAGTGACTTGTACTAGCTAAATATTCTCAGTCCACAGGGGCGACTTAAGGTGGTGGGAGTACAGGAGAAATCTTCATCTTCCCTTTGTGAATTTGTTTCAACTCTATCTTCCGCACACTCTGACCCTCTTGTCCTCCCGTTTCTGGCCACAGCGATAAAAAGTACTGAAATCGCTAAATGACTGAGATAAAGAAAATGAGAGAGTGAGAGAGAGACAAGTGTGTGATAGAGGAGGAGGAGTAGGAGGAGGAGAGATCAGCCTGCCAAAACAATAAAAGGAGTAAATAGCCAGTAAGAAGCAACAGATGAGGGTAGCAGAAAGGCAGTGAAGGATTCTTTGGCTTTCAGACCACCATGCCTTTGGGCGCTATATAAAAAGACCAAGCACTTCATCCAAGAAAGAACACACAGAAAACAAACAAGCAAACAAATAAACAAACAAAAAAAAAGAGGTAAAAATGAAGACAGCCAAAAAACACGCCGACACAGCACTGTCCAGAGAAGCTAACTGCGAGCCAAACCTCCCCACCCTCTCGTCTCTCTCTCAGCTGCTCTCCATCTTCACTTCACACTCTCTTCCTTGCACACCTTTCCCATCATCCCTCACTCTCTTCTTACAAACACAGGCACACCCGCCTGCACGCACACAAACACGCAATCGCTCGCACAATCGTTCGCACACCAACCTCTGCTGTGGGTATTTCTCCCATGGAGCAGCTGGCAGAGGTCCAGGCAGTGCCAGGCTGGCTCCTTTCACTCTGCCTAGCCCAGCAGTCCCCCCTGCCAGCCCAGCGCCCACCCCCCATTCTGCCAGAATTACCCCACCTAACACACACACACACACATACACACACACACACACACACACACAAACACACACACACATACACACACACAGGCACTGAGAAAGAACTGGCTGAATACCCTCACTACGCTGCCTGACTACGCCAGCAAAAGAAAGAACAGAGGACGACAAAAAACAAGCAGGGAGGGTGACTGACTGAGCTTACAAAAGAAGAAAACAGGCTGAATATGGGGGAAGGATTCATGAAAAGGATTTTTTCCAACTTGGATGAGATATGGGCGTAATTTCTTTTGTGCGCTTTTGTTTTCGAGGATATCTGAAAAGCGCAGTGCAGACTATACAGTGCAGCAGGACTGAAGCGGAATACTTTGGTCACCTTTTGTTGCTTTTAGCATGGTGGTTGGAGGCGGCTGGACCAGAACCAAAACATCGGACCCGGTGCCCTGCCAGTCTTATGGCAGGTCTTGTGCTTGTATCATGGTTACCATCAGTCAAGGGCACAACAATCTATCTGTTGCTTAGCGGATAATAAACATCCAGTTTGACTTGTTTCGGTGGGCATTTAGTCTTTGTTACCCTCCGGTTCTACCCGTGGCCCCGTGTTTCTCACCCGTAAAACCGAAGTCCAAGCGCTGCTGCCCCCTCACGCAGAGACACGGGAGAGGTACTATCCCCGGATGCCAAAACTGGTGACGGAAAGGTCGATTTCCAGGCTGCTCTGTTTGTTTCCTTCCAAAAATCCATTCTCTCTCTTTCCCTCTTCCCTCCCTCTCGCTATTCCTGTTTCTAGCTTCACACAGGTTGGCAGAGAGTCAGGCACGAGTCGTCGGAGGAGGCTGATGCTTTATACTGGTGCCAACTACCCTCTGCTGTATGGGAGGATGGGTAGGGGCGAGAAAGAGTGGGGCAAAGGAGGGGAGGGGAGGAAACAGGCAAGGCTGGTGGGAGGTGGTCCATTTTTAAGAACAGTAAGAGGTAAGTAGAGGAAACAATGGGGCCATGACCTTAAAACAATTAACCCAACTTGGTATTATGACACTGTGTTTTACATATATTTAAAACTGTTAAGGTGGGGGAAACTGTCTAGACTCTAGGGAGTACAACTTTCAAGCCATCCATGCATTCCATACATTCTGTATCCTAGCAACGGAAACACTGTTACCATGGAGAGGACTGCCTACTATAGCACTGGCTCCATTATCTGCTTCCAGCAAGATGGAGGCATATCCTGTTGGGGCCTGCTCAAATATCCTCACTCAAAAGCTGATTTGAGGGGGAAAGGAGGGGAGCAGCATCCACCTGGTCAGCACAAATACATACCTGCATCTTCTTTTTATCTACACAGTGAATGAAAACTGTAAAAGAACAAATTAATCCATTGATTTTCCACACCACTTATACTTTTCAGTGTCAGGGAGAGCTATCCCAGCATGCATTGGACGAGAGGCAGGATGCAGCCAGGACATGTTTCCAATTGGAGAGCTAACACACAAACAAAACAAACGCATTCACATCTACAGGAAAACAGAGTCTCCAATTCACAGGGACAACAGGCAAACTCCTCATTTCGGGGTCACGTCTGAACATAAGACATCCCTGCAATAAGGCAGCCATCCTAATCACTGAGCCACAGCGCGGCCCATGAGCAAATCTCTCTCATTTATTTATCTACTGTTTGTGCACTTCATTTGCATGCTTTCTCGCTTTCTTCCCCTCTGTGCTCATTGCAAAAGCCAAAAAAAAAAAAAGCAAGGGCATCTGGAGACAGCAAGAGATGAGAAAACAACAAAGAAATAATGCCAGAAATATATCTTCGCCATGAACCCGCTTTTAAGAGTTATAGTGAAGCATGTAACAGAGATTGATTCTGGTCAGCTGACCTCCCCCATCCTGTTTGGAAGAAATATTGGCAGTCTATCCTGCACTGCCTCAAAATAATAGCTACTGTGCCCCTACCATGTAGCAATCTGCCACTGGATCATTCTCGCCAAGGTCACAGAGTACATTATACAGACTGGAGAGAGGGAGGAGACGGAGAGGACGCTGGGACGTCTGAACAAGAACAAGGAGCTTCTTTAAAAAGAGGCTGGAGGGCCAAAAGCAACTTTCAAAATTAGTGATCTTCATTGTAGAGCGGGGACAAACGTGTGCATGCACCTACACACACAAGGCTGGGACAGCGCAGGGCATATGTGGAGACAGTCCTTGCAGTTCCTAAATTACTCATGCTTACTGGGCCACACCGACAAACACAGAAGCATGCTATTCCAATACACAACACACACATACACAAACTAGAACAACCCTGTCCCCACCTAAGCTGCCCCCCACGGTGAAAGGGGAGGAACAGATTTCTGCCATGCGGCGTCTCCGAGCTGCTCTGACAGACGGAGCAGGAACTTACGACGGGGCGGAGCCTTCATGCGCATAATGCCCAGATGGGCCTCTGGACGCTGCCGCAATGCTTCCCCCTATGAACTCACACCCAGCTCCCACAATGCATTTTGTGGATGCTCTAGTCTTGAGCAGGTGATGACTGGGAGCACCAGGTTCAAATCGCACCATGTTTCTCCTTTATCGCATGCTCCTACGAGCCCTCCTGTCCCAAAATAGTATGATGGAAAACCGAATGAAAGGATAGGACAAGGTGAGATGAGAGAGATGAGAGAGGTTTGACTCAGATATAATGTGCCACACAGAAGGAGTGGATGATATTATCAGATAAACAAAGAGGGAGCAATATAAAGTGTTTCTGCAAAATTATTACGGACAATAACATCTTCACTCCAGACTACCAGCTAAAGCATTTTAATAACAGCAGCAACGTCATATTTTCTGTGAGTGCCAGCATGTCTCTGACGGTGCTGAGAACTTGATCCCAACAGATTTGTTTTATCCTGGTTTAATCATCAGCTATTTGTAACACAATCCCACCATACATCCCAACAGGCTTCTGCTGACACTTCAGATTTTGCTGCGGACTCAAAAGATTTCATTACTGTTCACAAACTAAATCTCTAAACAGCAAACAGGCTAAGAAGTATTACAGCAAATTTACTTTGGGCGTACTTGTTTTTAAAAGGTTAAAAAGGTGTGCTAGATTATATTCACATTGCCAGAACTCAAATGGGGGAAATCATCATTAATAAGGCAGGTAAAAATATGAAACATGTATGCATAAAGCCTATTTTATCCAAGATTTATCGCAACAAAGTCTGGTAATAGCCAACCTTTCTTTCTTTTTTTTTTTTTTTAAATGTTCTAAGACAGAAACACATCCATCAACTACAAACACAAAAAAAGTGCTGGCGGTTGTCAGAGTTAATGTACTTCATCGACTATTGCTTGCTTAGTCTGACTTTTCTACATCAAGACTCACAAAACCCTCACAAATGTTACAGCATTCTACTAATAACTTTGAAAAATGTACACTTTTTGGGCTTCTTCAGCTTTCACTACAAGTAATCTTGCAACGAAAGTTTGCGAGACAGTTTGATACTGTGATAATCATGTCAGTCAATATGAAATTATGTTTCTGTTGTGTTATCTGTCAGCCCTGGAATAACTGACGGACAGGTTAACTACATGTTTGGATTGGTAAAAACTCAAGAGCCGTGTCAAGATGACTGTTGGTGAAAGATTCTCAATTTATGTCAAGGACATTCAAGTAAATACTTCAAAGCCCAGACAACTCGTGTTTCCCTGAACCCTGTAATTTCTTAAAATGAAGTTTTGCCCCTTTTGTTGTATCCTGCGGAAGGGAAACACTAGAAAAGTTCAAACCTGTGGTCAAAAGAGCCATATTCTGTTTTCTCTAATATTTATACTGAAAAAAAGTTACTTTAAACTTAAATTAAACTAACAGACACTTTGCTGGAGGAGCAGATGAACGTGCCTTCAAACCACTAAATCAGTTATGTAGGCCTTATAGCCTACAGATGTTTTGGGAGAAAACACAACATCTGCAACTCTTCTCTCCAGCTGTCATTTCAATGCCATTATATCAACTGTCACTTTAATCAAACACTATGTCTTAAGAAACCAGTATTCACATGTAAAGCATTTTAAAATTTACTTCCGGCCATTTCTCTAATCCTGGTTGGACAGGATGCGGTTATTCTCTTACTCTCTGTCAATATTTAACATGTTCTGTCACTTCTAACTCAACCACGTGGGCAGTTTACCAGGTGTCATCCCGTGGCGGTTCTATCATTTTGAATACAGCTTGTCACCTCGTTATTTACCTGCCACGACCATTTTCTCCTCTCTTCCTCTCAGAGCGCGGTCTCTGCTTGGCAGCTGATCTGCCATATCTGAGTCAGCAACAGCGAGCGACACACAAACTAGAAGCAGCCAAACGGTCTGTGTTTGTGTTTTGGACAACAACAACAACAACTGTGAAAACGGCCAAGTCTTCCGGGATGCCTCCATAGCGCCACGCTGTTGCGTTTTACAACGGGGACGGCAGCTAGAGGGAGGGGCGGAGAGACGGCGGCGGCGGCGGCGAAAACGCCATCAATATGAATATTCATCGTGCGTGGGCAACGTCGTGCACTGCATATTAACTAGTCAAGGGGTTAATATGACTTTGGCACAAAAGCCTACACTGCACCGTGTGCGGGAACGAAATTAAATTTAAATAAATATCCACGCCGTTCGGCATGCAAATGAGCTCTCGCCAAGAATTATCAGCGCTCATTCTGTGGGAGATGCTTCTATCAGGTTTGAGTATTGGATGTATTGGCTGGGTAGGTTTCCCTTTGTGGTACATTTTACATCAAGGAATGCGTGTTTGGGGTTAATCTGTATGAGTAACAGCCTGTTAAAAGCCTATAAAATGTCTCCAGTCCTGCATCCCATATTATACAAATATTATAAAGCATCTGTAGAGGAAAGAGTCATGTCCTGAGACAGTGTAAGTGCTATCTGACACTCAGTAGTGACCATAAGATGTTTTTAAATAGCATTACCACTATACCCCAATAAAAAAAAAAAGGTATGGAGAGACTGACCTGTCCTTACTGGCCATTTCCATAAGTGATTTAAAACACATCAATCTGGTGATTATACCACTGAATGTGCATTTTAATATGATGGTGGAGTAGAGTAAAATAGTGTGGAGGGTTTATCATGTTCGGAGATGCTCCCTATATTGTGCTCTTTACAAATGGCGATTGGGTTGGTTGGGTCATAACTGTTGACAAATGGCGAAGTCATATAACTTCATCATTTTAATAAATAATATATTTGCCTTCAGGTTACCTGCTCAACAACAGTAAGGTCATTTTTGCTGTAGTTTCAAAGTTCTGAATTGCAGAAAGGCGAAAGTTCCGCATTGCAGTCCAAAGTCTTCAAGCAAGTCCAAAGTCTTCAAGCAAGTTATATTAATCATCTGGATAACACTGAATGTCAATGTGGATGTGTTTCAGTCATCCAAAAAAATCCACACGCAAAAAATTGAGAGAGAGAGAGAAGAGTAGAGTTGAAACGAACAGTTTGATCGACAGAAAATTAATCTGCAACAATTTTGACAATCGATTAATCATCTAAGTACTTTTTCAAGCAAGTTCCAGCCTCTGCCATGGGAGGATTGTCTGTTTTATATCATTGTAAACTGAATATCTTTGGGTTTAGGACTGCTGGCCACACTAAATGAGACATTTTAAGATGTTGCAGTGGATTCTGCGAAACTCTGATGGATATTTTTCACTATTTTCTATCTAACATGCATAAAACATATCTCCAATGTACCCTCTCTCTCTGCTCTCACATCTTATGTCTGATTCTCCTCTGTAACCAATCAAATAAAGGCAAAATACCCAAAAGATAATCTTAAAAAAGTCACTAAGAGTCACAGGCCTGGACTGCACGGGTCACACTCAGAAGAACATTTTACCGCTTTCTGATTTTATTTTTCTACTACAGCCTGATGTGATAATAATGAGGGTGATTATTTATATGTAGGAGCTTAAAGCATCCTTGTGTATGCTCTGAACCAGCCAATCTACAAGTAACAAAGAATTCAGGGCATTGTTCCTATATACTGCATGCCAGAATAACACACCCTGCTGCAATCCCCCTTTTCCTCTCTCTCACTCTCTTCCTCATTCTCTCTCTCTCTTATCTGCTGGGGAAATGAAGCTCAATCACCTGCGGAGGAGCTGAGGGCGGCACAGGGGACTTTGCAATGCAAATGCCAGGTAATTACCCGAAAGCTAGGAGAGTGGAAGCACAGATGAAAATAGAGCAGGCAGAGAGAGAGAGAGAGAGAGAGGGTGAGGGGTGGGTGGGGGGGAGATGGACCGAACACTGGGTTCACATGCCTGTTGATGTAGGATGATTGGGGTGTTTTGGGGGTGTGTGGGGATGTAGGAAGAGGTACAGGGAAAGGGGAGGAGGGGTCGAAAAGTTGATGAGAACTGCAGGGATGGATGGTAACCACATACCTACTGTCTATCCGCACCTGTGTATGCACATGCACGTGCGCATTCCTCCAACTAATGATCAATAAATTTATGATTTTCCCGAAACACACTGGAAGAAGTATCTACTTTTAATTCAGAAGAATATCTGCGATGAATAAAACCAGTTTTTTGGATGAATGAAGCAGCAGTTTGTGATGTGTGTGTGTGTGTGTGTGTGTGTGTACACTTGCATGCATAAGTGTTTGCGCCTGGGTGCTCCTGTGCACGTAAGCATGTGTGTGTATATGAGCCTGAGCGCACCAGTGTGTGCTGCATGCTCTCTAATGGGCACTTGTAGTGTATATGTGTGTGTGTGTGTATGTGTGTGTGTGTGTTTGGTTTGTGTGTTGCACCGGAGGATTTAGTGAGTATGCCAGCTTGCAGCTGTTTGATTGTCAGTGAGTGAGAGTGAAGAGATGTGCAGATGTGAGTGAGTATCAAAGAGATTATGAAATGACCTGGAATTAAACACTGCAGTGGATTTTAACTGAGAATCGTGGCACGTTAAGCCCTCTGTTTGACTGAGAGATGGTTGGAAAACTGTATGTTACACACAAATTTATTTAATAAGGAAAATGTGTATTTGTAATTCAACATGGACTCCAGCATTGTGTATGTTTGTTTGATTGTTTGTGGAAGATATTACCAAGCAATAGTGTGACTCACAAGCAGTTTGCACCTCGACTCAATAGCTGCGTCTGATTAACATCTGAACAGAACAGGAGCCAGCCAACCAGAAAACTGTTTTGGCGATTTAGTGTAATTGTGGCTTTGCTAAAGTCTCACTTTGCCTAATTAGAATAATAAATCATGCCGCCTCGTTGTTTTCAAAGGGCCCTCCATCGTCTCGCTGAAGCAGGTGGGATTGTAGGATGGTGTGAAAAAACAAAGGGTTTGATTGCTCGGCTGAAGCTACAGTCAGTTAAAAGCAGTGTGGCGCTCTCTGGGGATTCATATTCAAAACTAAGCCGAATCAATTCATAGACCGGAGTGGGAAAAGCCAACTTGACAAATTTTGATTCATACCCTGGCCCATGCTTGACTTCACTTGACATAAATCACTTGGCTCATTGGAAAATGGAGAGAAGAGATGGAGGTTTGTTTAAATGACATGAAAGGCTGAGGGGAGATTGTGCCGTGGTACCTTTCCAAGATGGTTGTTGCGTCTTTCAGTTGCTTTCTTCAGGAAAGTAAATTAAACACATTCTGCTGAGGCCATAATATGTTAACTTGCTCTCTGTCCATTTCTTTCTTAGTACACTGAACTCTACTGACATGAAGGACAAAAATCAATGGCAGGAACATTAACAGTGATGGTAAAAAAAAAAAAAAATCCATTGAAACACATACAATAATGCCCATTACTAATGACATCAATGTCTGAAACAAAATGTATGTACAATTTAATAATCGAAAAGTAGACTGAGTGGCAGCACAACAGAAAATATTGTAGAAGAAAATGCTGATATGTAATATACTGTATGCACAGCTGCCCTTTTATTAAAAATATTTTCAGCCTATTCTGTTTATGTGAACATGACAATTGGATGTGAAATTCTGTAAATGGTGCTCTTTCAACTGTGAGAACTTGGCACAGTTAAAGGAGGAAGTGCATCTTTGTCTCAACCTTTCTTCCTGTTCAACAGTGATTACAAACTGCACGCACTCTTGTTTGGGCAGTCATGTCTTTATGTGTATTCCTCTCATTTGACGGTCACTGAGTCTATACTCGGTCGGGATGTGCCTCTGCTTCTGAAGAGATAGTCTGCCAAGTCGTAGTCTCTCTTTAGAGCCATGTAGCATTTTGTTTTATTGTGAGTTTTGGATTTGTTATTTCAGTGGTTCAAATAATTAGATTTAATTTGTTCAGTGATTTCGGTTAAATGTTTGTATTGTAAGCGGTGCTTAGGTTGTAAATCTGTAGAGCTCATGCAAATTAAAGGGTTTTATACAGTATTGCAGAGTGTTAGAGACTAGATTTGAAGTTTAATAGTTTTTTAATCATGACAAGGAAGAGGAGCTCTGCTCAATATGAATTGTTTGGGTCTCTTTCTCTTGAACCCTTACCTGCATCCTTCACACTGTATTATATTGAATCTCTGTTGGATGTTTGTCACTTTAATAAAATGTAACATATACAGTACTTAAAATTACATGCTCTTAATTGTACTTCAAATGTTTGTTTTTACTTGTTTTGTCTATTTTAGTAAAATGTCTTATATTTTCTTTAGGAGCATTCTCTTTCAGATCAAGTTTTTTTCTACACAGAAACAGTAGCAGGCAGAAGTAGAAGAAGTATTCAGATAATTTACTGTGGTAAAAGTAGCAATACCACACTATCAAAATACTCCATTACATATTAAAGTCCTGCATTTAATATTTTACTCAAGTTAAACCACAGAAGTACTGGCAACAAAATGTAAAAGTACTCATGCAAAATTGCCCCGTCAATGGTGTCGTATTATATTATTATATCATTATTCATAATGCAATTGCAATTGCATGTAAGTAATTTCTTGTAACATCTTAATCTGCAAATTAACTGTAGCTGTCAAGTGAAGGTAGTAATTGCCGTGGAGTAAAAGTACAAAATCACATAAAATCAAAGTACCTCAAAATTGTACAATACTTGAGTAAATGTACTTAGTTTCTACCAACGACAGCAGGTTGTATTCACTGTATGTACTGTGTATGGGGCTTATAATGGGATCCTGTTACACTGCTTCTTTGACAGAAATATTTATTTCCACATGTCACAATTGTTACACAATAATAGTTTTATACATATATACTTTTTAAAGACCAGATTCTTTCCCCAAAGCTGCTTTTTTAGTAATTGGGAAAATAACCTCTTTCTGACTTTGCACTTTTATCTCTCATCATTTCTCCTTTGCTTGTTAGTTGTTTTATGTTTTAAATTTCAGAATGGCAGGTACCAATTTTGATATCACATGACACTATATACTAATAGAGTACTGGAAGAAAGAGATAGAAATAGATAGACAAACACAGAGAAAGCAAGAGGTGAATCGGGCGAGCTGAGTGCAGCTATATAACGCCAGTCCACTTCCTCTCCCTCGCACTCTGGCGCTCTACCCGTGCTAAGAGTGGCTGGGCTAAGCCACTCTTGCCCTACATACAGCCTAAACAGCAGATTACTGACTGTCCCTCTAATCCCATGCACCAGGGCATGTGCCACTGTCACCATGCACCAACCATCCAATCACCCTGCAGCCACCGTCACAGCGCCTGCTGTTCTGCTAGCTGTGCAACCCCCAACCCCAATCACTAACATCTTCCCTGTTTCTGTTTTTGGTCAGTCATTTCGGATTTTCGGTTTTATTTCTATCCGAATAAAGCACGCTGGAAGAAGAGATATCGAAATACTTCATTCCACTCGCATCTCTTTCTACCTCTCTCTCTCTCTCTCTCTCTCTCTCTCTCTCTCTCTTGCTGTCTTCCCTAGCAACACCCTGTTCCATCCTCTCCCAGTGCCCCCCACCCTCTCCCAGTTTTAACCTCCTCATGACCACCTGGCATGGGATAGCTTCCTCCAGTCCCTCAGCCTCACCTAAACCACCAGGCCTGAGATTAGGGTTAATCTGGACCTTGTGTCATCCTGTATCTATCCACCACCCCCACAGCCCATTCTTCCCTCCCTCCCTTCCTCCCTCCTCTTTACCAAAGAGGCTTTGGTTTAAAATCCTTTATTGTGAACCCCCGCTCCCCTTGCAGTGTCTTTCTGCCTGCTGTCAACTGCAACTTTTCCTCCCGCACCATATCCTTAGCCAATCCTTAAACAGATACTGGTAGAACCTGTCCCCAAGCTATGTTGGTATAGAGATGTGAACATTTTTTTTTCACAGTCTTTCTCTTTAGAATAAATTTAGAATTAGGCAGAGACTGCTCAATTTTGCACATGCACTATGCTCAAATGAAATGCTTGCTTGTGCACATGTGTCATGTGAGCATGCAGTAATACAGGACTATACTTAGCAAGCGTGCATACAGTATGAGGACTTGCCGTAATGGAGTGCGTGCAATGGTGTAATGGTGTATGTGCATGTTTTGTACACGTCCGTGGTTGTTTGAGAGTGCTTGTTCAATTCGTATGGACAAGAGATTTAGATGAGAGTCTAGAGAATTCATCCTCCACTCTGCTGTTCCAATCACCCAACCCCCAGTGCATTTCGCCAGCCGTGCTCTCCCGGTCCTCTCACCCTGAGGACAAAGTGAAGGCATGGAGGCCCGAGTTGGATGAAGAGAATCCACAATGGTGCAGAGAGCAAAGATGCGTAGAGAATGAAGACAAAAAAAAGGGGGAAAGATACAGTGCTAAAACCCCTTTTCATTTTTTTGTCTCCTGAAATAAATGGCAAATTCTCCCTCAAGCAAAGTCTCTTTTCTTGAGTTGAAAAGCCAGGAAAAAAGCACTTGGCGGACAGAATCCGGTAGAATGGAGCGTGAGGCAGCGAGAGATGTAGGCCAGCAATAGTGTCTTATCGTGAGGGGCAGAGAGAGAGGCCCTTGAGCATGAGAACCTGCCTGAGTTGGATGCTGTAATGAGCAAATCCCACAGAGGATCCGTTGAAATGATCACAAGATGCTTAGTTTATAACGTTAATGTAAAATTCCTTGTGTAATCATAATCAGCCAATTTGTTGAGCACAGTTTAATTTGTTCCTATTAGATAGATAGTATGCTTAGTTATCAAACATTTGAATACATGTAACATAATGATTATTTATCGGGTTCACTCATACGATTCCCACCCAGTCGTAGGTTCCTCATGCCTCCAAGAGACACAGAAACACACATGCACATAATCACAACTTGATGACATTATTGTTTATTTAGCAGACCATAATGCACAGATGTAGGAGGGGCTGCTAAAGATCTTCTAAATGGATTAGGAATATGGAATCTTGGTACGTTGAGTAAAAATGAGCGGTGAGATGCGAGAGTGACTGGTAGAGCAAGACTGATTAAAGAGGAGAGAGAGCGACAGAACATGCTGAGAAAGGAAAAAGTCGAGAGAGTGAGGGGAGAAACGAAGAATGTTCAAAGTGATCGTGCGAGAGTGCAAAATGTCCACAGAGAGCAAGAAAGAAGAAGAGAGCGAGCGATGTAGTTAATGGATGTAAATTAATTGCTGTCATGTGGATTCTGATCCCAATAAATCAGGGTCAGTGTGGTCTCCGGTGCCATCTCTGCATGGCTGGGAAAAAGGCAGGAGGGCGCTTTGATCTGATAGACGCACACTCACACACTCCTATACGTGTATACACAAACACAAAAACACACACGCATACTGCTAGTCACTTTTAGAGGCATGTGAATCTCCAACGTTTTGGATAAGTCTTTTTTAAAAGATTTCTTTGCATTTTTGTCTTTATGGCCAGCTGATAATATACAGGAAATAAGGAAGGAGAGAGAGAGGAGGTTGATATCAAACAAAGGTGCACAACTGGAATCGAACTAGGGACGTTGCAGCCACATGACAGCGCACTTCAACATTTGGTTTCCAGGACGCCTCTGAATAGGAGTCTTTTGTGAGAAATGTGATAATCCCTCTGCAGTTCTTGAAGGAGAGCAGAAGGAACTTTAATAGAGTGCACATACGGACATACAGTGTATATCTACTAATTACAGCTAAACATATCAGTTAAAGTAAAATTTATGGAGCCACATAAACTTGTTTAATACACAAAATAATGTGTAAATAAATGTACGGTAATTTTTTTTTTTCAAAAAGTCACTGCAGCACACTCACAACACTTGCTGCTGTATCCACAGTGCCGTAAGATCGCCTTCATCGTGAGGAGCGTTTTAAAAATGCACCTCAAGTCCAAACAGAAGGCTGGATGCCAACTAGTGCAGACCTAACTGGGTTATAAATGCAATATGGTCCAATGAATTAGCCATGCTTATTACTGAAAATTACCACTGTGCTTTCTGCTTAACTAGGCTGCAAAATTGATTTACCTTCTTTCCCCAGTCTATGACCATCACAAAGACATCCTGTTATTATGAGGGCTGTGAGTATTATTGTATGTGTTAATCAGAAAATACGTGAACCATGTATTTTAATTACAAATCATACAAGGGCAATTTTAAAAACAAAAGCCTTTGAAAAAAAAAAATGCTCATAACGCGTTGCCCACACATTAAAAGAAGCCGCCATGCTGCAACAACACCAAACCATCATTCCAAAAAATAAAAAAATCAACCTTTGCACATTATTGTCAATGCTGATGTTAACATTTCCATATTTTTTAGAACACATTTCATTCATTCACTTAACAGTACAGTATGCCCCATATTATATACACCGTGTTTTCTTTGATACTGTATGCCCCAAAGCAAATCACTCATGTTCAAACAATAATATCTGAACATGAGAGAAATGGTGCAAAATGGGAAGTAGGTCACATAGCAATTTATTTGACAAAAAGGGATGGGGGTGGGGAACTGGGGCATGGTGTATGCAGAGGCAGCAGCAAAAGGGAAGGTTTTTGGGAACCTAGATCAGATAGTGTGTGTGTGTGTGTGTTCGCGAGTGTTTGAGCATCGTGCGTGCATATGTTTAAACATGTTGGGCCTGGAAGTAAAGTTACACGCTGCGCAAGACTCGTTCAAGAACTGCTTGGTCAGTATGAAATTGAAAAAAAAAAATGTCGGCTCGCTGGCAAACATGATCACGTTCACATGCATCTTTTGGTATCTATTAAATATTACAAACCGTACACACACAAACACACACACTCATCAGAGGCTCCATTGCCCACTCTAGTGAAATTGAAACTGATATTCCGGTCACTGGACCATATCAGCACATCTGACACAGAGTGTCACCAGCATTGATCAGCTGTCAATGAACTGCCCAGCTACCCCCCATCCCTTTGCCAAACCAAACACACACGCACACATATTTGAGCTGTGTGTATCACCACTGATATTTACAGAGCAAATACCAAAAATCCACATAACCTACTGTAAATACATGTATTCCCCTGCACAGACACCCACACACGCACGTAAGCTCTCTGGCTTCCTCCTGATCCTGTTTAAATCCCGTCATCACTGAACATCACAGCTGTATGATTTGCAAGTGCATGAAGGCCATATACCTCAGTATTCCCCCCTGACCCACAGCGCTAAATGCTACAGCTTATCCAGCTATACAGTGCTGATGCATTCACTCTCTTCATTTGTCTTCAGGTTCACATTCCTCCAGGTCAGAAGAATGTGTCAATTCTGTATATATATATATATACACACACACACATAGTGAGAGAAAAAAAAAAAAAACTTTCAATAAAAATGCTTAGTGGTGATTTACATAAAAATAAATTCCAATGATAGGTGATGAATTACAAAATTTGAAATTAAAAAAATGTAAATAATGTTCAGCAGTTTTCCTGGAATAAACATGAAGTGGGGATTTTATACTGGAATTTATACTGATCAGTTTCACTCACATGCAGGGAACATTTCTGTGTTATACACTTCAATTCTGCAATAAACACTCCTGCGGCATTGCAAAGTAGAACTCTCTCATCCAAAAAAAAAAAAAAAAAGAATTTAAAAAACTTCTACGTGTACTCTTTCTTGTTACATCGGGATAATTTAAAAATGACTAAATTAATCTATAAAAATTAAAATAGAACATCAGTGATACAGATTGGTGTATTTCATATGCCACCTAAATATATTCTTAAAAAAACAAATCAACCCGTGGAGTATCACGTTTATGTGGCCCTATTTACATATTGAAAGACTATCTAGTGTGCATACTCTCAACACAATCTAGACAATCTGCACAGACTGCGCTGAGGATCTGTAAAGCCACATTAACACATGAGAGAGGCTCTGAAGCACCAGTCTTTTCTAATGACTCGATAATCCGACCCAAATGCTGCCTGCTTGCTAATCTCTCCATCAGATTACCAAACTAGGGACGAGCACTGTCTACAGTATTTGTCTCGGCCTGTCTCTCTGTCTTCCTGCCTGTCTGTCTCTCCGTCTCCAGCTTGTCTCTTTGTATAACCGCTTGCTTCTTTCCCTTGTATTTCTCTGTATGATAAAAATTCTTTGCTTGCCTCTCTGTGATCTTCCTGGCTGTCTGCTGGTAGGGTTGCATGCCTGTTCGCCCCGCTCTCATCCTCACATGTACATTTTTTTTTTTAAAATGGAGGACGGGGTAGTGGGACATCAAAATGTAGTCACAAATCTCCTTCCTCTCTTCATGCCAACATGCATGAGGGTAAACATGCATAAACATACACACATTTACAGTATGCTTGTAATTTATGGCTCATAATTTGTACCCATAAATACTAAAGTTCCAGGCTTCTCCCAGAAATAATCCAAAACAAATGTATTTGACACAAATAGCAAAGAAATGAAGTGTATTCCACAAAAAAGAAATAAAGGAAAAGGGAATTCATTTTAATTTGTGCCTCCATTCTTCACTCACATTCTCTCTTAAAATCCATCACTCTATCCCTCAGAAGTGGAAGGCCAAGCTGTCATTCCACCCCAAAGCTTTGGTGCACTGATATTGTGAATTTCATGTAAACAGATCTAAACTAATGTCCTATTTGTCACACATCAACCATGTCTGATTGTATATATTTACTATAAAACAGTGCCGCTGTTTTTCTGCCTGCGAGGCCCTACAAAATGTCTGTTTGATTTTACAGAAATCACTCTATGTCTGCCTCTATGTGTGTGTTCTGTTTGCATGTGTATGCATGAGTTTGTGTGTGTGTGTGTGTGTGTGACTGGACTGAGCCGCATTTCTGTCTTACATACTGTAGCTCAAACTGCTGTTGACAGTCTGCAAAAACTTTTGACATTTAGCTTTTCACAAAATAACACTTGACACAACTAATACTAACTGAACATGTCTCTGAATTATCCCTATATACCTGGCAGGTTTGTGCAGATTTAGTGACAGACTAGAGGCAGATCGTATTTTCCATGAAAAATAATATATCAAATTCTAGGACATTTTATCCCATCAAGGTATGTAATTCTGTGTGATACTGAAATAGATATTTTACGCTTTCACCAAAATGGAGATCAAAGGGTGTGAAGTAAATGTGTGTCAGATCGCTACCGGGCAGAAATGCAGCCGTTTAGCCTGCGCGGTTTTTGGTAATGCCTGGCAAATGTCGCACTATACCAGCAGTGACTGAAAACCAGATGGTTCAAACTTTCAGCATAATTTGTATCTGCACATTACAGATAAACAGTACAGAAAATCATAATAATCAAGATGTACAGAATATAGACAACAGTGTTACTAATGTGTATTTTAATCACCTCAAAAGCCAATGTATTTACCCTAAAATGTATTTTTGAATGTTCATTATCATAAAACATTTACTGCACAATTTTTCACACACTTCAGGTAAAATATATTTAAAATACTGAAGAGGAGATTGTTTCATTTCAAAGCAAAATGTAATTTTTGAAGGATGCAACTAAAACTGAAAGCAAATGTAAGCAAAAATTTGTGTGGGATCAGTCAAAACACGTACACATAAAAAAATATACTCATACAAAAAGGGATCTCTTCCTGCATAGATATAACAGTTCTGGATGTCGACGCATTTCGAAATAATGAGAAAGGTTAGGAGCAGGGACATCGGGACGAGCTAAGTGGTGAAGTGAGGCATGAGACGGGAAAGAGCAATGGAGGGCTGGAGGGAGCGAGAGATGGAAAAGGAGGGGAGGAAAAAAAAAGAAAAAAAGAGGTGAGGTGGGCCCTGGTAGATTCAGCGCTGTTAGTGGACGAGTCTGTGTGTGTGTGTGTGTGTGTGTGTGTGTGTGTGTGTGTGTGCATGTGCGCGTGTTTGTGTGTGTATGAGAGGAGGAAGGGGAAGAGAAGGGGAGGGGGTGTTACTGCGGCTGTCCATTTCCCGGGATCAGCTGATGGCCGCGGATGATGGAGCAGAGAGGGGTCAAGGGTCAAAGCCTTGCATTGTCAGCCTGGCCCTGCTCTCCCGTGGGGTTCCCTCCCCTCTCACGGCTCCCTCCGCCATCCATCCATCCATCCATCCATCCCCCGCTGCCTCCTCTGCACATTTACATACATGTATCAACACTGTGCGTCGCCGTGGCTCGCCGGGGCGAGAGGATGCACCGTACGCATTACTGGCTGGCTACCACTGCAGTCTGCGCTGCTGCAGCCGATGCATTCACTGCAAAGCCATATTTGTAAGCATTTCATATTGTGTTCAGGCACTGGTGCATGATACATTAGTGCATCTGCATGAAATGTCCTTGTGAATGTGTTTTATATGTGAATGAATGTATGTGTGTGTCGAGTCTACGTGCACATCTGTGTGTATCTGTGTGTGTGTGTGTGTATGTGTGTGTGTGTGCAGGACAAGACAGGGCCTCCCACCCCCCCCTCCCCCCCAGTATTAGGCCTACCCTCCTCACCCCTCACATCCCCCCCCCCCCCCTCCCATTCCCACCCCCACCACACACACACCTCCCCCACTTTGCCTGTGTAATCCCTGCCAGCTGGCCCCGTTGGCTAATCCCTCTGCACTGATCAGCTGGGCCACGCATCCAGTACGGGACAGGACAGGGACAGGGGCAGATAGGGGCGGGACGATCTGTGTGTGTGTGTGTGTGTGTGTGTGTCTGCATGTGTGTGTGTATGTGTGTGCGTGAGTGTGTGTGTGTGAGTGTGTGAGGTGGGGGGTGGTGTCGACCAGAAAGCATAAATTGAAGCCCGTGCCTTCGCCGCGGCGCAGTGTGTCTGTGTGTGAGCCAGTTGCCTGTTCCTCCTCGTCCGTCCATCCCTTATCTCTCTCCTTCTCCTCCTTCTCCCTTGGATCCTTATACATATATACCTACTCGGCTTATATATGTATATTTTACATCTTGGGCTTTTTCCGTCTTCCTTTTTGGTTTTGTCTTGAGCATATCCAAATGGATTTTTCTAATGGAGGTGACTGGGTAGAATTTAGCTGAGTTTTTTTTTTTTTTTTTTTCCTGCTACCCTCTCTCCTATTTCCCCTGACTGCATGCGTGACACCTGCCTGCCTGCCTCCCGTCCCTCCAGCCCCTTGCCCGCCATCCCACCACCACCCCCCGTGTGCCTGCTCCCCTGCTCTTCCCAACCCACAAGGACCTTCACAGGATGGAGCTGCGCAGTCACAGCTACAACTACAGCAACAACAATAACAAAACCAGGACCAAGGAGGACCTGAAGGAGGAAATACTCTGCAGCTCCTCTGCTATTTTTTTTTACCTTTTCTTTAGAGAGGAAGGATATATTTGATCTGAGAAAAACCCCATTCTGCCTGTGCTACAGTAATATTCTATAGCTAAAATAGAAAAGGAAGTAAGCGCAGAGATTAAAAGTTTAAAAAGAAAAGGGATTTTAAATGTAACATGCAGTTTTTCTGGATGTGAGAGTCTTGCGTAATAGCAAAGAAGCTAAATTCTTCCTCTTACGTTTTTGCTTTGTGTCATACATCAGTTTTTACCCTTTATGAAATTATTAATTTGTGCATGTATGAATCAGAAGATGGAGACTGTTGTTATTTAGATCCTGTTCTCCAGTCTGTACATGGCTATAGTTACATGCGCAGAGTGCACAGAGAGAGAGAGAGAGAACAGTAGAGAAGAGATGGAGAGTAGAAGGGAGGGAGGGAGGGATGGAGGGAGGGAGGGAGTGTAAGGGGGAGATAACGACACAGCTTTACCAACTGTAATGAAGAACTGCTTGGTCTGGTTAAACCGTACCAAGCTCTTAACCAGGATCAGCGGAGGCAGTGCTATGGCGAGGATAAGGCATAGCGGCGCATCGCAGTGTGTACTCATAAATATCTAGTCGCCATCCTTTGTTTTGCTCTGAGGGGGAAGATGGTCTGCAGGAATGGTAGCAATCAGGTAGCTGGGCTGCTGCTCTCTTTATGGTGCAACAAAGGTAGCTTTGCTTGCTCGCTCTATCTCACTCCCTGTTTCTCTGTGTTCTCCTCTCTCTGTGGTGCTTTTTAATGATGTGCTGTATGTAGTATGTGTATATAGAGAATGCCTTAATGGTGTGAATGCTGCTTTGACGATCACTAGATGAATTTTTTTTTTTTTTTTTTTTTTTCACATTTTGTTGCTGGTAACCCTCTCTAACACATCCACAAATGCATGCATGCATTTATACACTCTGGGCTGTTTAAACAGAAGAATCACAATGTCTTCGGCTTTCTATCATGTGTGTTATTTCTGTATTGTCTGTATTAGAAACCTGTTTTCATTGCAAAGAGAGCATGCATGTCGGTGTGGGATTAGCATGCACTTTGACGTGTGAAAGGACCGCATAGCTGCCTCTGAGTCCACAGGGAGGAGAGATCACAGGTGAGGAAAGAGGAAAGTCAAACAGGGATGGACTGACGAAAAAAACTAAACAGGATGCACTTGTGAGACTCTGGGGGTGACAGCGATTAAGAATAGTGTACATGGTGAAAATTGAAGTGCAACAACAGTTTAAATGGTTTGGAACAAAGGAGGGAAAGTGATGCTGAAAGCAGGGTAAGTGACAGAGGAGGACAAGATATGAAAAGGAGCTGAGAACGTTTTGGAAGTTTGGGTTTGAGCTCTTTGTGTTCACAGTGGACCTTGATTTAATTTCAATACAATTAAGGCACGCGGTGAATGCCAAGAGAGAAGCCACAGTCTTCGCTCACCTGAGAAACCAGCACATAGCTGCTACAGGACAGTAGAGTGGCACTGATAACTACAGATAGATGCGCGCGTTCGCTACAATCCTATGAGATTAACAAGCACTGACATTAGTAGTGATAGAGAAGCAGGAGAATAAGCATTAGGCAAAGAGGTTACAGAGAAGTGACCTAAGACAGTTAATGCAACCGAGAGAGATTTAAGAGGGGTATTACTGAGACATACAGGAAACATAGCAAGAGATAAATACACCATAATCTCTGGGCACCAGTCTAACTAATACGCTGGTTTCCATAATGTCAGAACAGACAGAGCCGTAGGCAGCCTACCAGTGTCGGTCCTGTGGCCAAATGGACAGAGGGATCACACCAGGGGGACTTGCCATGTGGTGACAGAGGGCCACTTCAAAGGTCTGTGTGTTTACGCATGAGCGTACACTTGCCCTATCCGAGAGCAACATGGAAAAACAGGGTGAGAATGCTATATGAGCATGATGTGCTGCTGTAAGAGAATTATTGTTTTTTTTTACTCATTTCTGCCATTAAGGCCCATCATAAAAGGCAGGAATCATTCTCATGCATGCTGATTTATTTTATTTATTATTCTCTAAATATATTTCCACGATCATCCATACTCCATGTGAATACGGCTTTGTACTTCATTTGAAATTACAGTCTTTTTGTTTGTGAATTTCAATATCACACCTTTGTTTGTGTTTCTGTTATGCAAAAAGTCTCAATAAAGAAGTCATTTCATGGATTACATTTCTATTTGTGCTATCTAGTATTTTTCTTTTTCAAAGTAAAAAGGCCCAAAGCACATTAAGCAATTTAAATAATGAACTTAGTTTTCTACTCCTACAATCACAGAGCTACATCACATGATTCAAGCTGTAGGTTGATAGAGATGTGAGTTGACCTACATCTCAGATGACGGAGGCGGTATATGCAACAAAAAAAAAAAATTCTGCACAGATTCCTTTCGATCTATTTTATTTACTGCTGTAGCTGTAAATGTAGAACGATTTAAGGCTAGTCGTGTCAAAATATGACTCAATATAGGAGGAATGGACAACCATCACAAAAAAAAACATGCAACATAGTTCAGTGTAAATTTTAGGCAAGTAAGATTTAGATTATAATAACACACAAATACAAAAGGCATTTTATAGAATACAGCTCCATCTATAGTAGTCCTATGCTTCTTTATGTTTCAATATACCAGCGGATGACATTTCATTATTGCCTGTCACCTCCACACAATTAGAGCGTGCAGAGGGCAAGTGTGCCACATATGTTGAAACAGAGGTCATCAACTGTTTTCAGGCCCCTACGCCTGTCTACACATTATGCATGTGCAAAACTCTCAATAGAATTGGGACACTAAGAGAAATGAAGGGGGTGATGCTCAATAAGTCAACAGTGCGGGACCCCTGGCGATGGAGAGCAGGTGACCGCATATAGGCCCCCTCACATGATAAAAACATTCATCATCATGACATATTCTTATTTCTAAATAACCTTTTTTTTTTTTTTTTTTTTTTAGCTCCTACTGCTTTCAGTTATGATGCAAAATAATGCTGACAAATTGGTGACAGGTGTGGAATTATAGACCTACAGTGTGATGGGCATTTTTCATTTTTACTTGAAAATAAAATTTTAAACAATTACTTATTTTTTCATCTTATATTGAAAAAAAAAACACATTGTGACACACGGGTAACCTATTATGGTCTTCAGTGCAAATTAAATGTGATAAAGTGACTAAAACTGGCATTTGACATTTTTTTAAAGTAAAAATAAAGCATTCCAGGCATATTATCTAATATTGCAAGTTTTTCAGTGCATATATATATATATATACATATATATACATATTGCATTTAAGAGGAACGCTTCCCGAAACAAAACGCACGAAAGGAGAGAAGAAATCTAATTTAGTCATGTAAATAGAGGTCGGGTTGGCGACATGGTGAAGCGTCACTAATGGAAGAAAGAGATGGATGCCTTATGATAATGAGGGGAAAATAAAGCAGAACCATGACCTTGCAGTGCAATATGAACACACAGACACCACGCATTTAATGCGTGGCTCTTTGACTGAACAATACTTTCTATATCAGACAATATTTTAAGTATTTTTCATTATGTGGTTACAGAAATGCAGAGCCACATAGTCAAATATTTGAAATCCTCTTAAATGAGTTCATGCAAAAGATATTTGATTTTTGTCGTTTTGTCTTATTTAATATGTATACATATATGTAAAATTTTGTCCGAATTAGAGCTTATTGAAGTCAGGAAAGGAGATTTATTACTGATGATAATTCGAGTTGCTCGTATGCACAGTATTTAGTGAACAGTATCGAGATTCTGCACATGAAAAAAAGCAAGTAGACTTCCACCAACACACACATACACACACCGCTGTCATCATAACAGTGAGGAATTTCTCCTCTCACCACTGCAGGGCAACTTATTTTGTTTCTCCATCTCCTCTATGCATTCAGCTTCATGCGCGCTCTGAGATGTGAGTGTTCACCTCCTCCCCTCCTCTTCTTCGCCCTTAACCCCCTTCACCACCACCACCACCTCCTCCTCCTCCTCCTCCTCCTCCTCCACTTTCTCCCCATGGTCCCCTTTCCCTTTCTTCCTCTCCTCCATCGTCTCACTGGTTGTGTCTGCCTCTCTTTTATGGCCGTTCATTTGCATCCCAGTGGGGGCTAAAAGGCGTCCCCGGAGACGCGCAGATAAGGGTCACAGGAGATCCCCTCGGGGCAGCGTGTTTTCCACGCACCCACAACGCAGACACGACACGTGCCGTCGACCCCCCCCCCTCTTTCGGCACACACACACACACACACACACACACACACACACACACACACACACACACACACACACACACACACACAGCTATCCTTATTAGGACATTGCATTGACTTCCATTCATTGTGGACGGCCTAACCCAAACTCTAATCCTAACCTTATCCGAACCTCATTAAAGGAAACTTCTGTATTTTTCAACCTGGACCCTTTTTGTATCTAACTTAGATGACTAATGGGAACAACTTTAAAAAAAAAAAAATTGGTCCAGTTTTGAGCGAGAGCGCTCCAGCTGGCGCCGAAAAACCGGCTGCAATGTAATCCTTTGGGGCAATTGCGCCTCGTCAATGTACACTAAAAGTGCTTGCTTTTGCCACTTACAGGTTCAGATTTTATTATAAGTGTCTTACAACATTATGGAAAGGACCATAAAAGGAAATAAAACAGGTTTTTTGTTTTGTTTTTATTACCTTTTGCTTGATCCAGTCTTTGTTATTGTGTCTAACCAAGTCTAGCTCAAGAAGTCTCTTCTGAAATCACGAGAGTTGAGTTGTCAAAATCAGCTATCAGCTAGCCATTGCAGAGTTGGAGGGAGGAGTGCCAGGAGGAGTTTGTTGTGTTGGAGTACAGAAAGCATTGCTTAGTGTTATCTGAAAGAATTACAAAATCATGGCTAAATATTTAGCTGATTTTGACAACTCAACTCTCGCGATATTTCAGAGTGAGACTTTTGAGAGAGACTTGGTTAGACACAATAATAAACAGACCGGATCAAGCAAAAGGTGAAGAAAAATGTGTTATTTCTCTGTATGGTCCTTTCCATAATGATGTCAGACACTTATAATAACATTCTGAGCCTGTCAGTGGTAAAAACAAGCCTTTTTAGTGGTCAGATAGGCTTCATTGCAGCTTGTTGACCAATTTCAAAAATGGTTGTCCCCATTAGTCACTTAGACATAAAAAGATGGGAAAATAGGGTCCAGGTTGAAAAATTACCGATGTTTCCCATTAACCAGGACCTTAGAAATGATGTTTTGCCTCATTAGGACTGGGCTTTGGTCCCTATAGGACTACTGGCCCTGACAAGGTCGCTGTTTATAGAGGAAAAGGTCCCAATAAGGTAACACAAATTGCACACACACACGCACACACGTGACCCTGCACTTCAGTCCCTAAAAGCTGCAAGTGATACTCTCCCAATTTCCTCTTGCATCATTTCCCTGCTAAACCACTAGTTCATGAAAGTTTGTACACTAAGTATAGCCCATCACTTGTTAAAGTTTTGCAAATATAAACAAATGAAATAGTTAACCTGGCCTTATTTTGTTTTCTCATTAAACTATCACTACGCATCTTTGAGTATCCTAAAAATGCCCAATAGTCCTAAATAAAATGTAGGCCCCTGTTATTATGTTTCATACTATTATTGTATGAGGCTGTGACTGTGGGCTAGGCAGCTATTTGAGTTCTTCAGTTTTAGTGCTTTAAAAGGAAGTGTATATTTACCTTATTACCTAATAATACAAATTTATGAAACTACTGCTTTGGTTAATGCTTCTGATAGGCCTAGCCAACAAAATTTTGTGTGAATTTAAGTATGAAGGGTATCGGTCTACATTATTTCGTCTGGTCTTTATATAGGGTATCACAGTTAGGCTACATTTGGAGGCCAGTGTTTGACAATAAGGTAAAAAGAAAGCATTTCTGTCTTTCTCAGTCAATTATAGTTAAAATCATATTTTAATTGTTTGCAAACCAATGTAAAGCTGCAAATAACAGAAAAGAATAACATTACCTATTGTTTTGTGTCAGTCATTGTTTAAAAAGACTAGTGTGGAAGAAAGGTGGTTTAAATGTCGGTGGTGGGCCTACAAAATAGGCTTGCTTTTGTGGCTCAGGCAAAATCTAAAATGTAGTAGCCAAATTTCATCAGTCTTGCTGTTGGTGGTGTGTTAGAAGGCTATATTCTGTAGCCTTTAGGCCACATAAATCCATCCAATCTCTTTTTTCCAATATGATAATTTCATTTGGACCACATAGCACTAGCCATAAACTATATATTTTTTTAATTAAAGTTATATTTAACCGTCGGTACTAACAAGAGGCCAAAATAGACATTATAATTAGAATATACGGAAGGCCTTGAATGCCGAAACATCCGGCTGAAGAACCTGTTAGGATCATAGACTGTATGGTCAGGATGGTAAAGAACGTCAGTGAATAATACTGATGCTGTGTCGCCCTCTTGTGGCCACTACGTTCAATACAACCGCACAGATGAGGGGAGAAAATGGCGGATTGCAGATCATTTTTCCACAGCATGAACACAGGTAGGCCTATACGACAAAAGATCACATTTTTCTCAACTTTTAAATCAAACGCAACAATGTCAAACAATATATTTCATTCACATTCCTTACATCACATCGTTAATGTCTTTGCTTACCTTTCAAGCACCTGGAATCAGTCCTGACACAAATTAGACTGTTAATAAGGGATCTATATAAACCTTTACCCATTCATTCCTTATGTAAAATTATTTTAGAGGGATATTGTACAGTGTACGACCACAAAAACATACAAAAAGTAAATAAAATACAACATAGTAAAACCATGTAGCATGTCAGGTATATTGATGTTCCACCTGCTGTGATTAAAAGGGTACAACACAAGGTAGGCCTACAGCTGGCCACCCACGTGACTGAAGAAAAACAAATAGCTAATGATGAAAAAAAGCCACACATCACTTTGTGGAGCATCTTTATTATGCCACAAATAAAAGCCAGTAGTTCTGAAAGAGGACCTTGCGTTTTTTTTCTGTTTTTTTTTTTTTTTTTTTTTTTTTTACTCACCAACAATGACATTCTGAAAATGGTGGAAGCTGATTGTGATATTATAGTTATGGTTGGCTGAGCAGTCAGAAACGGTAAGATGCATGTGGAGGACAAGGCGGGTTTGGAAAGTAGAGAGGTAAGAAATGCAGGGTACAGTGGTGAAAATTGAGGTCAGAATGGGGAGCGGACGGGTTGAGTATGAAAGGTTAGCAGAAAAAAAAACAAAACATTCATTCATATACCCTTGTGGGAAAAAGAAAAACAGATGAAAAGAATGCACAGACACGCTGCATGACAAAACTGCTTTACAGTCAAACAAGGGGAATGCACACCAGTTCTGCTTAATATACCACATTTATTACTTTTGAACTGATTAATAGAAAGAGTGGGGGCAAGGCCACTCGCATCACTGTCTTTAGAAAAACGGAGAAAGGAGAAAAAAAAAAAACAAAAACAAAAAACAAGAAAGCAGCCCATAGCAACAATGAATTAATTTGTCCAAGGGAAAGAAAAAGAGGGTAAATAAAGTCCAATGAAGACTGTTAACAGAGGGCCCCAAATTTTTTTTTAGACCATGAAATTATACACTGAGCAAAGCTCATCAACTTAACATTTCTTCTGCTTTCAAACTCTTGACCCCCTTCCTTACTCTTCCTCTCCAGATCCTCCACACCCTACCTTCCCCACACACTCCGTCCAACACATCCGAAAACAAAATAGAGGGCCATTTTGAACATCTGCAGTCCTCTCAAACAAAAACATGGCAAGCATGTACGAAACAGATTCTGGAGTGAGCGTAGTTGACACCTGCCTACGATGAAAATCCACTGAGGAGGAAACTCCACTGGGTCCTGGTTGAAGATGTGAGCATCCTCAGAAGACAGGTGAGGGTGGGGGGGCGAGGGGGAGTTAACAAAGAAAATGAGACAAACAGACCATTCTTGACTTTGGGAGATTATTATAAGCCAACACTACAAATTTCTATTGGATTTGTGTGTTTGTGTGAGAATTACAGACTTGCTCATGGACCATAAAAACAGAGGATGATCCTTTCGTTTAAAAAAGGAAAAAGCAGCATACAAGGGAAAAAAAAAAGCATATGTAGTGGAATGGGGTGGGGCAAAAAAAGATTTCACCTAAGGATGCTATGCATTTAGTTGTAGTCCTATGGATAATCGTTTCCTTTTCTTTTTTACTACAAGTTCGAAGTAAGTCTTTAAAGTCAAAAGAAATCAAAAGAGTCTTCATTTAATTTTTTGTCCTTGGTTAATTCTTCACCCCTATTAGAATTTCTTAGAGATCTGGATGTAATGACGTAATGGGGTGGACAGGGCTTTAGCGGGGGCCATTGCAGTCTTTTGACCAAAGCACCAACTGTTACTTGACTCGTCCTTGGCGCTCCTAGAACACAAAGAGACAGCGAATTAGACATAATACAAAATAAAACTGTCAAAATATTTGCATATTACAGCTGACCTAGATAACGCCAGCTTTTCCTGGTTTATTCATTCAAGCAGCCAAAAGTGCACAAGTCCTGACAGCACTTTTTAAATACATTTAATGCGTTATGTAAAGGGCAACTCTTGCCCAACTCCGAATGGAAACTCAAACAGATGTAGGTTTTGGATATAAATGCTTGATTTCTCAAGAACAAATAAACAACTCTTCATGAGAACACATATCAAGCTCCGGGTGTATATGAATAATTTCAGTCAGCAATCTCTCCATCAAGTATTAAAATAACAAGATCAAATAACGCAGATGAGGAAAGTTACCTGAAGCCTGTAATGACTCCTGTTGCTTGGGTTGCTGGGATATGGCTCACTGCCTTGGACCTCCACCTGTCATACATAGAAGAGTGAAAACTGAGCGCATTTGGAACAATTTCAGATTTAAACCAACAAACGCAATATGCGCAAAATAATTTGTATAAATTTGACAAAAGTTATATAGAAACCAGTACACATTTTGGTGCAGCAGTAAGATTTTGATGAAGAGTATGCCGACTTCACATTCACCACAGCAAGTCATGATCAAAAGCTAAAATGCAGACCGTCTATAGACATCAGATATTGGATTTAGGTAGAGTCAAACATCTCACATGTCAAATCTAAAAACCTCCTCTTACATGATGTTTACCAATGATCAAAAACTGCCTTTAAGTATACTTTCTAAACAATGCATGCAGTGGAAAAAGTTATTCAGGTTATTTTAAAATATACTAATATCAAAAAGTTTGTATTTTGTCCATCATTTTACTGCTGTCATAACATGTTCACTAGTTATCCAGTGGTTTGACTTGTATTAAATGAAAGATGGCACTTAATATTGAGAATTCAATCGCTTTGGAAAATTGTGAGGCTTACTTCAGTTTGACACATATTAACCCCTAAAATGTGATGAAAAATCACAACATTTCACATTTCTAAATTAATATCCAAAAATACTGTAAGTTTAACAATTGAATTATTACAATATTTACACAAATGATACCTTAAATTGCTGTCTAGTTATAGTTGCTCCAAGGTTGTTATACTTGTTTATGTATAGATGTTCTGCTTGCTCTCCAGTGTTAGGAAGCAAGCAGCAGATAAACCCAATATTCCCAAATCGATAATCATAAATTACATGTTTCATGGATCCTGGACATCTTGCATTTGTTTCATGTTCATGTGCACTAAACAGTAAAATTTAAGCGGCACTTTTTAACAAGAGATACAAATTCCTTTTAAGGCATACCTCAAATGAGATACAGTGAAGTCAATATAGAAGAACAATTCTGGGATAAACCTACTGAAATCACAACACACTGGATAATAAATATACATCTACATCTGCAGGAAAAACAAACAAACAAACAAGTGTGTTCTCCAGATAATAGCAAGTAGGCAAAGAATGGCAATTTACCTAAAAGGTGAATGGCTGCTGTGTTATGGTTCAAAGCCAATATTATGCTGTCTTGGCTTACTTCTACATTAATTTGCCCCTCTAAAAAGGTAAAGAGGCAACAAAATGTGTGTGCAGGACATCAATGCCCCCAGTATTAAACCTTTCCAAAATTAGAAAGAAATGCAAACTACATTATGTGCACTGCAACACATATTTGCTCTATTTTTGTTCCTTATGTTGATGCCAAAAGTTCAAAACAGCTAAACAGATTTCATCCAATACTTTCCAGTGAGTAAAGACATATGGTATGAAAAATTACAGTGCAACTGTTGGGATAGCCTTTTCAGGAGGAATCTATTCCTATCAAAATGAAACAACTAAAAACACAATATAAACCAATTAATTCAATTTTCAAATACATTCTCATGTAAGGTTTTCATGTCATAATATGAACTCTTGAGTGAATGCCACCAAGTAAAACATTTCCCGGTGTTCACTGTTCTATTTTAAAAGCATGGCAATACATAAAAACAACAGGTAGAAAACAAAACACCACAGTAAAAAACTGGAGAGAAAGAAAAGTCACAAAATATCCTACGGTGCATTGAGATTCAATTCAGCTGTAAATCCTCAAGACATTTGTATTCCTTTGTAATGCAAAAAGCAGCGTTGTACATGCACGCGCATCCAAACCGGTTTCATACACTGCACTTTTTTCTACATAAGTTAAAAGCAGAGCACCTGGTTTAAATGAATCTTTTATCTTTTGTTTTATCTGTTACTTTATTCAGCAATAACTCTGTTACCTTTTTCACACACTCTTCCTCCTCCTGACGCTTCTCGTAGTGAGAAAAGTCATCGAAGATGGAAGTGGTGTGTTTATATCCAGCGATGATCTTTAGCACCTGTCTGGCCTTGTCCAGTGGCACCTCTTGTGTGTCCCGAGAGTTGGTCACTGGCTTGTTTTCGTTGTTCTCCAGTCGAATGTGTCTCAGCTGACTGTTGGGAACGTCCTTTACAAAGATCCAGCGCACATCAAAACGACCCTTCCACTTGTCCTGCGACCACACGCCAGCAGACGTGTTATAGTCCACGGGCGAGCGCATCTCTGCTACGCCACAGAAGTGCCCACTTCCATTTACACTGAACAGAAGATAAAGCGGCCCTTTGCCACCCAACGAACGGTACGCCGCATCAAGCCTCTTGTTGCCATGCTCCGTGCTGCACCAGATGTTATACTTGATGGAGCGGTGGATGTCATCCTCTGAGTAGCTCTTGATGATAAACACCCGGCCCTGCTTGGGATTCCAGTCAAAGTCCTTGGGGTTATAATTGTTGACCATACGCAACTTCTCTAAGACTGGGTGAGGCTCAGAAGGGACTCCAGGAACCACGCCCACACCAGAGGAGGTGGGAGGCGACTGGCCTGTACCACTCCCACTGGCATCCCCAAATCCATTGGCCCGATTCCGTGGAGGGACCCAGCGAGTAGGTTGAGAGGGTTGCTGTTGTTGGCTTGGGGGAGGAGGAGGACCCTGGGAGAGAGGAGACTGGGGCATCTGAGCCATACCTGGCTGTCCACCGGGTGGAAGCTGATGCTGCCCCATCTGGGAAACAGGGGGTACCAGCTGTCCATTGCTGAGGGGCATTTGTGGGTTCCCTGCAGCGGTAGCTCCGGTCTGTGGGGAAGCCTGATTGGGTGGCTGCCCATTGCTGGGAATAGAGGGCACCTGCTGAGGGGTGGCAGCTTTAGGCATGGTACCCTTGTTGTCCCAAGTGCCGATGTCCATGTTGTGTTTAATGGGCGGAGGAGGCAAATTGGCACCGGCCATGCCACCCTTGGTTTTCAGCTTCGGTTGAGGCTTGGCTGGCTTGCTGGCAATATCTGCCCAGGAGGCAGGTTTGGCAGGGGCAATTGAGACAGGAGGCATGCTAGGGGGTCCTACAGATGATACAGGGCCAAGGGGACCCCCACCAGGTAAGCCAGAACCAACCACTTTAGGAGCCATGTCCCCATTTCCACCAGGAGCAGTACCACCGATCTTAAGCCCTGCCATGCCCTGGTCAAGGCTGTTCATACCAGGTGCCTTGTTAAGGGGCTCGTTGGCAGCAGGTGCAAATGGGGACTGTCCATCGATCATGGCACCTCCAAGTGAGCTGGGAGCATAGGCATAGCTGCTGCTGTAGCCTGAGCTCTGCGGTGTCCCCGACTGTCCCTGAGAGCTGCTATTACCCCATGCTGAGAAGTCGATGCCACTGGGGAAGAAGTTGAAGCCGTGCTGACCCAGGAAAGGGTTGCTCCCCAGGGGGCCTGGCTGGCCAAACATAGCGTCCGGGAGGTAGTGGGGCTCCCCGTTGCTCAGCTGTCCATAGGAGGCCAGGTAAGGCATAGGAGGGTCCCCACCTGTGGACCATGCTGCCTCGTTTAGGGAGTAGGAAAATCCTATGGAGGGGCTGTAGTAGCTGGGCATGTACGAGTCCGACATGGCCGTATAGGCATTGCTCTAAATAGAAAAAGAATTTGTTTTAGTCACAAGTTGTAAAAAAAAAAAAAGAACATTCTTTGCAACAACACACTCAGACTTAATTGATAACAATATATCAGCTTCTGTTTGATATGTATATACCTTGTTCTTGTAGATCCAATAAGTCAGACCAAAACAAGAGATGAGCAAAGTTATTAAATTACTGTAATTATATAGCAAAGATTCACCACACAGAAAGCATCTATAAGAATCTACCATTCTTAGTATCCCTCTGATCAGGACATGCATAGCACTGAACTATACGTTAAGAAAAAAAGTGTAACAGTCTCTTGAACAAAAGGAAAATACAGACCCCATTCGTTTCATCTAAAGCCCACTTCAAACTATGTGTCTGTTACTAAACAAGGGGGACTCCCATCTACCACAGTAAAGAGAAATATAATCCAAGGCCACTGAAAGCAAGATAATCAACAAAAGCTCTCAATCCAGCTGAAAATCCTTAAGGCCCTCTTGTTTTTCTTTGTAATACAAAAAGCAAAGATGTGCACAAATACAAATAGGCCTTAAGGCCACTGGAACAAAACAGTTTAAGTATGCCTATTTATCTCCTGATACAGAAATGTCTTGTTAAATAGTTACCAAAAAATTCACAACAACAAATCTCTTCATAGAAATCATCTGATATTAACTTCAAAACTTACATTCAATGATCAGAAAAGAAGAGATTTTTTTAAACTATTCAACACAACAGTGATTCTCTGCATCTTTATGCATATACACATATGTATATACACAATATCCAGCTTACAATCACCTGGATAAATCCACATGTCAAATGTGTCATACAATAATACATTAGCCTGTGTGTCAAAGGTGGCAGGTAATACATTAAATGTATGGTTGTGATGCTCTGAGCCAAACTACAATGATCTGTATCACAATCAAAGAATTTACAAATTGACCCAGGCCATCATTATTTTAGACTCCAACATGTGCTACTAGTACATATTTTAGGAATTAAGCTACTTTTTTTCTAAATGTACTTACAATGATTGTACAATATACATATACAATATAATAATAATAAAAATCAACATACTCATCACATAAAAAGTCCACTAATGAAACACAGATGGAAGTTACCAACTTGTTGATTACATCTATGAATTACACTTCAATAGAGATATGTAAATGAAAAGATTTATAATTCACTAAGAGAAAAAACAAACTTGAGGATACTCATTCATTGATACATTATAGTAAAAGTGATTAAACTAAAAAGCAGATCCTGTGGGCAAACACTGGTCGATAAAGCTTACCTGTCTGGCCTGAGTATTCAGGTAAGGCTCAAACTCATCGTCATTCAAAGTATCCTTTTGGGTCACAGCTCCGTTTTGCACTGAAAAGAAAAACAACACTGATGTAAACAGAGCATACAGGTCTGTGTGAGACGTGAGTGACGAGACACATTATCTGCTAATTTCACATCAGCGCCTATTACATAACAATACCACTCCTTGCAATTATTGTGTCACCAGAAAAAAAACATTAAACTGAGCACAATAAGACATCACATAACAGCTTAATATGCTTCAGATTACACAGCATAGCCTTGCACAATGAGATGAATCAGCCACTGAGAAGAATCAAATGCACTTGGCACTAGTTGCATATTGGCACGATATAACACTAAAGACATTCAGACTCCCTCGTGAAAACAGACAAAATAAAATTACAGATAGGTTCTGATATTGGTGATACTTCCAGAGTAGATTAAATATATGTTAAATGCTGGTGAACCAGTGTTCAGTGCCTTGCATTCAGAAGTTTAGTGTTCTCTGTTACAGCTGACTGAGTTGGATGAGCTTTTCAGGACATGGAAAAGTGAAATAAAAACAAACTGGTTGTTAAAAACATATTGCCTAACATTACAGTCTGAACAGCATGATGACGGGAAAGCACAAGGCCGGTTTGGATACAGGAAAAGCATGTCGGAAGACGTGTCATTTTGGGTTAACTTAGCAACCACATAGCTAGCGTGCTAGCTGCATGCAGTGCGCAGCGTCTCCATGTTAACGAGCGCCAAGAGTCCTTTCAACATGACGGACTTGGCTAACATTAGCCGACTGGCCAGCGTGCTAGGTTGGCACCTGTAGCAATAATGTTTCACAGTGACCGATATCAAGTGAGAGGGAGTAATAAGACTTCACTCTCGCACCTGTCATCGCAATAAAAAGCGGTGCAAGTAAACCAGGAAAAGGATGCTGATGTGTATCATGTTGCCATTTAACGTTAGCTAGCCAAGAGTTAGCTAGTTAGTTGTGTGAACCTACGACTGCCGTTGCGGGGATGTAAAGGAGACTGAGTGTGTGAACGATTGAGAACACTCTTGTTGAACATAATGTCGTGTTGTGTTTCATTGAGGAGTTATGTTTAATGCAAAAAAAACATGTCCAGCTAACAGGCAGGCCTGAGATTAGCCATCATATCCGCGCACGCAAGATTTTCAACGCGCACCGCACGTAAAAAAGATCCGCATTCACTCAACCCAAGACGATCATGTTAAGACAATATTTGTTCTTACCTTTATTTGTTTGGCCTTTCGGTCTCTGGATTGGGTCCAGGTGATTCATGAAGGTTTGATTTATGAGAAGAGAGGAAGGGGAAAAAATAGATGAAGAGATATATTTTCAGCAGTCAGTTCCTTTAGCAGGTGGTCAGGCCTACTGCACTACTGAGCCACAGCCGCTGCCTCTGAGCTAAGCTATCCTCGCTAGCCGTCGCGATGCTGAGAAATTTGGCCCTCGTAAATGTTCAGAAAATACCTCTCTTTACCTGTTCAAGAAGGCTGCTGGCTGACATGTCTTTTCCCCCCCGGAGCCTGTGTAACTGTATATACTCCTAAATAAAAGCGGCAGGGTGCAGAATTTGTCTAGCTATTGAAGAGTTTCAGCCAAGCGCCCCTATCTCTCTACAGAGCTTGGTTTCTACACAATGGCGGGCTGCAGTTTGCTTGACAGACTCCTCAACATGGCTGGGCGGCCCTCGACTACCCACGATGGCATTTATTTACAGCAGACACGCGCCCCCCAGTGGCGCGGAGGAGCTAGTTTTAACCATGACTATGGACAAAGTACTACCTGCTATAACACTTAAAGTATGTCAATGAAAAACAAACAGCTAATGGAAAGGGGTCCTTAAATGTTTAATGCCATAAAAAGGGTCAATATTCATTACAGTTTAATTTAAAATGAGGTTAAATATTAAACAGCCTAACAAATAGAAGAGTAACCTACCAAAAAGCTAAAATTTTCTGATGAACTCGATATTTTCAAAGTCCCCCACACTGAAAGATATGTTTTTCTTCTTGTTTCTACAGTTGAATGTTTTAGCTTCACTGTGCAGAATGTTTGTGCTGAGTTTGACACTTGCTTCTTATTTTCCATTAATCTGTAGAAAGTGGAAAGTTTCTCTGTGCTCACTAAAATATGATGATTTATGATTTGTACAAGTGTGATGTGGAAACTTGAAGCCTCCAGTGCACATACATAGAATGAACTTTACAGTGAAGTAGGAGACATCTTGTGTTCAGCAGGAAAACTTTAGAAATTGAAAATATTTGCATATTTATAGATTCTGGAATTTTTAATGAGGGAGAAGGAAGAGATGTAATTTAAGGATTTTAACAAGATACTTAAAATTTCTCTGTAAAAAGTTTTTTTTTGAAAAACCATATCAGTCACAAAGTGGAGTATTTTATATAGATCTTAGAACATGTCTGGAGGGGATCTTTAACATCTTCAAACAGACCGTCAATTCTCAGCCTGGACGATGGGCCCCCACTAAGGGTAGCGATAAGAATTGGTGGTTTGTGGGAAATAAACATTTCTCCAATGAAAATGAATTGTTTTCTTGTTGGACTTCCAGTCCTTCTCTAAATTATATATTTTAGAAGAGTATTCATAAACAAACTGGTAAGCGCCACCCTATACATGCCCTATGGGAGGGGGCCAAGCAAAACCAAGTGGGCAATGCTTAACTTTAAAAGATAACTGCTGCTCTAGACCAGTGGTTCCCAACCTTTTCAGCTTGTGACCAGTGGTGGAAGAAGTATCAATACAGCAATGTAAAAACTACTCAAAAGGGAAAGTTTGGGATTTTTCAACCTGGACCGAATTTTCCCATCATTTTGTGTCTTATTGACTAATGGGGGCAACAATTTTTGAAACTGGTCCCATCCTGAGCAAGAGTGCTTCAGGCGGCAGCCACGAAACAGGCTGCAATGTAATCCTTTGGGGCAGTTGTGCCCCATCAATGTACATCCACTAAAAGTTCTTGTTTCTGCCACTGACAGGCTCAGATTGTTATTATATGTGTCTGACAACTTTATGGAGACTTCAAAGAGAAGTCTCGCTCTGAAATCTCACGAGAGTTGAGTTGTTGCAGGGAGATATTCATCCATGACTTTGAAAATCTTTTAGATAAAACTAAGCTTCGCTTTCTGTATTCCAACACAACAAACTCTTCCTGGCACTTCTCTCTCCAACTCTCACTCATGTTTCCACCATTGTCTTCTTGCAACAACTCACCTCTCACAAGATTTCAGAGTGAGACTTCTCTTTGAGCGAGACTTGGTTAAACACAATAACTGACAGACTGGATCATGCAAAAAGTAAAAGTAAAAGTTTTATTTCTCTGCAGGGATCCTTTCCATAATTTTGTCAGACACAATCTGCCCAACAAGCCTGTCAGTGGCAAAAACAAGCACTTTTAGTGGACATACATTGACGGGGTGCAGTTGCCCCAAAGGATTACACTGTAGCCCGTTTGGCAGCTGCCGACTGAACTGGTCTGATACTAGACCAATTTTTCCAAACCATCTCAGTTGGGTTTAGGTCAGGTGATTATGGAGGCCATGTGATTTGATGCAGCTCCCCATCACTCTCCTTCTTGGTCAAATAGCCCTTTCATAGCCTAGAGGTGTGTTTTGGGTCATTATCCTATTGAAAAACAAATGATGGTCCCAATAAGCATAAACCAGATGGGATAGTGTGTCACTGCAGAATGCCGGGGTAGCCATGCTGGTTAAGTGTGCCATGAATTCTGAATAAATTGCCAACACTATTACCAGAAAAGTCCCCCCATACGATCACACCTCCACACTTCACAGTGGGTGGCAACTGCACTTAAAGAAACTTTCAAAGTTCTCGAAATTTTTCTTAAAGTAATGATGGACTGTCGTTTCTCTTTACTTAGTTGAGTGGTTGTTGCCAAAACATGGATTACTACAGTAGCCGAATAGGGCTATTTGCTGTATACCAACACCCTAAGCACGATAAAACTGATGGTCTCAAATGCATTAAGAGGCCAAAAATTCCACTAATTAACTTTTGACAAGGCACACCTGTTAATTGAAAACCATTCCAGGTGATGACCTCATGAAGCTGGTTAAGATACTGCCAATAATGTGCAAAGCTGTCATCAGGGCAAACAGTGGCTACTTTTAGGAATATAATATATGAAAGACATTATGGTTTGTTTAACACTTTTGATTATGATATAATTCCATTTGTGTTATTTCATAGTTTTGATGTCTTTCGTATTGTTCTACAATGTAGAAAATAGTAAAAAATAAAGAAAAACCCTTGAATGAGTAGGTGTGTCCAAACTTTATTGGTACTGTAAATTGTATGAATTATTTATTTAATCTGCCTCTTCTCTGAATCTCTGTTGAGTACAGATTCAAACAGTTTTAGAAGATAATAGCATGCTACTCAATTTAACAATTCAGAAATCTTTAAATCCTATTGCAATGGGATAGACTGAATGTTTCATAGACTGAACTTATTGACTGATGGTAAATAACTTTTTTCCCCATCCTTTTCAGTTTGTTCTGCGTCAATAAGACATTACAAATCACAGGAGTCAAAAAACTCTAATGGGGAAAATAGAAGATGAAAAGATCTTAAGAAATATAAAACAATTTTGAATACCACAACAGAAAAGCATTTCCCATTGGACAAAGAACAACTATTTGAGACAGCATGTTGGTCTTTCCTTTTTTTTAAAAAACCTTTATTACCCACTAGAGGGTTCACAGAATAACAATCTCTTTTCAGGGACGCTCTAAAAAAAAAATTGAGCATTACTTGCCATTTCATACCCCTGCCACAAGGTGGACTCCTGTAGTCACTGTCATGAAGTTGTTGAAGTTGTGATTTAAGCAAGGCAGTGAGGTCATAAGCAACCTCTGTGTGGATGTGCAATTATCACACATGACCACTCGGGGCAATTTCTTATTTAGCTCTCTGTGAATCACACTAAATGGTATTCTACACACTAACATACACATTAAAGATACTTCATCAGCAGATCCTTTCATGACTGTTACATTTTGGTTTACATGCTATTCATTTGTGAAGTACTCTTGTTGATCTGTATCTAACCAAGCTCTGGCGATTCAGACAGTAATTAGAAGTGTCTCTATACTATATGATCTCAGTTTGTGAGTCATCTTTTATAAACTCACCAAGCCTATACCTACCTACTCATTCAAAAGCCATTGCAAACATCAAAATAGAATACATTAGATTATTTGAGTCTCGTTTATTTTGGATCTTGACACTTTTGTGTGGTTCTGTAAGCAGGCATTAATTTCCCTTAATAGTCTTTAGATAGCCTTTTTCATTTGAGAATTATGACACTTATCAACACTTAAAATGCCCATATATTTTAATAAGGTCATGATATACACTCACCGAGCATTTTATTAGGAGCACCTGTGCAATCTAATGCGATCCAATACAACAGCTCTGCCATAAATTCTACTTTTACATTGGTGATAATTCTACTTGATGTTTACTATTGAGGTCATAGTGGGTGGTGGTGGTGGTATACTGGAGTGCACTATATTGAAAAGGGTTCCTAATATTTTGCCCCCTCATGTATGTTAATGGGGTGGACAAAATATAAACATTACATGAGGGGGGCAAAATATTAGGAGCACTTTTCCATATCATGTACTCCAGTACACCACGACCACCCACTACGACCTCAATGATAAAGTAAAATTATAACTTTTCTGACAATGTCAACAAAAACTGAAAATGTATAAGCTTCGTAAAAGTAGAATTTATGGCAGAGCCGTTGTATTGGATTGCATTAGATTGCATGTTTTCCTAATAAAGTGCTCAGTGAGTGTATATGGAGCAATGTTATAACTGTATTCAACAATATTGCTTTACCTTTCTCATAGCTCCCCTAACCTGCTTTTGCTAACAGCTGACATCATGTAGGGCACTTATCGTTTTTCAGGGCCAAGGGTTGGTCAGATGGTATGTGACTAAATTGCACCTAAGAACACAGGACACAGGGCCAGGAATAACCCCACCCTCGGAGTCACACAAACACACACTCTCACACATCAAGGGGTGAACAAGGGAGCAGGGCATAGTGTAGATCACAAGCCTTATTTTAAATTCATGTACAAAACTAAAAAAAAAATATGTTGAGTGATGGTACAAGATATATATACAATGGATAGCAGTGTGTGTGCGTGTGAAAGGACGTACAGTCGACTGTTACCAGTGTATGAATAACACAGACAAATAGGGATGGCAAACCAGTAGCAGTGACAAGACATTTGACTTGTGAAACATGCCTAGGACAGTAGCATGGCATGCATGTATCATATTCCTCCTTTCAACTCTCAATCATTTTTGGGTGCTTGACTTTTTTTCCCAGGGGCTTGTTGACTGGTGTGGATTGGACAGGTGGCATAGCATGGAGAAGAGTTGGCCATCTACCAGCCAATAAAAATAGCTGTGGTCTCCATGATGTCACCGGTGAGTAAATCATAACTCCTGACTGCAGAGGAGCAAATAAAATGGGAGAAAGAAAAGAGGGGTCTTTAGAGTATAATGATTCTCTCTACCTGTCTGTTTTATCAAACTAGTCTCACAGTGCTTTTTGACTTTTCACTCAAAATCTATATCAGTTTACTGCATGAGTGCTATTTTGGCACGTCTGCATGTTCAGAGGCATCTAAATATCTACAACAACAAGATGTAAAAGACCAAACAACGAAAGACCATGTCCCCCACTCCAACCACCAATAACACTGCCATCTTCAGCCGGTCACACCGGCTACAGTTGCCAGAGGGGGTGTACAAACTAAATCTGGAGTCTGATCTCACTCCCATACCTGGCATTCTGAAGCCACAACACCATGCTGCCGATGTGGAACCTGATCAGTCGTAAATCTTCCCTGTTTGACCACGTGACACACCAAATTTGTGATTATGCCCTGCATCCACCCTCCGCATCTCTATCCCACCACCCGCTGCCACCCATAGTGCCCTGCAGCCCCCTCTGGCAAATAAAGCAGAAATGTCAGGCAGGAAGGCGACAATCCCACAAGCCCAGATTTGTGTTTCTGTGTGCATCATTCATGTGTTTGTGTTTGTGTTCCTTTGGCTGTATATCTGTGTGTGGTCATACGCATATGTGTGAATTTGTGATTGTGTGTGCATAACTCCAGTGACCCAGTGGCGGTGTGGCGGCAGGGTACCCTCAGTAATAGGATGTTAGGAATGTAGCACTTGTAAGCCTCTCCAAGGATGCTGTTAATTCACATTCTGTCCGTTTCAGAGGGTTAGCCTTTAATAAACAGTGAGCATTGAATGTGTTTACCTGTGCAGAGGCTCTGTGTGTACAGTGTATGTGTGTGTGTGAGTGTAGATGCCTTGCATCACCTAAAACTACAACATTCATAATCCACACAGTGCAATATTAACAGTTGTTTTAATTTCTAAGCAATATTTAAAGGACCAACCCACTGTTTTTGCATGTTTTACAAAATTTACTTCAAATAGTACAATACAAATACTAGTGACGACCTTGCAAAGCGTACCATAAGTTGTTATATTACTTAAAATGCCACATTTGCCAGACAGCTGCATATATTCACTTCAGCATTGTATGAAAATTAATTTGCATAGTCTTCAAACCATTTTGATGAATGTAATCCAACAGCAAAAGTTCATCCAGTCTATTTTTTGGCCTAAAGTGTCTTGTTTTAAGGTGGCAATGCTGTTTCAAGGCAGGATGATCATTAACACAACATGGATGTCATGAAAAAAATAATGTACAGGTGACTGTCAAATTATGTAAATATACCAATCACAAAGACTTTTTAAAACTGTCAGTATGTTTAAATATGAGAACACTTGTGCCCAAACACCTCAGAAATTGCGTGATATATTTTGAAAATTATAATGCTTTTTTGGGACTACAGAAATGCTGAATAAATTATAAACTTTGAGAAATAATTTTCTTGATGATCAATGCATTTAAGACCCTTATAACTCTACAAACAATGCTTTAAGTAGCACTCTCAAACAACTGTAACACAACTTTGAAAAAAACAACTAAAGCCACAGAGGTTTAAGGTGACCTCAGTCAAAAGTCTCTCCAAGCTGGCTTATGTGCTACCATGATCTGAAGCCAATGGTTTCCCAGACAGCAACTTTAAAAAAGAACTTCTGCACACAAGATTCTGCACACTAGACCTTCCTCAGGCATACAAGGCAAAAAGTAGTAAAAATGCTGTATCTATCTATAAACCTAGGCCTCAGTTAACTTTGGAAAAAGACTACAGTAATGCTAAGTGTAAATTGTATCTAATAAATGGGCTAAGTTGTGCAAAAAACAGTGTAATTTTTTAAATCATTAATATATTTCTAGATTTCTATATTTGAGCCTCTGGATTCCCGGGGTCCTGGTGGTCTGTGAGGACAATGAGGGAGTTGTTTTAGGAAGAAAATAGCTGCACACTTGCACATTCTATCACAGAGGATTTATCACCAACATTTGTGTAGAAGGATGAATGAGCCAGACCTGTCCATATGTGGCCCTTTGTGTGTGTGTGTGTGTGTGTGCCAGTGTTTCCGATGACACTCAGTGATGATTTTGAACAGCTGAGATGAGTTTGTGTGGAACTGGACAACGGGGCAGCTGTACATCTCTGTCTTGGACGTATATACACACACACACACACAGACACACATACACATTGAGGCATATAAACAACAGTGGAATCCTAAGGTCCGACCCCCTTGGGACCAAGCCAGACTGAGACCTTAATAAAGGCCTTGTTGTTTCAGGAGGTAGCTTAAATGGTTTCGGGTTCATAACTCAACAAGCCCAACTTTACAGTTCACCACCATAAGCTTACTGGTCACATTGTGCTGATTTGCTTATACATATTTGACTCTTCATGTAGTTCTTACATTGTTGACGACAATTTAACTGGTCATGTATAGGGTTGATAAATGTACATGTGTGCAGTTTTGTCTTTAATGTACACAGGTATTTCTAGCATAGAGTATAAACTATTAATGGTGGTGTTGCAATGTGAATAGTGGTCTAAATAAAACCAGGTTGCCATTACTTCCTCAACTGGCCTGCAACACCTCAGCCAATGGGAGACTTTGCCTGGTCAGACCTCTTTTGAGAGGGGCGGGGCTTAGATGTGCTGCAGGGTCACAAGGAGTGATGTAACCTATGTTTATTTTCAGCATATACACGTAAATGTAGACACGCAGACACCTCCACACACACTTGCACAGTGACACACACACACACACACACACACACACACACACACACACACACACAAGAGGAGCTGTGGACCCTTGCACATACTGTTCTTTACATGCAAAGATTTTAACATGCAGATTTTAGCATCCGACTGAGTTAGTTTTGGGGTCCGGTTGGATTTCAGCCATGTGTTTGCAAGCTGGTTGTTTCTCTTGCCCTGTTCCTAGTTTGGTCAGTTGATGACAAATGTTGTCACACACATATTCACACACGTGCACAGACACACACAAATGACAAAAGGGGATGACTCTTCCAAGTGGAAAACAGAGTGATTAAATAGAGAAAAGGTGTATGTACCACAAGGGGAGACAAGTGGGAGGGAGAGACAGAGACAGAAAGAGGGACAGAGACACAGAGAGAAATTTAGTCATGGCCATTAATACTAATAGTGGCCTCTCTTCCCTTCCGTCAGCTGCAGCTGTTGATCACGCTGGTGTAACAGTGAGCTTTCTAGCATTGCATCACTCTCTTTCTCCCTGACTACAGTGTTGCCCTGCATTACCCTGCATGTCTATGGATCTATGAGGCTATGAGGGTAATAGGCTGATATATTATTAGTGTTCTAATAATGTGAAAAAGTGAATGCTAGGTGATTTAAATCTATACAAAAATGTTTTACAAACTGTCCTTCTCTGTTGATGCCCTCCTGTGGCTATGTTCAATATGATGATGAACAATATGTAGTATTATATTGCAGCGCCATGCTGTAAAGTCCGTGATGCAAGACCAGGGCAAAGTGCGAAGTTACTGTTACATATCCACTTAGCCACTGCTATTTAAGAGCATGTTCGATTCATTAGCATGCCAATAACCTGCCACAAGTTATTCATACTATGTGTGATGTATGCAGAGCGAGATGTTGGTCATGTTCTCCATCTAGAGAACGCAGCAGAGGGACGAAGTAACTTCCCGAGGAGCTCGTCCACTAGCATACATCAGAGACATTCCACCTCATCTGACACTCGTCCATGGAATTCTGCAAATTTTCCACACTATTCTCCCAGGCATTCTGAAGTGCCTGTCAAAAAGACTGGCATGCCCAAACATCAGGCACCTGTAAACTCTTAAAACAAGAGAAATAGACAACACTTTTTTGGAGAGTGTATCTAACTTGTCGTTTACCAGGTTGAATGATTTCAGGATGCATTTTTAGTCTTTTTGTGCATGGATGCATGATGAGCTGCTCTGTAATTGTCTACATTCGTATAATTGTGTTTGTGTGTGTGAAAATATCTTTTTATTTGCACTGCTGATAGGTGATAATTTGCCATAGATTTGTGCAGAGTCCCTTTCTCCTCTATGTCAGTGTAACCAGTGTATGCAACCTATAGTTGACACCTATGTGTCATTCTGGGAACTCACTAAATACTTCAGATGACTTGAAGGTTTACTTGGCAACCAATGGCTGTTTTAAGACCATGGATACAGTTTCAGCTTGGACTGAGCACAAAGTTTTCAAGTATCCACAGGACATGGAAAGAAATAAAAAGTCACTGAATCGCATGTATCATGTGCCCATTGTCGTGCGGCTGGTCATAAAGCTCCATGACTTCATCCAAATCTATTTGTGTAACTGGATGACATTATATTTAACCTTTATTTTACACTAGGATGAAAAAATGGTGGACCCATAATTAGCAACAGGATATCTCCAGCTTTTCTAGAAAGCACCTTTTGTCTATTTTTTCTTTTTTTTAATCTTTGAATTGAGTTATGGAAATTTTGAATTGCCAGACTTTTTGACATGATCCACACCTATATGTTTTGACAGAAATCATACCCAGTCAAGTTTTAGGGGTTGGGGTTAGGGTTAAACTTTTAACAAATTAAATTAATTATTAATAATCATTAATCTGCTTTAGCTGTGATTTGTGTTGTGGTGGTAATGGGAGTGTTGGCGGTGATGTGGGGGGTGGTGGAGGGCTAGTAAAGGTGGGAGGGGTTGACACAGAGATGTACAGGACAGGACACCCTCATGCTTGCTCCATAACCCTCGCCACATTTTGCTGCCGCAGCTGTTGTGGCGCACACAGGGAGGACTGGAGTTACTATGTTCAGTCTGGAACAGGCGTTTTCTCACTGAACAGCGACCACCGAGCCCGTTTCTCTCCAGCAGAAGAAAAAACGGAATGTTGTCACTCTTTTTCTCAGGAAGGTCGGTTTCCACAGAATAGTGAAGACACGCTCATCTACCATGAGCTGTTTGGATGTTATGTACCCAGCCTATGGACATTACGCACCGTACGCACCGACTGCTCCTGCTTTCATCAGTAGCTTACAGGTAGGAATCGAGGAAATATTTAACATTTCCGGTGATATCTCTTATTATTTCCATTGTAGTAGGGGGAGATGGGGGTCGATGAGGTGAGGAACAACTATCAGGGTAGTTTATGCAGCTTGTGCGTAAAGGCAAATAATCCGATGTTAAAATCGTTAAAATGTTTTTTTTTTTATGTTTTCGAGCTGTAGTCATTTACATATATATATACATATATATTTGTAATGCTGCTATTTGTATGTGTTAACAAGCGCAGAAGTCCTTCTTGAACCCACAAAACTCATATCTTTCACGCACGCACGCACATGCCAGTGCTGCTACACACAAAGAAAAACATTATGTCAAAATGTATCATAGACAGCTCCAGAACTATCCTCTGCAACACCTGTCTTAACCCTCTCCCTGCTCCTCCCCTCCTCCTCCCCCTCCCCCCCTCTCCCTCCCTGGCAGGCTCCCACTGGTCTGACCAGCACTTCTCCTCACTGCCGGGATTTTATGGACACTCCCAGGGGTCCTGAGGGGATGTCTGGGGGCCCAGGCACCGGAGGATCAACCTCCTCCTCTTCTTCGTCTGCATCTTCTTCTTCCTCTTACACGCCTGCAGCTTCACGGCCAGAGGATGGCCCCAAGGAGAAGCAGGAGGCCCCTGAGGCAGAGTACCTGACATCTCGCTGTGTCCTCTTCACCTACTACCAAGGAGACATCAGCAGTGTGGTTGATGAGCACTTCTCGAGGGCCCTCAGCTCCTACATGGATGGAGAGGGCAAACGGCGGGCATCAGACCAACAGGGCACAGGTATACCACACATATTTGTTTACAAAAAGTATTTGCACAAACACAAGGGCTCACCTGCCTTTGTGACGCAACTGTTCATGTCCATAATTATTGTGTTTGTCTGTGCAAACTGGACTCTAATAGAGAGCTTAAACACAACAATAAATTGAGTTTCTACAAATTTTATAAACTATGCCCAGTGTGAACATGAGAGAACAACCACCAAATTTAAATTCAATAATGATCCTATATGAATGTCATTGCATCAGTAAAGCTGTCTGATGTTTACAATGAAATGTATGTCATGAAGCGTTGCGCAGTCTGAAAAAAGTTGGGTTGAGTTTAGCTGCACCACATCCCTGCAGTTTCATAATGTCCTTTTATTTATGTGAGTACAGGTGCCACAGTTGTCTGTGTGGCATCTTACGCTTGCTTTTAGGGCCACACAGGGTGAGTTCTGCAGAGCACAGCAGAGCGCCAGACAGGTGATGTGATCAAGAGACAGGAATGAGGGGCTTCTTGTTGGAACTGTTGTCCCTTGAGAGGTCAGGTCGTAGGGGTCAGAGGTCATGAAGGTCAGGAGCTGTTGGCTGACAAAAGGGATTTCTTTGACTCAAGACAGAGGGCATTCACAATCAAGCATGGTTAGATATTTTTTTTATGTTTGGGAGCGAAAAAACAGTAATCCATAAATGATCATAGCATCATCTTTGTGCTATGCCAACTACATACACTATGGAATTGAAATGAGTCATAATAAAAGTTTTGTTAGTTTCCTTAGAAGCAAAAAAAGGAAAGATATTCCATATAACTCTGAAAAACTTCAAATTATGTTTAAAGTTATTATTATGATTATTATTTATTTTAAGTTTAAGTAATGTTTATTTTTTGTTTGTTTTGTTTTTGCTTTCATTTTTATTGCACCAGAATGCAAAGTGAAAAAGGTTGTCATTTGCAGATCTTCTGAAGACACTGATGTTATATTCTACCAGCAGCCTGCAGATGTCCCTTGGATATCCATGTAGGGCCTATAGCCTCTACTCTGTCTCACTGCTGTCACTGTTAGTCTCTTTCCTAGTTCAGTCGGACGTCTTCATTTCGGCACTAACACACACTTCCTGCCTCACAACAGATGCTATGTTTATACATGGCCGTAAGCGCACAGCCTCGCCGGCGTATCCCCTTCAAACGTCTCTGCGGCTGCCATTCTGACTCTCGCTCCAGCTCTTGCCCCACAATGGTTGTTCAGTCACTTGCCTGCCTGCTGGTCAGATTTATATATGCTGTGGTCTGTGTGATATGGGCAGAGGGAAACATTACCTCTCAGGGTGCTGCATGGTGTCTCTTTTCAGAGGAATATCTAAATATAAAAGTATACTGCTAAAAACATATAATGGCTCGCTGACATTCTGTCAAGGGCGAGGAGAAGGGGGAGCAAAAAAAACAACAGGTGGGGGTGCAGGAGATCGAGAGGGGCGGTGGGTGCTAGCACAGGGCCAGAATTGCGTGTCTGTGTGTGTGTGTGTGTGCGCCTGTGTGTGCACATGAGTGTGTTGTAAGACTTTCAGAAGTACTGGGCTGACATGAGAGTGAGAGATGTCACCACAGTAAGTGATTTAAGGCTCTATGAGCCTTGGGCTCCCTCCAGGTCAGAGCGTCTGCCTTATATAGAATTCAGGCATATAGGGACGTCTCTCTTTCTACCTTTCTCTCTGTCACTCTCTTTCTGCTAGAATGTGGTTGTGTTTATTTCTGTGTCTTGTTGGGGCTAGGGCTGTGTGACAGTATGATCCAATGGGGAAGATATCTGGGCAAGAGGGTGTAGCAGTCATGTGAGTGACATCTACGTTTTAGCACGGGTTACTCCTCTTGCACAGCTCTAGCCTTTCCATTTGTCTCTATAAATCAAATGATTCACTACACAGTTGTGCAACGGTTCGTGACTTCGCCTAAATGTGATGGTTGTTTACCCTCCCACCCCCCCACCCCCCTCTACCTCCCTCACCATTAGATACCACCTCACCTAGCAGTCGACGAAGTTTCCCTCCATCCTTCTGGGACAGCAATTACACCTCGTCTCAGAGCCGCTCCCACTGTGAGACGGGAGTGCCTTCCTATTCCATGGACCCATACGCGTCAGGGCTACACCCGGGCCTGGCACACCCACATGCTCATCCTCACCCACACGCTCATCCTCACTCCCACCCTCACCCGCCAGAGAGTTGGGGATACCCTCAGGCCCAGGCTTATGGCCCCCCAAGGCCTCTCCATGAACTGTATTCTCCTTCGGCTTTGGAGCCCCACTACGGGCCCCTGCTCATGCCTACGGTGCGGCCACCTCACCTGCCTACTTTGCCAAGCCACTATGAAGTGAGCAAGCTAGAGCCCACTGCCTCCTGGCCCAGCCTGCTTCCCCCAGGGGATGTCAGCCAGACGCTGGCCCTAAACATGGATGCAGGTACCCACTCACTCAACCATATCAAGCTTTTGCAAATAATGTGTGGATAGTACAAATCTTCCTTTATTTACAGTTTATTTATAATCAGTCCAGATAAAAATCTGAAACTGTAACAAAATGCACTCATACATCTGTGTACAGAAACATAAATTGGAAGTCCAGAACACTTTCCCCCCTGTACTGTACATTTATGTTTCAAGTTGAATATGATGAGAACAGACTCAAATTTCTGCAGTCTACCGATTTGGCTTTTTTCCTCTATTAATTGCCTGAATAGACACTCCCACGTGTGCTCACACTCACACATAACACATCATAATCATCATAGAGGTGCTCTTTTTTCCCTCTCTAAAACAGGATGTTTGGCAAAAGTAGGTTCCATGACAACCTGTGTTCTGTTGTTCACCGTTGTCCTCCTCATTGTTTCCTTGTCCCTTTTTCTCAGGCCTCCAGCAGCACAAGAAAGGCAAGGAGCTGTACTGGTTCTAACGAGCCCTTCAGTCACATTGACCAGCCATTACCAGATCCAATTAGTCCCTGGACCTGCTCCGCTATTGAAGCACCGTATCCCTTTATCCCCCCACACACTCCATCCCCATCTATCCACCCCCTTCTCTCTCTGCTTCTGGCCACCCCTGCCAGTATACAGCCTTGCTCCAGGTCGACGTGTGTGCACCATGGAGATAAAGCAGAGAGAGAGAGAAAGAGAGAGAGACAGAGTGTCACTGTCCATAATCTGTGCTGTTGCTCTCTCTTTCTCATCTCCTTCACTATGTCTCTCGTCCACTCGCTCTCCTGTCGCTGCCGGTGCAGCACAGACCTTGGCAAGGTGTGAGCCATGGTGACCTGTTTGGACTGGGAAAGACAGGATCACAACAGACTTTTGCAGAGGACAGAGAAATAGAGGGACGAATGGAGGGAAAGAGGGATAAATAGCGGCAAGCAGGGATTCCCTCCAATGTCCCTGGTTATCTCTGTCTCATGCCTTTTGTGTGGTACTGTGGTTGTCATCATCCACTTATCTGCAGTTCACAAAAGCAACATGCAGCGGTAAACAGGGGCAGCAATCATGGCGGTTTATGCTTAGTGACTGTCATCATGACGCCTTTTTTGGTTGTTATTATATTATTTTGCTCTCTGAAATAAAGTGTTTCTATTTATTGGTGTTTATGTGCATTTCTAAAATGTTTGGTTAGGCCAGTGCTTCTGAAATGATTGTGGTTCAGTTTATTGTGTTTTCTAAAGAGAGGCGATGGAGATGACCATACCACGTGTTTTTGGTGGCGTTTCTGATCTTTTTATGAAGGAATCTTTTGTGGAGAAAGAAGACCATTTCTCAAAAAAACATATCAGAATTTTTTTCAGTTCAACATCTGAATAGACTCAAAGATTGTGTTCTTTGAATTTGATGATGTTCCATTTTAGTTCTTTAATTCTCTGTGTCATTCTTAGATATTTTGAATTTGGTCTTTCTAAATGATTATGGGATGTTTCTTGTGTGTCATTTCACATTTTTTGTGTCCAAGAAGATTGTGATGTCAATAAATATTTTTATGGTAAAAAATTTCACATCACTTACATGTGTACTTTGCATGTTATTAAAAATTGTATCTGAGCTACAGTCATTTTAAAGACATTGTAATTATAGCTGGATGGAGAGAGATAAATACTTCCAGAAAAAAAATACTAGTATTGGCTTGAAGAAACTTTAAAACCTCAGTATTGGGCTTTATGGAGAATACAGGCTTGATGGAGGCTTTCTTTACCACTTTTAGATCAATTTCTGATTTTACACACTGATATACAGAGTGTGTTGATATTTTAGTAGCTTTTTGAGTCCTAGAGACAGTAGCACAGCCAGATGTGGTCAAGGTTACACTGTATTTAAAAGGCCTTCCATTTGAATTCCTGCTCGCATTCACACTTTGTCACCTATAAAGTGGGAATGAGTGGTGAATGCCAGCAATGTGTAACCACAGAAGAAGCCAGCCATCCCAGCTATGCACCAAATGTTACTATGTTATTGATCCGATAATCAGATTATGCGCTAAGGTATGCCAGTCTGGGCCACTGTCACAATTTAGCGGCTGTTATGTGTGACCCCCACTAGAGAGCAGCCAACTATGTGATTGGCTCTAAGCTGAGGAAACATGTAGAGTAATGAAATTAGAAGAGTTTACCAGGGATAGCATTCCTCTCAGTTCCCCATGCCAAGCATCTTACTGCCTTTTCACACTTGTATTGTCACTGGGCCTGAGGGTTTCCTTTTCACACTGGATCCTCCAGGATGTACACCATAGTTTGTAAGCACCCATGGCTATTGTCACATTATATTAATTAGATTTCAATGAACCCTACATGACATTAAAAATAGCCATGTATACCGCCATATATTGTTTTTGTAAAGAAAACTCCAAAAAACTTGACTTGTTACATAAATTTTTATAAGTGGCACCAAAACAATTACTGCAGATTTATTGTATGAGAAGTATAGAATTAAATAAGTGTGGGAGCTTTATGTACCAATGAACAGAAGTACTGTATAGGCAAAGCCTATGGAAATGCTGCCCTCTCCTGCTGTGTTCATAACAATGCAATGGTAATAAAAAAGAAAAAAAAGAAAAAAAAAGTCTTTATTTTTTGTTGTCAATTATCATTATTATTGTGTAAAATGTTTCCCCATAAATAACACTGTTATGAATTTAAATAGAAATTGAAGCTGGGTTTCTCCAAAGTCTTTTACTCCACCATGACCACTTGTGATAAAAATCAACATACGTCTGTGAGAGGAATAGTTTAAAACCAAATCCACAAACATCTGACCAGTATTATCACGTAGTACAGGAGTTGCAGTTATCAGATAATGATGGCAGTATGGGTTTATTAATAGGCAGTATGTATTCCTCTCAAAACAACAATGGCCTTGGTTACGTAACTATTAGATCAAATGAGTGCTGTAAGTGAGGCCTTAGAAATGTGTGTGTGGCTTCGTGGCAGCCAGGGAGCAAAATTTGGAAAACTGTTTCATCGTTAAAATTACAATTTGACTTTGACAAAAAGCAGTTTTAGAAAAACCCTCATTGATTCCCCCATGTACTGTACTGTACCTGGGGAGACATCAACATATGGACGTGAGCATTATTAGTACATGACATTATCCATACTCAGTGCATGTAGTGTCTATGCACTGAGTCACCATTAACAGTAAGACAAACCTTAAGCTGACCCACATTCAACCTCAAAGATAGTGAGTCATTCGACTGGTCATTGTTTCCATGTTAAAAACATAAACTGTGTATTGTCATTATGATGAAATCTTTGTGGAATTTTTTCAGTTCAACATCTGAACAGACTCAAAGATTGTGTTCTTTGAATTTGATGATGTTCCATTTTGGTTCTTTATTTCTCTGTGTCATTCTTAGATATTTTGAATTTGGTCTTTCTAAATGATTATGAGATGTTTCTTGTGAGTCATTTCACATTTTTGTGTTCAAGAAGATTGTGATGTCAATAAATATTTTCATGGTAAATTTCCACATCTCTTACATGTGTGCTTTGCATGTTATTAAAAGTTATATCTGAGCTACATCATTTAAAAGAAATTTTAAGTATAGCTGGATGGAGAGAGAGAAATATTTCCAGAAAAAATACTAGTATTGGCTTGAAGAAACTTTAAAACCTCAGTATTGGGCTTCATGGAGAATACAGGCTTGATGGAGGCTTTCTTTGCCACTTTGAGATCAATCTCTGATTTTACACACTGATATACAGAGTGTGTTGATATTTTAGTAGCTTTTTGAGTCCTAGAGACAGTAGCACAGCCAGTTGTGGTCAAGGTTACACTGTATTTAAAAGGCCTTCCATTTGAATTCTTGCTCGCATTCACACTTTGTCACCTATAAAATAGGAACGAGTGGTGAATGCCAGCAATGTGTAACCAGAGAAGAAGCCAGCCATCCCAGCTATGCACCAAATGTTACTATGTTATTGATCCGATAATCAGATTATGCGCTAAGGTATGCCAGTCTGGGCCACTGTCACAATTTAGCGGATGTTATGTGTGACCCCCACTAGAGAGCAGCCAACTATGTGATTGGCTCTAAGCTGAGGAAACATGTAGAGTAATGAAATTAGAAGAGTTTACCAGCGATAGCATTCCTCTCAGTTCCCCATGCCAAGCATCTTACTGCCTTTTCACAGTAATATTGTCACTGGGCCTGAGGGTTTCCTTTTCACACTGGATCCTCCAGGATGTAACCATAGTTTGTATGCACCCTCGGCTATTGTCACATTATATTCATTAGATTTCAATAAACCCAACATGACATTAATAATAGCCATGTTTACGTGTTTACAACAGATTTATTGTATGAGAGGCATAAAATTAAATAAGTGTGGGAGCTTTATGTACCAATGAAGGACAGAAGTACTTTATAGGCAAAGCCTATGGAAATGCTGCCCTCTCCTGCTGTGTTCATAACAAAACAATGTTAACAAAAAAACAAAACAAAACAACTTATTTTTTTGTTAATTATCAGCACTATCACCATTATTATGTACAACGTTTCCCCATGAATAACACTTTTATGAATTTAAATAGAAATTGAAGCTGGGTTTCTCCAAAGTCTTTTACTCCACTATGGCCACTTGTGATAAAAATCAACATATGTCTGTGAGAGGAATAGTTTAAAATCAAATCCACAAACATCTGATCAGTATTATCACTTAGTAGTTGCAGTTATCAGATAATGATGGCAGTATGGGTTTATTAATAGGCAGTATGCATTCCTCCCAAAACAACTGCAAATAGCTTTTGTACCTGGAGAGACATTGATATAAGGATGTGAGCATAATTAGTACGTGACATTATCCATACTCAGTGTATATGGTGTTCATGCGCTGAGTCACCATTAACAGTAAGACAAACCTTACGCTGACCAACACTCAACCTCAAAGATAGTGGGTCATATGACTGGTCATTGGTGGAAGTCATATGATAGATTACAAGATACAAATTCACATTCAAAACTATTTGTCTGTTTATTTTCTTGGTCCTAACAAGGTGTCTAAACAAAAAAAGAAATAAAGAATAATTTTCAGAAATATAAAAATTGCATTTACTATAGCTGAATTAAATGTGATCCATATCTTTAAATGTGCCTTTACTGATGATATGAATCTATACTATGTATTGTCATTATGAAGGAATCTTTTGTGGATTTCTCAAAAAATATATCAGAATTTTTTCAGTTCAACATCTGAACAGACTCAAAGATTGTGTTCTTCGAATTTGATGATGTTCCATTGTAGTTCTTTATTTGTGTCATTCTTAGATATTTTGAATTGGTCTTTCTAAATGATTATGGGATGTTGTAATGTGTTGTCATTTCACATTTTTTGTGTCCAAGAGGATTGTGATGTCAATAAATATTTTTATGGTAAATGGTAAATAGATCGAATGAGTACTTTAAGTGAGACCTTGGAAATGTGTGTGTGGCTTCCTGGCAGCTGGGGAGCAACATTTGGAAAAAGATACTCTCACCAGGGACCAATTTCACCCTATCAGGGGCTATTGCCCTCAACAACACAGCTCCCAGTTTCACCAGGGACACTCAAACCCTTCAACATTGATATGATGACGATTCTCGGAGGGGCATGCTTTATGTGTTCACAAATTTCCAATTGCAGTACACACCTATTGAGTTAAAACATTACAAAAGACCACATACAGATTCAACTGTGTCCATGTAACTTACAAATACAGAATCACTTAGTTTCATGGTAAAACTTGAGCTTGATAGACAAAAAAGAAAAGAAAAACATGCATAGAGCTGTTGGTCAACTGCTCTGTTTTTTTAAAATTGTGTTTTGTATTCAGCAACAAACTGATGAGTAACTGATCAACTGATCATGCCCTCATTACATTGACAGAGCAATATGTTTCCCAAAAGAAGGGTATCATATGAACTACTCATAATGCATAACTCACCCATTTGCTATTTCAATGTAAGTCATAAGTGTAGTCAGCTATATAAAAGCGACTATCTGACACAGCCCTGCATTACCTACAGGTGGTTTAACCTCAACCTTCACTGCACACACCAACATAGACACAGGTAAGCAACAGCACAGACAGACACACATAGACAAGCCCCCACACACTTCCTATATTTCAGGTGTATTATTGCAAAGAAGAAACAAAGTCATAAAAATCAGAAGCAGTTTCATGGTGAAAAACAGATTAAAAGAAACCAGGAAATAGAGATAAGAGAGATTATACAAGTGGTAGAGTGAATGTGACATCCAATGTTTCCTGCAAGTCACACAGGATTTCTGTGCTCGTTGTTCTTGTGTGTCGGTCAGGATGAAGCTGCTGCTGGTTGCTGCTGTTGTTCTGGCTGTTGCCAGCTGTGCCAGCATCTCTCCGGAGGACCTGGAGTTCCACGACTGGAAACTCAAGTTTGGTGAGACACAAAAGACTCTTATCAGACTAATTTCTTTTATTGAGGTCTGTTGTCAAATACAGCAGGTGTTGGTTGGTTTTCTGTGAAGATACTGCCTGTAAAGCCTCAATTTGAAGAGTAATGTGTGCTTATTTACATATACGGTAATCAAACATCTAAATGTATAAAGTAAAGGGATTTTTATCTGACTAAATGTTAGACTGTATACCAGCTAATAAGGGGAATCTCTTAACTGGAAATTTATTTCAACGATTAATTATTTATCACTGATAGTTTTCCTTTTTTAAATTATGTTGTGCTCTGATTGGCAGAAAAGTCCTACAACTCTTCATCAGAGGAGGCTCACCGCAGGCAGATCTGGCTCAGCAACCGCAGACTGGTGCTGGAGCACAACATCATGGCTGATCAGGGCATCAAGTCCTACCGCCTTGGCATGACCTACTTTGCTGACATGGTATGAAGAGAAAAACAGAAATGTGCCTGACACTGTTTAGTAAATTTATATGTTAAATGTGTATCACAGGGGTATTCAATTAAAATTCAAAGAGGTCCAGCTGGAGAAAAGTTCCTCAAGTAAGGGTCCGGAACATCATAATGTGTAACTTGTGTTATGATTCACTGCCATATATATTGTAGTAGTCTAGTAGTTGTATTAACGTCTGTAGTCAACAACTGACTGTCAAATCAAATAAAGAAAGTACAATTCAATAATATTTCAACAATATTTATTCTCAATTTTCACATGGAACTGGAGGAATTATAAATACTAAGTACAAATAAATGTTCTTTTCTCATTTCAAGTAAAATAGGGGCTGCATTCAAAAATAAAATACATAACAGAGAGCTTTCGAAAAATGTGCATCTTAAAATAAAGTGCTTAATTTTAGAATTTTTTTTTTCTTTTTTAAACCCCATTTCACATTTTAACAGTCTCAACAAATTGGAATGGGTTCTGATTGAACAAGGTGAGCTGTTGACCAAGGCTGAGGCTCTCAAAACGTCAACAAAAAGTTAACCAAAGTAGACACATGCATACATAGATATTTGATTGATTTTTTTCACAAAACTCTTTGTTTTCCCTCAAGTACGGTTTCAGCACTCTTGCTCTCCTTGACAACCCTTCCGTTAGTAAATGTTTTTTTTTGTGTTGACCCGAAATCCAAGCAATTTTAAGGGGACATCGTTAGCACATTGTTGGGCAGTGAATGAATATGTTAGGATTCTGGTGGATCGATCATATTGGGCTCTTGGGTCGTTTATTTTCTGTGCCCTCAGATCGGATTTGAGCGGGTATGTTTGCTCGAAAGGTTTGTGCTTCGTCTCGTAGTGAAGCCTCACATCGCCGCTGTTAATAATCGTCTCGGAACATATGAGACATACGGGTTTGAACTGATGAATGAACATGTAAGAGTCTGTGCACTCTTGATTAAAAGCTCTGTTTTCGCTGTCCACTCTTCTCTTTTTAAAGTACGCCATGCGAGAGTCCGTTTTCTCTTACACCATTACTTTGCCGACCGTTGTCTCTTTGGTCTCGACTTTTCGCTCTGCGTGTGTCTCACTAATTCGAGTTGCAAGATTGTATCGCAATGTTTATAGGACTGCACAGATTTGATTGGCTGAGTAGCATCACGTGCGATGATTTACGACGCATGCAATTGGTCTGTGAGTTTCCTGGGCAGGTAAATCAATTCCGTAAAGGCTAGAAAAGCTGCGCCGGTTAAAATAGAAACGCTCCGTCAAATTTCACTAATTCTAAATATTTTATCGGTTACACGTCCAGGTCTGGATAGGATGGAATCTGGGTCTGGACCCGGAGTTAGTGGCCTCGGGTGTATCAGCTTAAATCAGAAGAAAAGCAAAAGTGTTTGTCATTTGGTTGCAATTAGATTGTGAGGATAAAGTGAATGACATTGTGGATGAAGACCCTAACAAGTGTTCCCCCTCACCAGGAAAACGAAGAGTACAAACTGATTTACAAGGGCTGTCTGGGCCTCTTCAATGCCTCTGTGCCTCGCAGTGGCTCTGACTTCATCAAGCTGCCGGAGGGAGCTGATCTGCCCGACTTTGTTGACTGGAGGGACAAGGGATATGTCACCGAGGTCAAGAATCAGAAGAACTGCGGCTCCTGCTGGGCCTTCAGTGCAGTATGTACAACTTTACTCATTATCCTCTCCTGCAGTGATGCAAGAAACTGTATACAAATGTTTTCTTTTTACAAATTCACTTATCCCTCTTCCAGACTGGCTCGCTGGAGGGTCAGATCTTCAATAAGACAGGGAAGCTGGTGTCTCTCAGCGAGCAGCAGTTGGTTGACTGCTCCAGGGACTATGGCAACATGGGCTGTAGTGGAGGCTGGATGCACGATGCCTTCAGGTACATCAAAGAGAACGGAGGACTAGACACAGAGGACTCCTACCCTTATGAGGCCAAGGTAAACAGAAATGATTTTGTTGATTTTATCTGGATGTAAGACATAGTCTTTAAAACAGCCATTTTCCATGATCATGATAAGAAGCAGTGTGTAGAGACAATGTGAAGGTACGCTGAAAGAAAGGAGTGATCTTTCTTATTGTGCAAATTAAATCCTTCAGAAGGTGTTCAAGGTGTGTTGAATTTATGGTACTCCGTGTGAGAGATTTACAACACTGCCATCTAGTGGATACACAAAGACATAAACCCTGAGGCAGTCCTTCAATACAAAGCATACAATAACCATTTCATGGACAGAAATCTCTAAAGTTCAATCTTTTGAGAATGTAATAGGCAGAAAATGTTCTCTGTGGACATTTAATCACCATTTCCATTATGTGTCCTTGGTAAATATTCTCTCTCAAATAGGATGGAAAGTGCCGTTACGACCCTGCTAAGATTGGTGCCAACTGCACAGGCTACGTTAATGTGAAAAGCAATGATGAAGATGCCCTGAGGGATGCTGTGGCCACCATTGGTCCTGTGTCAGTTGCCATCGATGCTTCTCAGACATCCTTCCAGCTCTATAAATCAGGTGAACAGTTTTATTTTGCCCTTTATCGAAAATATTCTTATCAAATACAAAAAAGTGTTTGTTTGTTTTTTTAACCTAACCTCCTGTCTAATCTATGTGTGTGTTTCTAGGAGTGTATGATGAGCCACACTGCCAAAGCTCAGCGTTGAACCACGCTGTGCTGGCTGTAGGTTATGGCACTGAAAACGGATTGGACTACTGGCTGGTCAAGAACAGGTAAGGTTGCTCATATTTTAAATTGTGGGTTGCTCTCTTGCTAACTGTCAGCAAGAGGTGTCACATTGCAAACCGTCAAATCAGTTGCAGTTTTCACAGAAAGCTTTAGAAGCATTTTATTCATAACTGCCAAAATGAAGTGAAAAATCAGGATGCTGTCAACTTCTTAAATCAAGCATGAATGTGAACTGCTACAATTAATTTACTTCTATCAGTGTACACATCATTATGTCTCTACATACTAAGTAGTATTATGATCATAATCATGTTTTACATATAGCAGCTAAATATTGTTGGTAATTTGTGTGTTTCTTTAGCTGGGGTCTAGAATGGGGAGACAAAGGATACATCAAGATGTCCAGGAACAAACAGAATCAGTGTGGCATGGGTAGTTACGCCATTTATCCCCAGGTCTGAACAAGTAGGAAGAAACTCAAAAGTCCTCCTTCTGTCTGTCCGTTATGACCATGGAAATACTTTTCAACAAGTTTAACTTTTGTGTGTCTGCACAGCTTTACCTTTACCTACCATTGATTGGTTGTTGTTCATGTTTATTGGATGTACAGGTCCAGGTCTTTTCTCAGAGAGAAAGGTCCTTAGAAGATGGTAGCTGTGGTGTACTTTTAATAGGTGCATAGAATAGATGTGACCTGTTTTGATTATACTGATTAACTTCACTGATCAAGGTTAAGTTATTGCCCTAACATTGTTTCCATGTGTACCAACTGTGATTAGTATAAATTTGCAATACCCACACCAAATGTATGTAAAATAATCCTACAATGAAATTCTTCTTGCTTTCCACAGTAATTTGTAATGCGTACAGGTTTTGCATGTAATCCAACTAAACAGCAGTATTATTTATATTATTCTTACATCTTTATTGAACCTTGGGCGGTGGAAGGTTGCTTCACTCATCTGTAATCCATAAAGTCTGCTACAAATAAATTCACAATGCTTGAAATGATTTTGTTCATTTGTCATTTGCTATTCAGCTTTACTGTATTTAATTTTACTGCGTGCAATGAAGATGAAATAAATTCAGTACACCAATCTAAGTTTGCTTAGTCAGAGAGCATAGAAACAGATAATGTTGTATTCTTTATCTGGCTTTAGATGTTTTATAATTTGCTGGGAAATAAAAGGAAAAACCTTTAACTTTGCTAATAAGTCATCAGTGTCATCAGATTACTGTTCTCTTTTTCCCATGCCTAGGGTGACATCTGTTTTAATCATACACAGTAGTTGCCCTGATGGAATTAATGAAGTCACATTGATCTGAAGGAGGCTGAGGGATCCAGGGAGGAGTGAGAAAAAGACAGGAAGCATGGCAGGATGATACATTCGTGAATATTGATTTTGTTAAGAAAAGAAAACATTTAAAACTGCCTTACTTATCAAAGTTTTTAGCAGAATCTACTCCTTAAATTCTGTTTTCCAGTGACTGACTCAACATATTCAGCAGTTGAGTGTCATTTTTGGCTGTATTTTGTGTTTAAAAAAAGCACTTTATTGTGTCACTAGATGGCAGCACTTGACTGCTGATGATTATCTCAGCAGTTTGGGGTGCAGTGCTCTGGCTTGAGTCATCCACAGTGCTGGTTCAAAGTCAAATGTATTCCTTCGATTCTTATGGTCACGTCCTTGTAATTATTCCACTTTTGGATAAGTAACACACACGCAGTACAAACAAACATCCACACATCCATGCAAACACACTGACACTGCATCTCTATACACCAACGAACCCATTGCACTGTAATTTCACACACACCATACACTAAATGTCTGCTTAATCAACAATGTCACCACACAATAGTAGTACATTGGCTGTTGGGTTGGTGTGGAGGAAAATGTCAGTCAGCCATGTCACCCATCATAGCGAGCAAACAGTCTCTCCTGTGGGCATACAGACGGGACCACGTTTCTGCACCGATGTGTTATCCACTTACCATCAGTGTGTGTGCATGTGTGTAGTTCCCAGCATGTGTGTGTGTGTGTTTGTTGGGGAAAAAGGTATCTGGTCGACTGGTTTGTCATGGTAATGGGGAACATGTGTGATTGTGACAGACAGGAGTTCTGGATGACCACACACAGTATTGATACATGCACACACACAGTGGCCTAATGCACACAGAAAAAGAGAGACAGCACATGTGAACAAGAACTGAACCTTATGAAAAATGGCTTAAATGACTTTATAAATACTTTATAATTCTAAAATGAACCCACAGAGGAGACCAATAATCTTTACTTCTATCTTTCTCTTTTTAATATTTCCTTCCTGATCTTTATCCCTTTTTTTCCACTCATCTAATCTCTCCACCTTCCTTCAGCCAGCTGCATTTTTTTTGGAAAGGACTCCTGGCTGCAGTCTGAGAGAGGCGAGTCAAGCAAACCTTTTGAAAAAAACAGCTCAGACAAGGCCAATTACACCCATACAAAGCACTTTGTATATTATTGTGTTATGGATTCATGCTTGATTGACTGAATGGGTTCTAATGAGGCTGGGGAACAATGTGTAGGAAAGGTAGAAACACACCTTCGTTCTCCCTAATGGATTAATTCACCCACGCACCAAACGTACACAAACATACAGGTACAAACACTCTTGGTGGTGTAGACTATACAGTGCAAAGGTGTGCAGCATGCATACAGTGTATACAGTAAACATACATACACACACAGAAATCAACACTAATGCAAACAGCCCTCTTTCTCAGATTACAGCTACATAAAATGTGTACTGTGTGTGTCAGCAAATGTGGGCAGTGGGTGGCAGATGAAGAGGAGATATAATAGCAAAAAGGTAACTTGCTGTATTGCCTTTGCAGATGCCCCTATGTGAAAGCTTCACTCACACTGGTATCCCTTTATAGTATCACTTCACTAGAGTTGGATATAGCAACAGATGGATTGGTTAAGCCTACAGCAGTGATAAAAAAAGTCCTGTGGTTTTTCTTGTTGCTTGAATAACTGATGTTATACAGGTGATGATAATGTGCACTGGGCTTGTGTATGTTTGTGGTAGTTTGAAGAGGTCAGCTGATAAGAGATTTTTGAAGCTGATACTGATATCAATATTTGAGAGATATGGACTGATATTAATTTTTTAACATAGACAAATACATTTTATGGGCATTTCTTAAATTTGGTTGTATATGTAGGCCAGCATATATGATGATACATATAAGATAAATTGTTCAAGCTCTAGTAGTTTGTATCTGTATCACAGACACCAATACATATTGAGACTGTAGCTGGGAAGTCACATATTGGACTCTGCTATCTAAATCCATGGAGAGTGGCGGAGTGAGCAGATGGACTGCACCTTGTAGAAAGTGTGGGTGGTAAAGGCTGCATATCCCTGTATGTGTGATTGTGAATGCTCTTTTTGGTGCCAGCATGTGTGTTGGCGTGTGTGTGTGTGTGTTCATGTAGGTGCATTGCTGTGCCTCCTTCTTCTGGGCACCAGATAGCAGACCAACACTGAATCAACAGTGAATCAATGTTAATGCATCAACGAAACTATCATTGAATCAATGTTGAAATTTAGAGTTGCAATACACGACATTCAGCCATTAGATGTCATGCTATAGCACCAACATCTCAGACCAAAACAAATGTGTTGTTTACTCAATAAAGTTTGAAAAAAAAGAAAGCCATTAATTCACGAAACTCAGATCAAACTGTTAGACTAGGCAGTGCTGATCAAATATGGATCAAGATTCTGTTAGTGCATTGCCCTCTATGTCTCCAGAAACATATTTTAGTGTACTGTTCAGCTGTAATTTGAGAAAGTGTTTGACACGGCCACCATCTCGGAAATGGATGTGGAGGACATAGAGGGACTCACATGCACTAACATGCACACGTGGCCAGTGCAGTTACCAAAACAAAGAACAGAGAAGCTCAGATAACAACACATACTGAGGGAGTGTGACTTAATTCACTGCTCAGGTCACCATTACTCCTCTATATTCTTACATGGCAAATAGTTGTTTGGTGACATCCAGTGAGGCTCAATGTCATTTACTGGACCTTTAACATTGATTTTTCATCAGGTTTGCATTTCAACAATGAAAAATAGATCAAGATGGACACAAAATCAATGTTAGGTCAACTTAAATTCAGTCGCTGATTTAACATCGAATCAACATTGAGACAATATCAAAACAATCCTACTTTTATAGATATAGATATATATTAGGCATGTCATAAAATATTGATACATAAGATATCAATTGGCACTTTATAGAGAAAGTTTTGAGGCATATTAAAGTGACAATAAATAGGTAAGTAGGTAAACTTTATTTATAAAGCACCTTTCAAAGCCAGTTACAAGGTGCTTTACAATGCAAAAAATTGAGAGAAAAATAAAATGGAATAAAAATAAATAAATAAGAAGTTTAACAACACATAATATCAATATAAAAACAATAAAAGCATGAAAAATGCACAGAAGTCAGATACAACAATAAAAACAGTGAAAGCAACACAGAGAGTAATCAGACATTACGAGATGAAGTGCTTACGAAATAGGTGAGTTTTTAAGAGCTTCTTAAAACTATTGACTGACTGCATTTTTTTTATTACTAGTGGAAGACAGTTCCAGAGGGTGAGGGCCAAAACCGTGAAAGCACGGTCACCCTTGGTCTTAAGCCTAGATTTTGGGACAGCCAGAAGGCAGTGATCAGTAGACCTCAGTGATCTCACCGTGGTCAGGGGACACAATAATTCAGAGATATACAGTGGGGCCAGCCCGTGTAGTGTTTTATAGGCAATTAAAATAATTTTAAAATCAATTCTTCATTCTATTGGTAGCCAATGTAGGTTGGCCAACACTGGTGTGATGTGTGCCCTACGCTGTGTATTAATTAGCAGTTTGGCAGCCGCATTTTGGACCAACTGGAGGTGAGACAGAAGATCGACTCAGGGTTGTGATCAGTGAATTGCAATAATCAAGACAGGAGGATACAAAAGCATGAATTATTTTTTCCAGATCTTGATAGGATAATATGGCCTTGATTTTTGCAATGTTTCTTAGATGGAAGAAACAGCCTAACTTCTTGCTGCAACTTATTTCTTTTTGCAGTGTAATGCTCTGATTACACAGGCAACATAACAGTTTGCTGCACAGGTACTGCACTCCACTACAAATGGCAGATCCACAGCTCGGTCAGTTTTGAGGAAAGGGAAAATAAATTTGTGGTCCTTTGGATTTCTTACAAGAGTGGTCAAAATGTCAAAACAAAAATATTGTTAGGGTATTCTCCACGTTTTTGTTGCTTTCCAGTAGTATCCTCTTTTCAAATTTGTCAGTATATCAATGTGTGATAGAGGCATTGATGATATGCTTAATAGGTAAAGATCAGCTCTTATCATTGACCACAATGTTAAAAAGCCTTTCTGTCATCTTCTGACACATCTTCACACCTCCTGTTGCCAGCCAACTGCATGAATATAAAGAATTATGAAACAGAAGTACATAAACAATGTCTGTGAAAAGTCTGTACATGTTCTCAGGTATTTACAACAGACAGATATTATCCTTGTTCTTTTTAATTTACCACATAAGGTACTCTGGCTTTCATACAATGGATCTAAATGCAATAACAACAACAAATAATGGCTTTAGAATGTACTGCTTGTACATATGTAGTCAACATTGCCTTTGCAATGAATTATTATTATTATGTATACCATAGTATCCTCCCATGCTGTGTGAAGGTCTTACTGAAAAGAAACACAGAGCTGATGACAAGAACACCAGTACTTTGGAAAAAGTCATATATAATTTTATTTTACAAAGGCATGTAGATGAGAGCTGGTTAAGTAAGCACAGTTAAAAATGTGACACCCTGCATTGACCCTTACACCTTGTACACAATTTGAAACTCTTTCGGTGGCAACAGACCATCAGAAGCTGTCACTATTTACAAGTTTTTGTTGCTCCTATTGCATGTTCTTCACACTGAGTTAGATTTAAGTTACATAACACAATTAATAAGAATAATTATATATAATAAAATAAAGAACCTAACCTGTGTCATGTCCACTGCCTCTCTTGATGGAGGATAGATGCCTGCTGTCCTGAGGCTGGCCATTATGTTTCCGTCTGCGGCAGCCTTCTCATGGGCGTACTTCAGCACTGAGGAGAAATGCTTCTTGCCAGTAACCATGTCTTCTCTCACCAGGCCCATGTGACTGGCCAGGGTGCTGAACACAGCCTTCAGGGGGTTGAATATGCTGATGCCCAGCGGCTGAAGCATGTGAGTCGTGTGTGTGGGGGGGGTTGCAGAATCTCAATTTGTTAGCACTGCAAATGTCAACGACATGGCAGCTACAGTGTGTTTCATGCTGGTCCATTAACCAAGGGGTGTTCTTGGGGGTGTGTTTAGTAAAATGGTCCAGCCATTTTGTGAAGAGATCGGTGGTCATATAACCCTTCACCGAATATACATACAGGCTGCTGCTTGGACCATCCAAGGCATACACTACAATGGGGAGGCAGCAGGGATAAATTATGAAGATAATTAAGAAAGGGACATTTGTACCAGCTGCACTGACAGCTAAATGCACAGTAATGTGCTCTCTAGTGGTTGTCTGCTGACGGTACACATGTCTCTTGCCTCTCTGGCATCACCTTCTCCTTCAACTCGGGCTTATCTCTAAACCCAGTTTTGTCGCAGCTGTGACTCTTGATGATGTTCCCATACAAGCTGAAAAACCTCTCTATTGCCTCAGGTGTGGCAGCAAGGACCCTAGCCCAATCAAGGGAGTCCGGTGTCTGGGTGGTCAGCTCTTGGTGGCGGGCTTTAAAGTGGGCCTACCAGTTGTCACTGGCCTTTCTCCAGATACACCAGAGTCTTCCGGCTGCTGTCCTTTATGACTTCCAAAGCAAGGCACTTAATGATGGTTCTTGTCAATGGAAATCCATGGTCTGCCATCCATACAATATAATTAACCAGGGCAAGTGTAACTTTGGTACATGGTATTATTGGGAGACTTTCCTTATACTTTCCCCTGCTTTGACTTCCGCTACTACCATTTCTAAAGTCTCCTTCCTGTATTTCTGCCTTTTCCCCGACATTCTTCCCTACCAAAAGAAAACATGAATCCAAGTTATTTCTGTAACTTATTGTTGTTAAATCTGATATTTATAGATTTTATGTAAGTAAGTAAGTAGAACTTTATTTATATAGTACCTTTTTTAACGCAGGTTACAAATGCTTTACGTTGACATTGGCACACAAAGAAAAGAGGACAAGAAAATGATAAAAGGCACATTCAAGAACACATACAGACATCACACACATACAAAGACAGCAAGCATACAGTCATCACCCAGAGCACACACTTGAATTTATTGAATGCAATAGGAAAGCTATTCTAGGTTTTCAAGTGTTTTTTGAAACAGTCAACAGACTCAGCTGATCTGATGGAAGCGGGGAGATTGGTCCGAAGTCTGGGTGCCAGGGAAGCAAAAGTACAGTCGCCTTTGGTTTTTAGTTTGGCACGTGGTATGGCCAAGAGGTTTTGGTTGGAAGACCTAAGTGACCGCTCAGTAGTATAAGGGCTTAGTTGCCCCGATATGTAGGCAGGAGCTAAACAGTGTAAGGCCTTATAAGTGATTAAAAGAACCTTTAGTTGATCCTGAGCTTCACTGGCAGTCAGTGCAGTGAGGCTAAAAGATAAGTGATGTGAGATCTTCAGGATCTCGGACCACCGAGCCCCGGTTTGTTATTCAGGTTAAAGTGGGAAGAACCAGGGGGTCTGTCGGTCAGTTAAGTGAAATGAAGCCTGCAGAAGAAACACCGGGACCATGATGGTGAAACAGTCCGTGGAGGAGTTGCCGTGTTCGGCTGCACAGATAGGAAATCCGTCGGCTGACAGGATGTATCACTCTGTTTGAAAATACCTTTTCCTCTCATCTTTTTGGTTTATAACAGCAGTTGGCAACCAGCATATTAGGTACATTATAGTCACCCTACGTTTCGTACTGTGGACCAAAGATTAAATCCTACACATTAATCCTGTCCGTATAATAAACTCAAAAAGACGAAAACACTGCTGCTCCACCCACTTGGCATGTTCATTAAAGTTATAATGCTGAGTCCAAAAACTCTAGCTACATTCAACTGTCACACCCATCCCCCGCCTTTCTTCCCTCCTTCTCCCTGTCAGATTGAGAGCAGGATTTCAGAGCAGTCTTCCAGTGGAAATATCTTCGTAAATCCCATAACTTTGGCCAAATCTTACATTCAAAATCTCATTTTAGTAGGAATTTTCGTCACAAATCCATTGACACAGGTTTAAAAGTGGTCTGACTTATAGTTTAGATGTCAGACATCTCAGTTTGGCACAAAGTCCATGCCAAGAGATTGCCTCCCCATTGGTTTACATTGTAAGGTGCGATGTGGCACTCCAACTTTCAGGGCTTATAATATCTAAACCGTTTGAGTTATTACAAAGTTTTTAATAACTTTTGTTCATCACAGTGTGATAAGTATTCAAGTTTGAAGCCGATACCATTAACACCCTAGGAGGAGATAGCATTTGATCAGGGTCCAAAATTGGCGCAAAGTCATACTTTGATGAGCATATTGCGGACTTCCTGTTGGATTTAGGTCAGGGGTGTCGCATATGATTTGTAGGTCTTGATGAGACGAATAATTGAGTTTTGGCTCGATCTCTCTACAACATTCCTACGGGCCGTGGTGGCCATATTAGATACATAGGTGGCGCTCTCGAGCACAGTTTGGCACTTTGGGGGTTAATTTTTACATTTTATCAAATTTTTCACCAGACCTGATGTGTGCGCCAAATTTGGTGAGTTTTTGAGCATGTTTAGGGGGTCAAATTTAGGGTTGAAGTGGCATAATAATAAAGAAAGAAAGAAGAAGAAGAAGAAGAAGAAGAAAGAAACAAACACACAAAATACAACAGGGTCTTCGCCCCTTTGGGGCTCAGGCCCTAATAATAATAATAAGAAGAAGAAGAAAGAAACAAACACACGAAATACAATAGGGTGTTCGCCCCTTTGGGGCTCAGGCCCTAATAACACCAAACTTCATACAAAGTTTGTATATGTACTGAAAGTATATAGACCTTATTGCTGTATCCTTCAAAAATTAGCTCCATTTAACTGTGACACCCATCCCCCCATTTTCTTCCCTCCCTCTCCCTCTCAGCTAGAGAGAAGGATTTCAGAGCAGTCTTCTACTGGAAATATCTTCATAAATCCCATAACTTTGGCCAAATCTCACATTAAAAATCACATTTTAATAGGATTTTTTGTTGCTAATCCATTGATACAGGTTTGAAAGTTGTCTAACTTATAGTTTAGATGTCAGACGCTTAAGTTTGGCACAAAGTCCATGCCTAGAGATTGCCTCCCCATTGGTTTCCATTGTAAGGTGCGATGTGGCACTTCAACTTTCGGGGCTTATTATATCTAAACCGTTCAAGCTGTTACAAAGTTTTAACAACTTTTGTTCAGCACAATGTGATAAGACATGTATTCAAGTTTGAAGCCGATACCATTAATACCCTAGGAGGAGATAGCGTTTCTTGAGGGTCTAAAATTGGCGCAGAGTCATACATTGATCGGCATATTGCAGACTTCCTGTTGGATTTAGGTCAGGGGTGTCACATATGATTTGTAGGTCTTGATGAGACGAATAATTGAGTTTTGGTTTGATCTCTCTACGACATTCCTACGGGCCGTGGCGGCCATATTAGATACATAGGTGGCGCTATAAAGCACATTTTGGCACTTTTGGGTATAATTACATTTCATCAAATTTTTCACCAGACCTGATGTGTGCGCCAAATTTGGTGAGTTTTTGAGCATGTTTAGGGGGTCAAATTAAGGGTTGAAGTGGCGTAATAATAAAGAAAGAAAGAAGAAGAAGAAGAAGAAAGAAACAAACGCACAAAATACAATAGGGTCTTCACCCCTTTGGAGCTCAGGCCCTAATTATGAGAAGTGTAAGTAAGGAAAAATACCTGCAATAGTTTGGCGCTGCTCACTTTATGGCCACCAGTGTCACTAATGAAAAGGAGTTTGATTGTTACAAATAGAACCTTTAATGTTTAATGTTGTTTATTCATTCATTTTTCAGACCCACAACTACCCGCTCCACACCAAGATACTCACTCTAAAAAATAAGTTTCCTTCAGCCACACTCCTTATTGGCAGTGACTTCAATGAGACCCTAGATAGACAGATCTCCCCCAAAAAGTAGAACAAATAACTTATATTTAGTAATTAATATTTTTTGTAGTTGCCTGTCATTAATAGATTCATTCAGATTTGTACATCCAAACTCATCTGACTCATTTACATAGTTCAAGGCTGAATTATCTCAGAAATTTCTCATTGATCTCTGGCTTATCTCTGGTTCTCTGGCACCCTCCTCATGCTTATATCAATAAAAATCAATAAAAAGCAATATCTCTCCTGCTCCTCCAACAGACCATGCTGAAATTGATCTTGTTCTATTCATTGCAAAATCCAATGAACAAAGAATTCCAGGATATTGGAAACTTAATTATTCTTTCCTTCAACAGTCCATTGTTTAGGCATTTAGGATATTATAAATAGCTTCAAAAACAGGAATAGCTCCTCTATTTCAAAGTGGGAATTGTTTAAATTTGGGAAATTTAGGAAATTTTCCATCAAGTTTGGTAAACAATATTCAAAAAACAAATTGATTAGACATGCTAACATTTAAAAGAATTAAATGATATTTTAAATATACCACTTCCTAATGATGAAGATAAAATAAAATTGTATTCTTTACAAGAGGAGCTGAATATGCTTTATATTGAATATATACTGCTGAATATATATTTTATACTGATGAGAAAACAATCTTGGCTTTTATTTCTATTTTTTATCAAAAATTATATACTTCTTCTTTTGACCCTCAATCTTGCAGGTCCGTCTTTGATAAAGTCTGCTCATTTATTCCTAAAATAACTCAAGAAAGTATTGAACTATGTGAAAGTCCTTTAACTATTGATGAACTTGATGCTGTTATCAAGAAAGCCCCCTCCAACAAAAGCCCTGAACTTGATGGTTTTCCATTTGAATTTGGGAAGACATAAAAGATATGATTTTTGCTGTCTTTAAGGAATGTATTGAGAACGGAGAACTAGCTGAATCAATGAAACAAATCCTCATTGCTCTAACCCTAAGCTAAACAAAGATAGTTTATATTTAGATAATTGGCAACCAATATCATTATTAAATTCAGATTATAAATTGTTTGCTTCACTTAACGTTAAAGACTGAAACCCTGTCCGAACAAAATTACACCAACATTACACCAACTCAATCTGGGTTTATGAAGGACAGACTCACAAATAATAATATTCATTTAATCCTAGATATATTAGATTATTCTGATTTAATGAACTAAGAAGCAGTTATACTCTTTTTAGATTTTTACAAAGCCTTCTACACTGTGGAACACCCATTCATAAGTGAAGCTTTAATTCATTCCAGCTTTGGTGAAAATTTCAGAAAGATGGTTCACACTCCCTACAAAAATATCAATAGCAGTGTCTCTTTAGTTAATGGTACTTCACCATGTTTTGATGTTGGGGTATAAGACAGGGGTGCCCGATATCCCCGATTTCATTTTTAATTGCTGCCGAACTTATTAACATAAACTGTACATTACACAGATGTTGAAGGTATAAAAATGGGAGACAATAGCTTAATAATTAGTCAACTAGCTGATGACACCTGTCTCTTTTTAAAGAATGAAGATCAAGTGCTGGTCATACTGGAAGAATTTTCTAAGGCTTCAGGTCTCACAATTGATGAGAGTAACAGTGAAATTTTAACAGTACATAATTCTGATAAGATGTCAATAAGTGGTATAGAGGTAAAAAAAAAAAAAAAAAAAAAAAATCAGTTAGATATCTTGGTATCTTAACAGATAAGTCAGCATCTAAGTATCTAGCAACTTCTCACCCAAGATAGAAAAAGCAAAAAAAAAATCTTTAACTGTTGGTTACAAAGAGACCTTACCATACAAGGCTGTGTACTGCTGTCAGAAGCAGAAGGTATCTCAAGAATATGTGTCTTGATCCAAAGACTTGCAGCCATTGATTCTCTCCCATTTAAATTCATATGGTAAACAAAACTGAGTATGTTCAAAGGAAAACCTGTATTAGAAGCTACTCTGAAGGGCTTTAATGCATTAGATTTTCAAACAATCAATCAAATTCAATCAGATTCATTGGGTTAAATAATGTTTGTCTAAAAATAATTGTCAATGGTTTTATATTCCTAATTTATTATTTGATAAGTGTGGTGGCCTAAGATTTCTCTTGTCATGTAATTACAAATGTGATAAAGTGCCCCTCAAACTTGCCAGTTTTCAGCACTTGAAGCTTAAATGATTGCTTTCAAGTGTAATTTTTCTCCACATTCATGTATAATATGGAACAATCAGCATGTACTGTTCAGAAACAAGTCCAGATACATAAAAGAATGGATTGATAAGGGTGTAGTCTTTGTTTTAGATGTACTCACTGATATAGGCAACCTCTACAGATATGAAGACTTTGTTCAGAATAAGGGTATGAATATCTCTCAAAAGCAATATAACAGTGTAATATTCCTAATATATCACCAAAGCTGCTGTTCCTCATAAAAAGTGCATGGTTATATGGCCCTTTGAGTGGAGAAATTCCCAAGCTCTTATTTGGTGGGAAAGATTGTGTGTGTAATCATCGTCATATAAGTAAAAAACTGACCTCAGATCAGAGTTATTTTCCCAAATTGACTGTTATGGAAACTAACTTTTCCAGAAATCTCAACAGAGAAAGTTTGGTCAGACCCCAATAAATTTCTCATTCCAAATAAAATAAAATAAATTCACATGAAAGTATTACATGGATACAGTACTACCCTTGCAATAAATTATTGCATACATTTAAAGTAGATATTTCTCCAGTATGCTCTTCTTGTAAAACTGAAACTGAATCTATTTCTCACTTATTCTATGAACATACTTACTCTCAAGAGATCTGGGTTGAAGTTGCTCTGTTGACTTATCAAAGCTTCAACAAATTGACACCAATGTTAGAAGACATGGTCTTGTTTCTGAACTGCAATACAGACTCACAATCTATTAACAAAGCTCTCAAACTTATTTGTTTTCAGCAAATATCACATCCATAAGGCTAGAGTGCTTCAGATCACACCTAATATCCATCTTTTCTGTATTGAACTACAACATGTCTTTGACTCTGTTTCCAAGATAACAGTGAACAAAAATGCTATTGAAACCTCTGAAATAATTGGGAAGTTACTCTGTAATAAAAATAAATAATTTACATAATACATATTTAAGTTTACATCTCCCTCATATAGTTTGATGTTGTTTGTATTGATTTTTGTTTTATTCTCTTTCCTTTTCTTTTCTTAATATGTTTAATATTGAATATACATGAAAGAAAAAGTTATAATTTCTCAGTGTAACAATATGAAAGATATTTCTATGTACAGTACACTGTAGCATTTGAAATATTCAATAAATTAAAAAAAAAACACACAGAAAAAAAGGTACCAGACTGGCTTGGCCCATGGATCTATTAGAGCTGGCGCCCATTCAGTCCAATAAGAATTGCTGCACCAAAAAACTTTCTAGAGGCAGCATAAGCCATGAAAAGCAACCTTTGCTCAGGTGGGAGTTCCGCATTTCAATGCTGAAACTATCTTAAAATATTGCATTTTCCACTGAGAATAAAAGGGATGGCAGGTATTTTTTTGTTTTGTTTACACAGCAAGAAAGTAACGTGAAAGCACATGCCTGATGAACAGGCCTTCTGCGCCTACTGGGCTTCATCAACATTGGCTCACTGAAATAAATGGGTGATAACAGCCTCTTAAACCTACTAGTAGGCTGGTAGGCCCCTACTTAACTCACTTATACTCAACATAAAATTAATAATAGCCATGTTTACTACCATTTATTGTTGTCTTTTATGAAGAAACCCACCCCCCCAAAACAAAACAAGATAGATTTGACTTGTTAAAATAAATTTGTATAAGAGGCATCAAAACAAGTAGTGCAGATTTATTGTATGAGAGGCATAAAATTAAATAAGTGTGGAGGCTTTATTTACCAATGAACAGAAGTACTTTATAGGCCAAGCCTATGGAAATACTGCCCTCTCCTGCTGCATTCATTACAATGCAATGGTAGGAAGAAAAAACAACAACTTTGTTTTGTAATCATCATTATTATTATGTAAAAAGTTTCCCAATAAATAACACTTTTATGAGTTTAAATAGAAATTGAAGCAGGGTTTCTCAAAAGTATTTTAATCCACTATGACTATAAGTTGTGATAAAAATCAACATATGTCTGTGAGAGGAATAGTTTAAAACCAAATCCACAAACATCTGACCAGTATTATCACTTACTATAGGGGGTGCAGTTATGAGATAATGATGGCAGTATGGGTTTATCAACAGGCAGTGTGTATTCCTCTCAAAACAACAGCAAATAGCTTGTGTTTGCCTCGGTTACCTAACCATTAGATCAAATGAGTACTGTAAGTGAGACCTTGGAAATGTGTAGCCTCATGGCAACTTGGGAGTAAAATTTAGAGAACTGTTAAGGTGTAAGAATTACAATTTGACTTTGACAAATAGTAGTTTTGGAGAAGCTTGCATTGATTCACCCATGTACTGTACTGTACCTGGAGAGACATCAATATAAGGATGTGAGCATTATTAATTATTAGTACATGACATTATCCATACTCAGTGCATGTGGTGTCTATGCACTGAGTCACCATTAGCATCAAGACAAACTGTAAGCTGACCCACATTCAGCCTCAAAGATAGTGGGTCATATGACTGGTCATTGGTGAAAGTCATATGATAGATTACAAGATACAAATTCACATTCAAAACTATTTGTCTGTTTATGTTCTTGATCCTAACAAGGCGTCTAAAGAAAAAAAAACTAATTAAGAGTCATTTTCAGAAATATGAAAATTCCATTTACTATAGTTGAATTAAATGTGATCCAAATCTTTAAATTTTCCTTCACTGATCATATGAATCTATACTATGTATTGTCATTATGAAGGAATCTTTTATGGAGAAAGAGGAACATTTCTCAAAAAATATATCAGATTTTTTTCAGTTCAACATTTGAACAGACTTAAAAATCGTGTTCTTTCAGTTTGATGATGTTCCATTTTAGTTCTTTATTTCTCAGTTTCATTCTTAGATATTTTGAATTTGGTTTTTCGAAATGATTATGGGATGTTTCTTGTGTCATTTCAAATTTTTGGGAATGAGTGGTGAATGCCAGCAATGTGTAACCAAAGAAGAAGCCAGCCATCCCAGCTATGCATCAAATGTTACTATGTTATTGATCCGATAATCAGATTATTGCTAAGGTATGCCAGTCTGGGCCACTGTCACAGTTTAGCGACTGTTATGTGTGACCCCCACTAGAGAGCAGCCAACTATGTGATTGGCTCTAAGCTGAGAAAACATGTAGAGTAATGAAATTAGAAGAGTTTACGAGGGATAGAATTCCTCTCAGTTCCCCATGCCAAGCATCTTTCTGCCTTTTCACAGTAATATTGTCACTGGGCCTGAGGGTTTCCTTTTCACACTGGATCCTCCAGGATGTACACCAAAGTTGTATGCACCCACGGCTATTGTCACATTATATTAATTAGATGTCAATAAACCCAACATGACATTAATAATAGCCACCATATAATATTGTTTTTTATTGATTTATTGTATGAGATGCATAAAATTAAATAAGTTTTGAAGCTTTATGTACCAATGAACAGAAGTACTTTATAGGTGAAGTCCATGGAAATGCTGCCCTCTTCTGCTGTGTTCATAATAATGCAATGGTAGCCAAAAAAAACAACCACTGGCAATTATTATCATTATTATTATGTATAAAGTTTCCCCATGAATAACATTTTCTTTAGGAATAATTTAAAATCAAATCAACAAACATTTCAGATAGTTAATGTGTCATTGCACATGATGACATGCACATTTCAAACAGTTATGTGCAAGCTGAAAGAGACATAAAAACAATGACATGCAAAACAAAACTTGTGGCACACGATGTGGAAGTGTCGAAATACAAAAAAAACTTTTTTCCCCCTGTGTAGTCAGTTTCAATTTTGCCTCTGTAGAATCACACAACGTGTCAGCCTCCACAAAAATATACACACTAACCATCCAAGACATGCAGCAGCAGATCTGATAACATAACTACAAAGTCGATCATCAATGTTTAGCCTAAGGTGTTCTAGTACCAGGTACACTTATGAACAACCTTGTGCTCAAACATGGTGTTTGTTATGGCCAATCCATGGCTAGCACATAAGTCCATTTCCCACATGAGCTTTGAAGTCCCCCAGCACAACTATGGCATCGCTGGGCCGTGCCCCCTCCAGGGCCTCACCCAGAGACTCCAAGAAGGCCAGATACTCCAAACCACTGTTCAGCGCATAAACACAAACAACAGTCAGAGTGTTTCTCCCAGCAACACCAGTTGCAAGGAGGTGACCTTCTAGTTCCTCCCACACTAGCTCTGGCTCCTTCCCCACCAGGGAGGTGATGTTCCACATCCTGAGAACTAGTTTGCAATGCCCGGGAGCACATCCAGGTCCCTGCCCCTGCCCCTTCCCACTGCCCGTTTGGCAATGCACCGACCCCAGTTTTATCCCTGCAGGTGGTGGGCTGACAGGGCAGTGAGCTCCCCTCCCAGGCCTGGCTCCAGAAGGGTGCCTTGGTCTCCCTCTTCCGGGAGAGGTTCCCACACACCTGAAATGTCACTTCATTGAGGTCTATGAATCGTTCTTGGTCTGGACCCTCACCTGGGACCAATTTGCCTTGGGGGACCCTATCAGACGAGGTGATAAGGTGATGATTCTTGGAGGGGCATGCTTTATGTGTTCACAAATTGTCAACACACACCAGTACACACCTATTGAGTTAAAAACATTATCATTCAATTTCAGGGTGAAACTTGAGCTTGATGGACAAAAAATAAGCAGAAAAGCATGCATAGAGCTGTTGGTCAACTATTCTGTGTTTTGTATTCAGCAACAAACTGTTGAGTAACTGATCATGTCCGCATTACATAGACAGAGCAATATGTTTCCCAAAAGAATAACATCATATGAACTATTCATAATGCATAACTTACCCATTTCCTATTCCAGCAACTATCTGACACAGCCCTGCAATACCTACAGGTGGTTTAACCTCAACCTTCACCACACACACCGACATAGATGCAGGTAAGCCGCAACAACATAGACAGACACACACACTTCCTGTATTGCAGGTGTATTATTGCAAAGAGGAACAGAGAGTCATAAAGATGCGAGAGAGTTTCAGATTCAGATTCAAAATAACTGGGAGAAATAGATGATACAAGTGGTAGAGTGCATGTGACATCCAATGTCATCACAGAAAATGTATGTGAAAGTAAGCCAAACTGAAAGACTTCAGTATACCTTAACCTGTGTGTTACCTACAAGTCACACAGGATTTCTGCGCTCTTTGTTCTTGTGTTTCAGTCAGGATGAAGCTGCTGCTGGTTGCTGCTGCTGTTCTGACTGTTGCCAGCTGTGCCAGCATCTCTCTGGAGGACCTGGAGTTCCACGACTGGAAACTCAAGTTTGGTGAGACACAAAAGACTCTTATCAGACTAATTTCTTTTATTGAGGTCTGTTGTCAAATACAGCAGGTGTTGGTTGGTTTTCTGTGAAGATGCTGTCTGTAAGGCCTCAATTTGAAGAGTAATGTGTGCTTAATTACATATATGGTAATCACACATCTAAATGTATAAAGTAAAGGGATTTTTATCTGACTAAATGTTAGACAGCTGATAGCCAGCTAATAAGGGGAAATTTATTTCAGCGATTCATTATTTATAATTGATAATTTTCCTTTTTCTTTTTATAAATTGTATTGTGCTGATTGGCAGGAAAGTCCTACAACTCTCCATCAGAGGAGGCTCACCGCAGGCAGATCTGGCTCATCAACCGCAGACTAGTGCTGGAGCACAACATCATGGCTGATCAGGGCAACAAGACCTACCGCCTTGGCATGACCTACCTTGCTGACGTGGTATGAAGAAAAAAACAGAAATGTGCCTGACACTGTTTATCAAATTCATGTCCTATATGTGTATCAGCTTAAAACAGAAGAAAAGCAAAAGTATTTGTTAGGATAAAGTGAGTGAAATTTTGGATGAAGACCCTAACAAGTGTTCCTCCTCACCAGGAAAATGAAGAGTACAAACTGATTTTCAAGGATTGTCTGGGCTTCTTCAACACCTCTGTGCCTCGCAGCAGCTCTGCCTTCCTCAGGCTGCCTGAGGGAGCTGATCTGCCCGACTCTGTTGACTGGAGGGACAAGGGATATGTCACCAAGGTCAAGGATCAGAAAAGGGGGTGCGGCTCCTGCTGGGCCTTCAGTGCAGTATGGACAACTTTACTCATTATCCTCTCCTGTAGTAATGCAAGAAACTTTACACAAATGTTTTCTGTTTGCAAATTCACTTATCCCTCTTCCAGACCGGCTCACTGGAGGGTCAGAACTTCAATAAGACAGGGAAGCTGGTGTCTCTCAGCGAGCAGCAGTTGGTTGACTGCTCCAGGGACTATGGCAACAAAGGCTGTGGTGGAGGCCGGGCTGTACATGCCTTAGACTACATCATACACAACGGAGGACTAGACACAGAGGACTCCTACCCTTATGAGGCCGAGGTAAACAGAAATGATTTTGTTGATTTTATCTGGATGTAAGACATAGTCTTTAAAACAGCCATTTTCCATTATCATGATAAAAAAAATAAATAAAAAAAAAGCAGTGTTTAGAGACAATGTGAAGGTACACTGAAAGAAAGGAGTGGTCTTTCTTATTGTGCAAATTAAATCCTTCAGAAGGTGTTCAAGGGGTGTGAAAATTATGGTCCTCCATGTGAGAGATGTACAACACTGTCATCTAGTGGATACTCAAAGACATAAACCCTGAAGCAGTCCTTCAATACAAAGCATACAATAACCATTTCATGGACAGAAATCTCTAAAGTTCAATCTTTTGAGAATGTAATAGGCAGAAAATGTTCTCTGTGGACATTTAATCACCATTTCCATTATGTGTCTTTGGTAAATATTCTCTCTCAAATAGGATGGAGAGTGCCGTTACAACCCTGCCAATATTGGTGCCAACTGCACAGGCTACGTTAAAATGCAGGGTGAGGATGCCCTTAAAAAGGCTGTGGCCACCATTGGACCTGTGTCAATAAGAATGGATGCTTGTCATAAATCCTTCCAGCTCTATGAATCAGGTGAACAGTTTTATTTTGCCTTTTATTGAAAATATTCTCATCAAATGCAAAAATAAATGGGTAAGAGTGTTTGTTTGTTTTTTAAACCTAACCTACTGTCTAATCTATGTGTGTGTTTCTAGGAGTGTATGATGAGCCACACTGCCAAAGCTCAGTGTTGAACCACGCTATGCTGGCTGTAGGTTATGGCACTGAAAACGGATTGGACTACTGGCTGGTCAAGAACAGGTAAGGTTGCTCATATTTTAAATTGTGGGTTGCTCTCTTGCTAACCGTCAGCAAGAGGTGTCACATTGGAAACCATGAAAGCTTTAGCAGCATTTTATTTATAGCTGCCAAAATGAAGTGAAACTCAGTCAGGATGCTGTCAACTTCTTAAATCAAACATCAATGTGAACTGCTACCATTAATTTACTTCTATAAGCGTACACATCATTATGTCTCTACATACTAGGTAGCATTATGATCATGATCCTGTTTTGCATATAGCAGCTAAATATTGTTGATAATTTGTGTGTCTCTGTAGTTGGGGTCTACATTGGGGAGAAAAGGGATACATCAAGATGTCCAGGAACAAAGACAACCAGTGCGGCATTGCTAATGAGGTCCTCTACCCCCTGGTCTGAACAAGAAGGAAGAAACTCAAAAGTCCTTCTTCCTTCTTTCTAGTATTTCCATGGAAATGCTATTTCAACAAGTTTAACTTTTTTGCACAGATTTACCTTTACCTACCATTGATTGGTTGTTGTTCATGTTTATTGGATGTACAGGTCCAGGACTTTTCTCAGAGAGGAGGAGAACAGTGACACTTAATTTACTTTAATTTCATGAGAGTAATGGGAAAAAAATCCTTCTGTTGTTCCTTAGAAGTTGGTAGCTGTGGTGCACTTTAATAGAATAATAGAACCTTTTTTAAATGATACTGATTAACTTCACTCATCAAGGTTAAGTTATTGCACTAACATTGTTTCCATGTGTACCAGCTGTGATTAGTACAAATTTGCAATACCCACACCAAATGTGTCTAAAATAATCCTATAATGAAATTCTTCTTTCTTTCCACAGTAATTTGTAATGCTTACAGGTTTTGCATGTAATCCAACTAAACAGCAGTACTTAACTCATTATTCTTACATCTTTATTGAACCTTGGGCGGTGGAAGGTTGCTTCACTCATCTGTAATCCATAAAGTCTGCTACGAATAAATTCACAATGCTTGAAATGATTTTGTTCATTTCTCATGGGCTATTCAGCTTAACTGTATTTAATTTTACTGCACGCAATGAAGATGAAATAAATTCAGTACACCAATCTAAGTTTGCTTAGTCAGAGAGCATAGTAACAGATAATGTTGTATTCTTTATCTGGCTTTAGATGTTTTATAATTTGCTGAGAAATAAAAGGAAAAAACTTAAACTTTGCTAATAAAAGTCATTGGTGAAAAGATTATTGTTCCTTTTTCTCCCATGCGGTGGGTGACATCTGTTTTAATCATACTCAATAGTTGCCCTGATGTAATTAATTAAATCACATTAAGTGCTTGTAATTTGCCCATTCTAAATGTCACATTAGGTCTGGTTGTGATAATATTTGAAGGGAGGTGGAGAAACACTGAGGCAGAGATACAGAAAGGGGTGAGGTGGGGGGCATTTTAGGGATTTAATCATCTTGTGTGACAAAATGTGACCTTGACATCTCACTTTTTCCTCCCTCAGCTGAAGCAGCAGCGGAGAGAACTGTCGTGTGGAAGCAAATAGGCACAGTCTAAGTAATTGAAAGAGAGATTTAAATTATCTTTTGTCAGGCGAGTCTCGTAAGAGCAGACCTGTAAAAAAAAAAAAACATCTCTGCCATTTTTTCGTCGCTGCAGTATGACAGTATTCAGCCAATTAGACCTGAATGATTGTTATCCCGTGACGTTATCATCATCATCCCTTTTATTTTTTCGGGAGTATGAAGGAGGACATTAGAAAGTGGGAAAGCAAACGATGAAAAAGCTCCCAGACGGAGACAAAGGGAGACAGAAGGAGGGTGCGTAAGAGGTGAGACAAATTAATTGGTTTTGCTAAATCCTCCTCAAACAGCAGAAGCCAATGTGGTTCCACAAAAGGCCATTACCGGTAATCAATTTAAATCTGTTTTACCCTTCCCAAGGAAACCAATTAGGCAATTTAATTTGGCTTTTTTGATTCACAGCATAACCACAGCTCAGGACAGGACGTCAAATTCACATCCTGCAGAGAGGGACAAGTGAAAACACTGGGAGGTGTTGCTGGAACAAACAGAGCTATTGATCTGAAGGAGGCTGAGGGATCCAGGGAAGAGTGAGAAAAAGACAGGAAGCATGGCAAGATGATACATTTGTGAATATGGGTTTTGTTAAGAAAAGAAAACATTTGAAACTGCCTTACTAATCAAAGTTTTTAATCCGCTCCTTAAATTCTGTTTTCCAGTGACTGTGACTCGACATATTTAGCAGTTGAGCATCATTTTTGGCTGTATTTTGTGTTAAAAAAAAAAAAAAAAACGCTTTATTGTGTCACTAGATGGCAGCACTTGACTGCTGATGATTATCTGAGCAGTTTGGGGTGCAGTGCTATGGCTTGAGTCATCCAAAGTGCTGGTTCAAAGTCAAATGTATTCCTTTGATTCTTATGGTCATGTGTCCTTGTAATGCATCCACTTTTGGATAAGTAACACACACGCAGTACAAACAAACATCCACACATCCATGCAAACACACTGACACTGCATCTCTATACACCAATGAACCCATTGCACTGTAACAACGCACACGGCACACACTAAATGTCTGCTTAATCAACGTCACCACACAATTTCAGTACATTGGCTGTTGGGTTGTTGGAGGATAGTGTCAGTCAGCCGTGTCACCCATCATAGCGAGCAAACAGTCTCTCCTATGGGGATACAGACGGGACCACGTTTCTGCACCGATGTGTTATCCACTTACCATCAGTGTGTGTGCATGTGTGTAGTTCCTGGCGTGTGTGTGTGTTTGTAAGGGGAAAAGGGATGTCGACTGGTTTGTCATGGTAATGGGGAACATGTGTGATTGTGACAGACAGGAGTTCTGGATGACCTCACACAGTATTGATACATGCACACCCACAGTGGCCTAATGCACACAGAAATAGAGAGACAGCACATGTGAACAAGAGCTGAGCCTTATGAAAAATAGCTTAAATGACTTTATAAATACTTTATAATTCTAAAATGAACCCACAGAGGAGACCAATAATCTTTACTTCTATCTTTCTCTTTTTAATATTTCCTTCCTGATCTTTATCCCTTTTTCTTTTCCTCCCCACTAATCTCTCCATCCTGCTTCAGCCAGCTGCATTTCTTGGACAGGGCTCCTGGCTGCGGTCTGAGAGAGGCAAGTGAAGCAAACCGTTTGAGAAAAACAGCTCTGGCAAGGCCAATTACACCCAGACAAAGCACTTTGCATGTTATTGTGTTAGGGATTCATGCTTGATTGACTGAATGGGTTCTAATGAGGCTGGGGAACGACGTGCAGGAAAGGAAGAAACACTCCTTCGTTCTCCCTGATGGATTGATTCACCCACGCACCAAACGTACACAAACACATGCAGATACAAACACACTTGGTGGTGTAGATTGTACAATGCTAAGGTGTGCAACAAGCATACAGTGTATAGAGTGAAGATACATACACGCACAGAAATCAACACTAATGCAAACAGCCCTCTTTCTCAGTTTACAGCTACATAAAGTGTGTACTGTGTGTGTCAGTGAGTGTGTGCAGTGGGTGGCAGATGAAGAGGAGATATAATAGTGGAAAGGTAACTTGCTGTATTGCCTCTGCAGATGCTCCTATGTGAAAGCTTCACTCGCACTGGCATCCCTTTATAGTATCACTTCACTAGGTAGAGTTGGATATAGCAACAGATGGATTGGTAAAGCCTACAGCAGTGATAAAAAAAAAATGTCAGCCGTTATTCTTGCTGGGCCTGTATAACAGATGTTAGTTTCATTTCTATGATGTGTTGTGTGCTGGGCTTCGTCTCCACTAAGTTTCACATCTTTGAAGTTTTTTTTTTTTTTGTTCTCTGCCTGAGCAGAACGAAAGTTGAAACAGATATTACTAGCCACAGGCTAATGAAAATAATAAATGCCAGCTATGATGTTCGCAAGATCACTGTCAATGAAATACAAATTGAAAATGAAATTAGCTAGCAACCCAGGTCCAGTCTATCAACTTTAAAAGGCAGGTATGAGCTGCATGTATGTAAGTTGCAGAACAGCAGACAAAGAACACAAATTGCAAATCCTAAATAGGTAAAATATGCCTCTATATGATGTAGCTTTTAGATGTTTACATCATGAATCATTTGTAAACAAGCCAGACATTTAACTAGTACCATTATTCATCTATATTATAATGCTAATTTCATTTGAGTTGCTCCAGCCCCCTCACTGGGATACTTGAGGGACTCAGAGTTCCCCCTGAAGAATATTTCCTGTGGTTTTCTCCTTCTTTACCCTCTTCTTATTTGTCCTGCTTTTGCAACTCCCCCTCCACCTGCTCATCTCACATCTCCTCCACCTCCCTCCCATTCATCATTTCTTGTTGCCCCTCCTTTCCCTCTCAGCTCTCTCCTCTAACTCGTCCATCTCCCCTGCCGTACCGAGGTCAGGGTGAGAGGTCAATTGCCTGGGTGCACCACAGAGCCTGTTCTTGAAGGACTAGTCATGTATCTGCGCTTCGTCTTATCTCTGTGTTTTATATCGCCTGACAACTATTTCCCACAGGAGATGGCCTTACTTTCACTTGAAGTAACCTGCTCCATGCACATATATGTGTGTGTGTGCGTGAGTTTTCGTGCATGCATGTCTATGTGTTTGCATGTGTGTATGTGTGGGTGGATGATACTCTGTGTACTCTAGGCCTTTGCCGGCCCCTTTTGCCCAGCCTTGTTTATTTGCCCTGTTATCTTTCCTCTTCTCCAGCTCTCTTCCTTGCTTGACCTTTTTCTCTCTCTGCCTTCCCTCCTCCATCGATAGCCAGAGCTAATAAGGCAATTAAAGCCTAATTAAAGGAGTCTTCAGAGAGAGGGAAGGTCTCAGGCAACTTCATGAGGGTAAGGGAGCAGCATGTTTACTTGTCTCTCTTGCAAGCTCTCACTCGTTCTCTCCTGACCAACACAACAAAGTAAAAAAAAAAAAAAAAAAGCACTGATATAATGAAAGGCCTGAGGAACTGTAAACACAATCCCATCATGATTTTTAGAAAAGTCTTCAGTTTATTTCTGTATTTTTAGCTGTATCAAGGAATGGGTAGCACAAGGTTACTAGCTAATTTGTTCAGCTTCAAGTGTATTTATCCAACCAGTGTCAGCCTACTCATTGTTGTCAAATTTGCCAGCATAGATCAAAGGGCCCTGTGCAGCATGTCAGCCAGGTTACCTCTGCTTGGCACTCTGAATCAAAGTCACGGATTAAGGGGAAGTGGATGGGGGTAGGGTGGGGGTGGGGGAGGGGGTTCAAGGCCATGTGACAGACAATCATCCTCTCTTTGGGATGTGAGCTGCTTGTCACAAAGGTCCGCAGTGGATCTATGTTGTTTTTCCACATATATCCCAAAGTCTCTCTTAACATCCCGATGCAGACGATCACTGTGTGCACTTGTAGTCTGAAACAAAATCTTTACCCCTGATTTAGAAGGCACTTACAATGCATTAGCCTTGTGGTAATTACTAGAAACTCAATTAGAAGAAACCGCTGAAGACCAAGACCAAACTGGAGGGCTTAAGCTGCAACGCTGGTAAATGGATTTGGAGTTAATTTAGTGAGTCAGAGGGTGAAACAGCCATCAGTGATGTTTTAAGCCGCAGCAAGCAACCTGAGCGCTCAGGGCTCTGCACCATAGGCTGATTTCCTCTGTAGTCTGCTCTCAATTGGCATACAGCTTCACTTTGGTTTGAGTGTTACAATTAAATTGCTGTGGGGATTTGTTTATCCTACACGCGCATTTCTGCCCGCATGCACACACCCTTGTATGTACGTGCATGTGAAAAAACCCTTCATTCAACATTTCTTTATTGATATATTATTTCTAAGTGATGTTTTCACAAGTGTAGATGTTAACGTCTATGCCCCAGGACCTGTTCAGAGTGGAATAGTGTTTTATTCATGGATCTTTGTATGTTCTCCAGCATGCCTCGGGGCATTTTATGACCTTAAGCAGTGCCTGCCTGTTTCCAGTGAATATCTTTATTTACCTTCTCCAGCATTCATGTTCTTTTGTATGTTTCTGGAGTTTGAAGAGGTCAGCTGAAATTTTTGAGGCTGATACTGATATCAATATTTGACTGATTTTTTAACATAGACAAATACATTTTATGGGCATTTCTTAAATTTGGTTGTGTATGTAGGCCAACATGTATGATGGCCGATAATACTGGCAATGCTGGTGTATCAGCCAAGTTATAGTAGTTTATACCTGTACCACAGACACCTATACATATTGGGACTGTAGCTGGGAAGCTGTATCACATATTGGTCTCTGCTATCTAAATCCATGGAGAGTGGCAGAGTGAGCAGATGGACTGCACCTTGTAGAAAGTGTGGGTGGTAAAGGCTGCATGTCCCTGTATGTGTGATTGTGAATGCTCCTGTTGATGCCAGCATGTGTGTTGGCGTGTGTGTGTTCATGTAGGTGCTACAGCAGGATCTTGGCTTTTGCCTTGGAGTAAATTTCTGTGTGTGTGTGTGTGTGTGTGTGTGTGTGTGTGTGTGTGTGTGTGTGTGTGTTGTGGGCTGGTGAGTGGGTGTGCATCGTGAGAGCACTGCTGTGCCTCCTTCTTCTGGGGACCAGATGGTAATGGAGTCAGTCGCTCCACCCAACACTCCCTGACATCATCTCTCCAAGACAAAGGAAGAAGGAGAAAGAGAATTTCACAGTGTTGTAATTTTATACAAAAGTATTGACCGATTTCAGTGAAGTCTCAGGAATCACCTATGACCAACTATAACTTTCTTTCAGGTATATTTGGATTGTTTACCTACAGACACTGTTGAGGCCCAGGGATCATCTGACATGGTCCATATTCTTATGCAGGTCAGTCGAATTCATCAGACCAAAATCAAAACTTAAGGCATCAAGTACCACAGCATTATTTAACTTTCAGCGGTGGAGGAAGTGCTTGGATCCTTTACTGACTTACATTCAAGTAGCAATACCACTGTGTACAAATACTTTGGTATTTGTACAGTGAGAATCTGGCATTTGAATTTTTTTTGTCTAAAAGTAGTAAGTAAAAGTATACAATAGTGTTGAAATTCAATCAAATGGGAAAGTGGTCTTAGACTTTTGGACCCTACTGTATAGTATCAGCATTCACCAAAAGTAATAAAAGTATTATTGAACTTTTTATATTTTATTGTATGTTATATAGGGTGGCTGTGGCTCAGGAGGTAGAGCGGGTTGTCCACTTATCAGAAAATTGGTGGTTTGATCCCAGCTCCTCCAGTCCGCATGTCGAAGTGTCCTTGGGCAAGACACTGAACCCCAAATTGCTCCCAATGGTAGCACCAACAGTGGGTGAGTGTGTGTGTGTGTGTGTGTGTGTGTGTGTGTGTGTGTGTGTGTGTGTGAATGTGCAGTAGATTAGATCCTGATGAGCAGGTTGGCACCTTACATGGCAGCCTCTGCCATAAGCGTATGAATGTGTGTGTAAATGGGTGAATGTTGAATGTTGTAAAAAGTTCTTTTAGTGGTCAGAAGGCTAAAAAGGTGCTATATAAGTGCAGTCCATTTACCATTTACCATTATTGAATTATCATAGGCCTTTGAAGTAGTATGAAATGGAAACAGTCAAGTACAGTACGTGAAAATTGCACTTGAATAAACATTATTTGAGTAAATGTATTTAGCTCCTTTGCACTGGTTGTTTTGTTCCTTCCAAAAGGGAAATTGATTCAAAGAGAATAATAACAATGGATGGAGGGTAAAGCTCAATGTCTGTATTCATTTGAACGAAGCACATTTGATAATTCTGCCAGACCTGATCAGGTTTGTACGGTTGCCAACAAGGGCAAACGAGCTGTGACTTAACTTAAAACATATGCAAACAGACAAAACACAAGATAATTAAGAAAACATCTTCATCAATTTGACAACACGTGCAGCATTTAACAACATTTCGCTTATGAGTTATTGATGTGTTCATCACTCTTAAGTGTCCTCTGAAAAGTGCTGTTGTCATTTCTGTAATGTGTTGTGTTCTGGTATTTACAGCGTGTTTCCTAAATGCTGTGCATGTGTTGGCAAATTGATGAGGATGTTTTCTTAAGTTGTACGGCGTTTGCCCTTGTCAGCCACTGTAGGTTTGAGCCAAATATCTTGAATTAGGTTAGATTCTGTATTGTACTGTTTCTTGTAGTCCCTGCATTAGTAATTAATTATAGATTAGAGTAGATTTCTTTTTCTAAATGCAATTAGATTTTTTGACTAACAGTTAGATTTTAGATTTAAACTAAAAAGAAAAGCATTATGTCTGAGAAAACATTTTAAGGAGATGAATGGTCACAACACGTGCTGAAATAAAGACAAAGACCAAGATAAGTCGGGACCAAGCAAGCATGCAGGACTGCCTTACCAGCATCAGTGATAGCAATTATTTCACTATTCAACAACATGCACAGGGGGAGCTAATCATAAGCCACACTAAGCTGATGCTGCCGTGTGATGTACACATACTACTACATATGTGATACTGTGGAGACAATATGCTGATTGACAACACAGGAGCATTATGTGTTTGTGTCTCAGCAACATGATGGATCAATGAATCAGAGCATATAGGCTTGAGCGTACTCATGCTTGCTTTAGGTTGACGCAGTGATGATTACATGTGATTCATTTGTAGAGGTAGAGAGCAATAACTATTTATAGAAATGATTGTTTCAATTAGCCAGGCCATAACCACCTGTGTAATTTGTTCTTAAAATGGTGTTAAAAAAACACAAAAGCTTTTTGGTTTCATTTGTATCAGTAAAATGAGACATACCATATATCTTGATTTAGTCTTCCAAAATCTAACTGCAGTGAAAATGATACAGTAGCTTCAGTTTCCTCCCCTGTAGGCTGAATTCCTCCAATATTCCCAGAATCCCTCAGGTCCAAAATTATAACCAGTCTTCAGTGGATTGAGGCTCAGCTCATATATAAAGGTCATACGTGACTATTAATGAGTATCTTTGTTCCGGTCTCCGTCTCTGGAGCTTGCTAATTGAGCTAGCATCTCTTTCCCTACATCCCTTAGATGTACATGCCGATGCAAGGAGAGACAGCTGACACAAGTGTATCTTTTTCCACAATAAGCACTGCTGCTAACTGTGATGGTGTAGCTAAATGAGGCCTGTGATGGACGCCGTGCCAGACTGAAGCGTCCAAGCCCACCGCTTCCCCTTCTCTCGCCGCCTGGTGCGCACCCAAATGGTCAATCAACTGCTCACACAAAGGAGGAATTAGCATATTCCCTGGCACAAAATCACTCCCTTAATTGCAGCTGCATTGAGCCCGTGTTCTCCACACCTCCTCTACACTCTTTTTCTCTCTCTGTTTTTTTTTTTGCGCTCTCCCCATCACCAGCCTCTCCAAGTGTTTTTTTTTTTCTGTTATTCTTTCACGTTTCACTTCATTCCTCCTCCAATCATTCAGTCTTCATCAGACGGCTATTGTGTGAGCTCAGGGGGAGAAAGCAGAGAGAGAAAGATGGGGGTTGGGAATGTGTTTGGCATGCTGTACTATAGGAACAAGGTTGTCAGTCTCAAATGATGCTCTCATAATCAGCACATTGGAGCTGGGCTGCTGCACAGAATGACAATATCAGCCTGATGTTATGTACATTTTCTGTGGTCTCCCTTTTGGCCTGTCAATCTTTCTTTATCTCTCTGTGTTCGTGCTGCCTCTCAGTGCTTCCTTTCCATCCAGACATTTTTGTTTTGTTTCTTTTAGTTTCTCTATCCTTGCTGCGTTTTCTGGCATGCTTTACTGTTCTTGTGCAAATTTCCTTCTGCTTGCATTTTGCTTTGCCTCCAGTGTTTCATCTCCATCTTTCGCTCCTGTTTACTTTTTGCTCCTGCTCGTCACCCCCCTCCCTCAGTTTACCCATTTCCTCCTTTACCTTTTTGTCTCGAGCTCTTTTATTGTGTTAATTACAGGCAGCAAGAGTGAGGTGGAACATAAAAGGATTCTTTAATACTAGTTTTGTTTTCTTGAGTGGCTGACTCTGTTAATATTATACCTGTCTGTGCTCTAAACACCATTTGAATGTTGTCTGTCTGCGCCTTCACTGATCTCTTTCACCACACACATCTTCCTCCACTAATAATATGCTCAGAACAGTAGCACAGTGAGCTACAAAACCTAGTTATGATTATACTCTGAGTCAACCCTTCAGTCACACTGTCACCGCCTCTACCAACTATCATCTCTCAAAGTCTCCTTACCTAGACCTCCTCCTGTACTGTCATATTCATGTGAATCTTCTCTCATACTATCATGCTTGTATATCTGCCTCCTAACTCTGTTATCATCGCCAGGCTCACACACCTATCTCTGCTAACACTGTCATAGCTTTATCTCTCCTACCGTACACTGCCACAGTTGTGGTGTGTATGTCTGCTTGTGTTGTAGCTTGTAGTTTGTCTCCCAGCACTGCTGTTGTGGTTACAGTGTTTATTCTGCCAGTCAAAGATGTGGCGGAGACAGCATCAGTCATCCCTGTGTTGTGGAGAGAAGCTGAGGGGAGAAAGAGAGAGAGAGAGAGAGAGAGAGAGAGACAGAGAGAGGAATGAGAGATTTCAGACTGTAAAGAGTCCCACATGGTTTACACAGTTGTGCGTCTGAGATAAGCTGGGGTCTTGACTGCTGTTATGCAGAATTTCCATACAGTTGGAATACTTGTAACGTGACGTACTGAGGGGAGCCTGTGATGCAGGCACAGCTCGAGTGGTTTCACATCTAATAGGAACACCATTTAAGGTTCATCTGCAGGTTCTGCATCTTACCAGTTTACTGAGAAGGCTTCTACTTTTATAATTTATTCTTTTTAAATATTAATATAATAAAACCAAAAAAATAAAACAAATCTGTGAATTTTTGTGTATTTGTTTAATTGGATCTCTTTTAGCTCAAGGCTAATCTCCAAGAGTCTATCTTAAAATCACAATAAGAACATTTTGAGAATATTATTGGCCTTTTGGCCAATGCTGTGTCCACATTCTCGGCAGTAAGTCAGACTTGTTCTCAGTGGGTGTTGGGCTCCACCAGAGTTGTCCCTTTTCACCGATTCTGTTTGTGATTTTCATGGACAGAATCTAAAGGGGGACGAGAGTGTCCGGTTTTGGGATCTGCTTTTTGCAGATGATATGGTTCTGTTGGCTTCAGCACCTCCAGTAGGAACTGGAACGGTTTGCAGCTGAATGTGAAGTGGTCGCAATGAGAGTCAGCACCTCCAAATCTGCCATGGTGCTCTGCCAGGGAAAGGTGGACTGCTCCCTCTGGGTTGGGATTTAGTTGCTGCCCCAAGTGAAGGAGCTCAAATATCTCAGGTTCTTATTCACTGATGAGGGTAAAATGGAGTGTGAGACTGACAGGCAGATCGGTGCAGCATCAGCAGTAATGTGGGCGTTATACCGGACCGGTGTGGTGAAGAAAGAGCCAGAAGGCAAAGCTCTCAATCTACCAGTCAGTCTACATCCCAACCCTCACCTATGGTCACAAGCTTTGGGTAGTGACTGAAAGAATGAGATTGTGGAAACAAGTGTTCGAAATGAATTTCCTCTGAAGAGTGTCCGGGCTCAGCCTTAGAGATAGGGTGAGGAGCTTGGGCATCTGGGGGGAGCTCAGAGCAGAGCCGTTGCTCCTTTGCATCTAAAGGAGCCAGCTGAGGTGGTTTGGGCACCTGGTTAGGATGCCTCCTCCTGGAGGTGTTCCAGGCATGTCCAACTGGTAGGAGACACTGGGGCAGACCCAGAACATGCTGGAGGGACTACATATCTCCTCTGGCTTGGGAACGCCTTGAGATCCCCCAGGAGAAGCTGGAGGGTGTTGCTGGGGTGAAGGATGTCTGGGTTTCCTTACTCAGTCTGATGCCACCGCAACCTGGTACCAGATAAGCAGCAGAAAATGGTCGGTATTTATATTGGCCTACAGCACACATACACTATGCACATGCATACGTACCATATTCACATACTGAATCACACTCACACATTCAGTTAGATTTAATCATACATAGTTAAATACACAGTATGTGCACATACACACTTCATATACACAAACCATATACATATACTATATATCTAAACTAACGTACACATTCTGACAGCACAATGATTTAAGTATGTTGACAGCCACAATAAGAACTTACAGTCCACAGTTCATCAATTATATTAGACCATATTTAAACACATTATTGCATTGAATTCCATTGTTTAATTGCCCTGTAAATAATGGTCCACTTGCCCTTTGCTGTTTTTGTCCTTGGTAATACATAATGATCTTCGTTCCTTACATTGACTTATAGAAGAAACAGATTTAGGAGTTGTTGATTTGGTTAAAATCTTTTTTCACAGTACTTTACATGTAATTTTATATGACAATATCAGTACATATTATATATTTAATTTTCTGGAAAATCATTTGAGAGACTGTTTGTGGTTAAAATAACTAGACAGAAATGTCTGTTTTTGGTTAATCAAGTAAATTAAACTCTTCAAAGTAATCACGGTACATCACGTTGATGCCAAAATCCAATATTGCCATACCGTTCTGCTCATTGATTTGCAACATTGCTCAAAGACAATACAGTCAGATATTAAAGGGATAGCTATAATGGTATGGCAAAATCTCAAATATATACTAAAATGTATATAATTTCAGGTATCTATTGTTATATTGTCCCAACCTTGAGAAGAATGTGTGTAGAATTGGAAAATTTTAGACTCTAACTCCTCCCATGTGACAAATCTGACCAAATTTATGAAACAAAGAGTTATCAGTCAGTCATTAGCCCTGATGCAGGACAAGTCCTGATGTTAGATTACTATCCAAATGAAGCACCCAATTCATCTTTCAGAGTTTGGTGTTCTGAGACGATAAATGACTGAACTTTTTTAAATACAATAAATTTCATGCAACTGAATGCTTCCATTTAAATGATGGGTATCGAATGAAGTATTCTACTGGTATCCGTATCACTTTAAGGGTACAGGTATTGGTACTGGTATTGTAATTTTTAAACGATACCCAGCCCTAGTTCAGAATGCACATCAATGTCAAGCATTTGTAAAATAATAAAAATATAGCACTATATAAATATATTGTAAATATATTGCATTCAATTAAACTCAATACAACCCATTTTAAATCCAAAGTGGCACAAAATTTCTTCTTCACTCAACAGGATCTGCTCCGCTGCATTGTGCTCAGTGCTGCCACTGATGGCTGAAAGATATACTGCACCATATTATGCTCTTAGAGTATGAAGTACTGTTGATCAGCTCATAGAAATGACATGTTTGCATCATAAATATGTCTGAAACACTTTGAATAAGCAATTTCATGTAAAATCTTTAATTTGAGCATCTGTATTACACTTAAGACATAAGATCCCTTAACTAATTAAGTGAATTGTATTGAATTATATTATTATTGTGATATCATCAGGAATGCTAAATTACTTTGTCTTAATTTTAATATCTTAAACCCCTCTTTACCCTGTTTGTAATCACTTGGATGAGCTCATAAATATTTGGTATCATGGGTGAATATGAATATGATACTAGTTGGCTTATGGACACATACAAACATCCAATCCTGTGCAATTTGCTGTTTGTAGAAGCAGAGAAGGGGTTTCTGGCACAGCTTCACCTACTTCCAAGGTCCACGGAGAAGGGAAAAAAGTCTAAAAAGGTCAAAACTCCATCGACACTTGTAGCATATAGAACAACTTTATAGTTAGACCAAGGCGTTTCGGCTTGTGGCCTTCATCAGGGTCATCCAATTTGGCATTTGTAGAAGTGATGATAATACTGGTGTGTGGTATTGGTGTTTTAAATCATTTTCAAAGCTCCCCTTCAAGCATGGTGACGGCAGTTTCTATGTCTTCATTCATCCACTGTCTCTTTGATCAATTCAAAGCTCAGAGAAATCCTACACCAATTACTCTAAAACTAACCTGTCACAAATTACTTTTGTTATTAGCATATAAAGTCTGTTATGATTCCAGTGCAATGCAACAGCATGGATAATTGAAACCTAAATATATTCTTCTCTTTGCCACGTAAAGAATAAGTAATTCCACATGTCTTTGCTCTTCCTTGTTCCCACTGACAGTTTAATAGTGTAATACAATGGTTTGGGAAAATGAGTATGAAAATAATTGTATAACAGCCGCAGGACATTTATGGTAGATGATGCAGGAAACATATCTCTGCTCGTTGTATTGTATAGATAATTGTACTGGAAATCACAGAGAGTTTCCTAAAAGGATACAACAACAAACATACAACCATACTGAATGTGAAGTGAATTTATCCTCTTTTGTTTTCCACCTTCCCCAAATCTGCTTTTACAGTGCAAGCTTGTCCATAAATCTTGCAGATAAATCTTAATAAGCATGGCTCTCCGGTATTAACAGTGTTTAAACTGGAAGGCCTGCACAAATAGCCTCTTTATTAATAATGCTTGACAGGGTTTCTGGTTGGAAGCTAAAGGCTCATTAGAACACACTAACTAGTCCCTGGTAGCAGAGACGCATGGCTGCTGCTGGTCTCTAATAAAGGACAGACTAATTGGCTAATTACATTCACAGACAAAGCTCGTGAGTGCCTTGCTTTTGGACCTCATTTCAAAGGGCCAGTACTTAAAATGCATGGCATAAAACTGGGGTCACTCTTAAGGAGGCTTGCTGTATAATGAACACACAACCACACATTGATAAATTTGGGTGAACTGCGGCCATCGCACTCAGACATTAGCAGACTTTCACACACAAACATGCATAACCTATTGGCAAAAATGGTAGCAGTGACTTAACATCATGCAGCTCCTTAGGGAAAATGTCTTCATTAACATGTTTTGTTTCTAAACTCTTTCTTTAAGCAATTTATTCATTGAATTTTTTCTAGAACTCAGAATGTTAAATATTGAAGATAAAAAGATAAAATAAAGTAATAATCCCACAAGACCCCCACCACCAGACAGGCCATAATAAAAGCAATGGTATCAGAGGGAAAAAAGGAGGGGTGGGGCTGCTACATTTGGTTATAATTTACACACATTAGTACATAGAAATTCAACTGTACATGTCTATACAGATGCACGTGTGCATATCTCAAATATATGTCTGCATCAACCCACAACAGACTGTGAAATATTTCCCATGTAGCTCCTAAAACCAGACCAGCATTTATCAAAGAGATGTGGTTTTCTTTTGAGATTGATTTTTTCTGATGCCATGTATGAGGACATTTCTTTAAGCCACATGGAGACAAGACAATCTGCACTTTTCCATAATAAAGGAACACATTCATTACCAGCAGTCATAGCCAGTTTGATAAACTGCACTTTCTTTTGTCAAGACGGATGTCAGATATGTCACCCAGTAAGGTTAGTTTAGGTGAACAGGGGATCTCAAACCCAGTAATCTCTTTAAGAATCTCCAATATTGAACGCTAGTACTGTTTAAATGTATTATATTTTCAGAACACGTGAATAAGGTTTGTTTCTAAACTCTTAATAGACTCAGACAATCTAACTGATTGTGAGAGAATTGCTCTGAATGAAAATGACTATGTGTGATGTGGGAGGGCATATATGTGGCATAATCAGTCTCTTTGTTCTCAGCCACTTCAAAAGTTGACAACCCATTTCGGGGAAATTTTACACTCTGCTCCAACTTTTGAAATAGGTCCCAGTTGTGTGCTAAATAAAGGAGAGATGGGAGAGCTGGAGGATGAAGATGAAGAGCTGGATAAAAAAGAATGGGGGAGAGAAAGAGGAGAGCATAGCTGACCCGACAGGAAGTCTTTGACAGGGACCCACACGGCAGGTAGCAGGGGTGCAGGACTCTGACACTGAAACTAAGCGCACAGTCATCCATCACCTTAGCAACTCTGCCTGTCAGTACTGCAAGCCGAGGGACGATAAGGCAGTGCCGGGGCAGATGGGAAGGGACAATGAGGCCCGGAGTCCTCCACCAGAGGAACACGGTCGGAGACAGAGACAGGACAGCAGCCAGGATGTGCACTGACACTCACACGCGCACACACATACAAGTTAAAATAGGGGCTAAAGTGTGCGTTGACCGTTGGCCTTCTCTGTCCCTCTGTCCACTCTGCAGACCGGCTGTCTGGAGGAAGTAGATACAACACATCCATCATCTCACTCCGCCTGTCTCTGAGACCTCTAGCCAGGCTGCGGTAAAAGTGCATGTGTGTGTGTGTTTAAGCATGTGTGTGTTTGCATTTGGCAAGTGGTATATGGGCTTTTTCTGCCTCTATCCTCTGCATGTTTTCCATGACTAGCTACAGTTGTGTGGAGACAAAGAGAGGGCCAAGAGCGTGCATTTATTTGAGCTTATCTCTTTGTTGTCTTATTTACAACTGCTAACAAGTATTGGAGTGCACTAGAACATTTATATAAACCCTGTTTACTTCTCAAGTCCTCACGAGGAAGGGAATGATTAACATTTCATCTGACAACATTGTCTTTAGTGTGGTTGTGTGAGTGTGTTTATGCTTGCGCGTGTCGCAGCGTTACAGAAACATCATCGCACAACACAATCATGAAATGCTTCAAGCCAATCAATAACAATCAGAGTTATTCAGATATGGCCTGAGCTGTGAGCTCTTCTGAGCTTACTCTCTCTCGGTCTTAATTTCAAAATAACATCAAAATCACAATTAAGGCTGATTACCATCATCACCGGCTTGTTGTCATAGGATTAAGGGAACACAAACAAACCGTTAGCAGCCAGATTAACAAGTATGAGCAAATAACCAGGCTGCCATCATGGCATTATACTCAATTTAATAATTGCTTGCTGTCATAAAAAAGCCTATGAATTGCTGCTGTGGTCGAGTTCAAAGTCCCTCAGGAGCAGCTATTGTGGAATTATGGGTAAGCGTCAACAATTGTTTGAATGTTGTGTGACTTAACTGTTGCTGCCCTTTATATCAGCCACAGCTTGCCTGATGTCACTCTGTTTTTACAGTACAGTGTTTGAATAATTATATAAATTTTATATGCAATGAACAACGCAGTGCACAGAGCACAACTTTAATTTCCCACAATTACTCCTCTGTCAGATCTGTTTCATTGTGTCAGATTTGTGGGAGCAGACCACTTCATTTAATTTAGACACTGTAAGGCATAGTGCTTAGATTCAAATGGAGATTAAAACATAACTCAGTTTAGAGTCTCTGAGGGAAAAGGCAATCATCAGAGTATCTTGTATCTAGTTAAATTCCAAGGGAGGCAGATGCAGCGCAAACCATGATATTGATATTGCTCTGCGTTAGACCAACAGTCACATAATCTACAGTCAAAGATCACCTCTGTGGTGAATTCTCCAGATGCCACGAGACAAGATTAAACCACAGCTCATAACAATAGAGGCTTGACACAAAATGATGTCAGTGGCCACCAGATACAAAAGGAACATGCCGCCATGTCAGAGGAGGACAGCAAAGTAAAAAGGTTGTCATGATTCTTCCCTTAAATTTTGTTTTTATTTTCACCTTTGACATTATAATTAGAAAAAAGTTTTACTCAATAATTTGCTCCTTTATTGCATTGTCTTGACCACTGTGTGTGTCAAACTCAACTCATAACTGCCTGATTACCCTGATTACTCAACCAGAGAATTACATCTTGTATTTGGAGGTGATTACATGCTTGCCTGTTAACCTGCTAATATTACCTGAAAGCAACTGCATACATGAAGCAAGTAAATAGTTGATAAAACGCCAAATAAATAAAGTCTCCTCTGTCAGAATTCTTTGCTCAGGAGACTATGATCTGGAAGTAGGAAGGAATCTTTAACTGGAGCCATTTATTGCTTGTATCCGAATACTGGATGAGGGATAGATTATTTAAGACCTACAGTAACAGAAAGGGGAGGGTGGTGCTCCTCAGATCGATCCACCTCATCAATATTGAATCTGCTACACCAGGCTACACAAAGCTGGGGCACAGAAGGGAGGAGGGAAGCAGAAGGGAAGCAAGACATGATGGGAAAAGACACTTTCAGAAGTCAAATGTACTGAAGAGGTGGATTGTGAAGTTAAAGGGGGACACAAAGGAATCTGAGCTACTAATGCAGCCCCTGGGAGCACTCCACAGCATTATCACAGTATAATAGAGATAGACTGAAGATAGACTAAATCACCAGCCATGGCTCTTTTAGATCATTGCTTGTAAAAGCACCCTTAAACTGTCTCCAACTCCAGCAATAAAGTGATTGTAGCCTTCAGACAACATAATAGTGGTGCATTTAAAACACTAAAATGCAATACTTGCGTGGTACCCAAGCAGTAATCCACACTCAAGACTAGTTTATAAGTATTGTTAGCGGTCACTAGAGGCTGTGCTGCTCCTAACATCTCTGTGACCAAAGCACACTGACATCCATACAGAACCTACACATTCATTTGCAGGGCTTAAATGTAAAACTTCGCATTTCTATAGGTTACTACCCTTCTTATTGGTGTACAGTATATCTCAGAGTACATATGAGTACATCTTCAAAATAGAGCAGCATAGACCCAGCTCTCATCTGTAGCTCGCCAGTCCATTAAAGCTCTTAAAACATCAACTCAACAGGCATCACTGTGCCCGGCTCCATTAGGAACAAGGAGAGTATATGGCTAGATCACGGTAATCACCTCCTGTTGCTCTTCAGTGGTTTGAGTGATGTTCCCCAGAGGTTACTGTATGTGTAAGTGCGTGTGGAGGAGGTGAATGTGAGTTTGCAGAATGTGTGAGTGCATGTGAGTGTGCACAGGTACTTTTTTGTCTTTTTGCCATCCATGCATGTCTGGAAATGGGAGCTTCAAAGCAGGTCCAGTTCTTCAGGGGTGCTTGAGGGGGCTAAGTACCCTCAGGCACCCTCAGATGACTTTGTAGTAAAACTTTTCACCAAATCCTCTGCTAGCTGGCCCACAGTGTTACTTGCATTATGCCTCATCACCACTGAGTTACACAATTACAGTTAACAGTACATTTTGACAATGTCACAATTGTTTGCGAGTACTGTGCTGTTGTATGTCCAGACAGACTGCTACAGAGTTAGAAAGCAAGTTACGGACATTAGAAAATGGCTCGAAAAACTGAACAATGTAGCTAACAGACGCCATTTGTCAATAATGTTGGATAATGTTGATAAATTAGGTGGTGATGGAAAGCCACCGTCTAAAACGAAGAGTCGATATACAGTAAGAGTGTCTTAACAACCCAGTTATCTTATTCAGAGGTAGTGGTAGTAACTGGTTCTCAGAGAGAGTAGCTGGAGTGAAGCATTTTATCCTACTTGCCATAAATTTGGCAATTGCAATTTTATTTAATCTTATGTGCACCTTGGTGAAGATTATTGTTGCATTGAGTCGATATTAAAGATCCCCTTCAGACATGTTTTAAGATATATATACAATATTCTATTTTGTGTCTAATTTAAGTTCATTTCAGGCATAACCACTACTCCTACTTCACTGAAAAGTCCATTCTCAGTGTATGTGAAGTAGAGGTTTCAAGTTCCCACATCAGACATTGTGTGAATTGAATACTAGACCACGATTGGCTCCAAACTAATTTTGATGTCACAAATCCTGCTTGTGGGTTCACGCCTTAAACTCAGATTTTCTGTGAGCACAGAGAAACATTTCTCCTTTCAGTTAGTGAAAACAGCGTTCTAGTGTCAAACTCTGCACATACATCACTCTTTACAGTGAGGCTCAAACATCAAACTGTAGTAATGAGCAAAACACATTTTTTAGTGAAGGGGGACTTATTGTTTGAAATGAGGTACACCGTCTTAAATTCTTGATGCTTTTTAGTTATTTATGTTAGTAAAGTTGTAACAAATAAATAATTAATAAATCTAATTGTGTATTATGTTTTGCTGGGTTGGTGCCACCTGCCAATAGTTTCTTGCATCAATTGTAATTTAGCATACGGCCATGTGCTATTTGTCACTGCCATTTTCTGCCCATGCAGTCTGTGCTATAAATGTTTCTTGTGAACCCCCATAATTTCACAAAGAGCCTCAGTGATTTTACTCTGGACTCGGGCCTGCTTCAGAGATGATTTTAGGGCTTGTGTGGCAAGAACTGTATGACAACTAGATAGATAGATACAGCTACAGATTACTGTCAGCCAGAGAGCCTGCTGTTATCTTAAACAGAGAATTGTTATAACTGTCATTATTACTGTTCATAGAAAATTACAGTCAGTCCTGAAACATTGTCATCATCTCCCTGAGTAATATTCTCATTTATATGTTCTATATGCAATGTAATAGGAAGCCATCTGTGATCAGGCATTTTCATAGCTACGCAATGACTTAAATAAGCACTGACACAAAATGAGCATCTTAGCAATAAATACTGTACGCCATGCAGGGAAGGGAGACGGACTACTTGACAAAGAAGCTAATGAGATTGATTGATTAGATGCTCTTGTGCTTAACTGCCTTAATGAAGAATTAATATCATCACTGAATATTTGTAAGAGTGATTATATTATGTTAACATTTCATGCTTTTACCAAAGGAAATGTGAATGGTAGGAGAGTCTGTTTTCAGGTACCTGCTGTAGACCAAATAGCTGCAAACAAACTATCCACTATTAGTATGGAGGTCACACTTTCGGTGACACACAGCTAATTAGCCTCAAGCTCTGTATGGGCACCGTTCCAATTATTAGTCGATGTGCCCTTTTCGGAGCACAACAGTCATTCTCTTGGTTGCTGTGTGAGTGTTGCCTTGTCTGAGTAGCAGTGACAGGCCGGCCAGTGGTAGACTACCAGCTGAGAGGTGATGGATGGTTCTCAAGTGCCAGGTGGAACAGGAGCAGCCCAAGTCGGTCTTTGGCTATCTCTCAGGTTAAGACACAGATTTACAGTCGGCAGCACACAGAAACACACAACTACTCACTCTTAAAGAAGATACAAACAAGCATGTATGTATTCTGCAAAGTTAAGCAATCGAATGATACAATTACAAATTCTCCTACAAAAAATGATTATATATTATACCTCTAAATGTTTGCCAAATACATTTTGGAGGAAACTTAGTTGCTGCTTGGATTATGTTCTTGGCGATGTTTTTTGAGAGCAAATCCTAAGAAAGAGGTCAAGGTGGGTAGCTGGGTGTTCAAAGCATGAAATATCGATACAGAACAGCAGGGTTTGTGTCCTATGTCTTTCTTGTTGTTATGCTTCAAAAACAAGACTGTCCTCACCAGAAAAAACTTGTAATTTGGTCAAACAAACTGACACTTTGCTGACAAGCGTCCTCTGGCCTGTCTTCTCAAATAAGTGGCAAAGAAAGAGAGGTGAACTATGACGATATTATACTGTTGCAAAACATCTTAGAGAGGATGCTGAGGTGGACAGTTGGTACTTGTACTGTAGTTCATGTCCCATCTCATACCAACAGTTCATTCTGGTTTCTTTTAATCCTGACATTAACCAAGTTGTTTTAGTCATCTAAACTTAATCAAAATGTTGGTCATAAAGGTGGTAGATCAGAAAGTACTCACATAAGTCACTCATCACCTGTGGAATTTTGGGAGACACTGACAAGTTACCAATTTTGTCATTTAGGTACGAGGTAGGTTTGACTAAAACACTTGATTTTGGTTAAATATGGAAAAAGTCATTGAGTCCTCTGTCATGCTTTGAGTCAGCTTTGACTTTTTCAACCTTTCAATCTTTCCCTAACCTTAACCAAGGTGCTTTAATTTGCCTCAACATAAACATAACATAAAAACATTAATCTTGATCTAGTTGCCAGGTTACGATATTGTGAAGAAAACAAATGAATTAAACTAACAATGGACACTTTGCAGATGCAATCAGTATGCACATTTTGTTGTGGCAGTTTGCAGATGGACATTTTACACAGGTAATTTACGAGCATTATGCAGACTGCAACTGGCAGTAGCATTATGTTTGACAACTAGCTCTTGGTAAATTGCACATACATTTGTGAGTCCTATATGTCAAAATGAATGCGAGAGGAAACAGTCATGTTGCATGTTGCAAATTTAGTGAAATCACCCCATAGTAAGTTTTCTTAATATAAAAACAAAACCCATACGTTTCCTGCAAACAGATTTGAACCCAAATTTATTGTACTCTATGTGAAGGTAATTTTTGGATATGGTGGCTTATGCACACACACAAACAGAAAAAGAAAAAAGCAGCCACAAATGTTGATAAACACACTGTACCCTCCCATCTTGTGACCAACGTGACACAAACCTCAGAGATTTAAAAGCCAAAGGTTTGTTTTTTCGTCTTTTCCTTTCTTTCTCTTTTCCTTCGTAGGTCAGCTCATTCATCTTGAGGCCTGCTGAGATGTCAGAGCAGGGCATGGCTCAATCGATCAGGAAGTCTAACTGCCCTTTGTGTGTGTGTGTGTGTGTGTGTGTGTGTGTGTGTGTGTGTGTGTGTATGTGTGTGTGTGTTTCCTCATGGATGTGTGCACGTACAAGAATTCTGACTGGAGCATTTTATTAGTGGCCACAGGGAACAGCAGCAGTGGCCTTTGCCTCTCACATCACTTTCTCTCTTTCTCCCCTCCCATGTCTCCCAGTGCATATCTATTCTTCTCTCATCTTCTTGTTTTCTCCCACATTTATCTAGCTTTCAATCCTCCTTCCTCCTAATTCCACCCAATCCCTTCATCCCTTCATCGTCCTTCAGCGCTCTTCACTCTTTTACTGACCTCTATATGTAATCTACCTCATCTCCCTTTTTTCCAAACCTCCTCCTCTCTTGGTTAAAGTGAGACAGAGTTGACAGCTATTTGGATGTATCTACTGTCCGTTTACCTTTCATGTTTCTGTGGTGACACCTAATTAGCCAGTTGTCAGAAGAAGAGGCCAGTTATTAGGAGGAGGCGCAGCATAGCGGGATTATTAAAACCGATAACAGGCACCTGTTGTTGAAGACGCAATTAGAAGGCCCAAGTGCAGTGAGGGATTGAGGCAGCAGAGAAGTGAGGTATGAATGACAGAAAGATTAAGGTGTGGAAGGGCTGGGAGAGATGGAGGCAGGATGATTTGAGGGAGCTGAAACGGGATTGTAAGACAGATGAGAAGGGATGAGAAGGAACAAAGAAGTTCAGCATCCACAATGTCACAGTTGAGTTCTCAGGTGAGAGTCTTGACGGTCCCTGAGCAGAAGCTAATAAAATATGCCATCACCTTGGTGTCAGAGAGACAGCCTCAAATAGATTCCTGCACATCATCACACACACACACACACACACACACACACACACACACACACACACACACACACACACACACAGGCTTAGTGTGCCTCACTATGTGATCTGGGAGAAAGTGTAGGAATACCAAATACAGACATACAGTATTGGCGGAAGATCACTTGGAAAGGTAAAAGAATTTTTCCCCATTTCTCCAACATGTATTTCTAACTGAGCAACATTTTCTGTGTGTGTGTGTGTGTGTGTGTGTGTGCGTGTGTGTGCATGCACATGTATATTTGCATGCATATGAGAACTCAGTCACCCGGTAGCAGCTGCTTCCCACCACTTCTCATTGATAAAGGATGAATGACAGTAATTAGGCAAGCGGAGGTAGCTAATAGCTGGTGTGGGCAGAGAACATACTGCACATGAATCGGATTCTCCATCCGAAAGTGATTGAAGAGATAAGAGAAGATTGAAATGTCAGCTACATAAATATACTAATTAGATAGTGGCTGTGTCAGCCTTACTTTCTTCCTCATAGTGGTTAGACAGTTAAGTAGTAATGATGTATTCCTGGTCACTCAGTATAATGCACCACTGAAGGAAACACAAAAACAGAAACTAATATGCTGATAATAAGGAAGATATTAGGACTGCAGCCAACCTATTTTCATTATTAATTAATCTGTCCATTTTTAGAAAATTGATTAATTAATTTTATATCAACAAATTAAAAACTGAATATTAATATCAGCACTTGAAGTAAATGTTTGGTTTTGTGCCAGTTTAGCACCTGGCAGAGTTAATCAATAATTATTATTAATGAAGTGGTCAGTATGCAGATTTATAGATATCTAGGAACTAGTTTTAACAACTTAGTATGTCATAATCTGTTTCAGAATGACTTCCTTGAGTTAATTACTTAAGAGGCACTCATTAGCTGTAAATTAGCACATAGTTTCTGATTTGGGGGGAGTGAGGCAGGAGGGCAGGAGTCGCTCAGTGATGTCGTCTGGCCAGAGAAAAATGGAGAACAACACAGAAGGCACCTACGCTACAGAAGGCTATTTTGAGGTGGAGTACTTTTCCCCTCCAGAATCCTCTGAAGCGGACAATAGTGTGGTGGAGGACCATGGTGGTCCTGAGCCGTATCACACGTACACACATGCACACACACAGGCACACAAACACACCACACACACACAGTGCTCTAACTAACATGCTACAAGTTGCGGCTGTCTGAAGCTATGATACACCTGGCTAACTGACTAGCCTCAGTGGCTAACTGGAGCTGAGAGGAAGACAAACACCCTTACAACATTTAAACAAGCCAGTGTTTTTAAGTAATCGTTTTTAAATAAACCTGTCTGAGTTTAACTCAGCTTATTTTTAACATAAAGACAGTTTTAGCTTCAGGAGCTAACAGCAGCAGAGGCCGGAGATCCGGTTACATACGCTGCTGCAGACAGGTTCAGTAAGTTCGGTGGAGCTCCAGTTACACCACGTTTCAACATTTTAAAACAAGGTTTTATCAGCTGATAACAACAGGAACAGACAGCCAGAGAGTTAAAGAGCTACAGGACGAACCGCGAAGAGGATTTCTGGGTTTTGCTGTTGTTGCTGCCAGCAGCTTTTCCTCCCATGACACAGACAGAGAGATTTCCCCCAGCAGGTCAGTCAGAGAAAATAAACCAAGTTAAACACAGACAGGTTTATTTAAAAACAACTTCTGGCTCATTTAGATGTTGTCACGCTGTTTGTCTCTCAGCTCTGTGTTGGCTGAAGCTGTGAATGATGTGTCTCTCTCAATCAGCATTTATTTAAAAATGAGAGCGGGCCGGGGGATGTGGGCTCAACATTCTACATTACCATTTATATAAATTTCATGATGCAGAGATAAATTTCATGACATACAGAGAACTCCCAAAAGGTCGACTCTATGTCAGCATTGGCCCCGCCGTTTCAGGGCTGATTTTAAACAGCAGATGACAAGTTGAGCCATTTTCAACCCATGAAATGCTGAGTTTTATGAATTTGGCGTCAATGTCAATATTAACACCAGCATTGATGTATTTTATCACAGTACAGTCAACATGTTTAAGGGTAATAATTAGCCCAACTGGAACAGGCATTAAGTTTTGATCTCAATTGCCATTCAAGAATGAGTATAAATAAAGCCTGAAGTGTCTCCAAAACACCCTCCTGGACTTCTGATCTAGAATATGTCAGACTGGGCAAGGGAATACAACGCTATTTTTTCCAAAAGTAACATTTTATTTTTTGCCAGCATCTGTCAAAAAATGTGTGTACTAACCTCTGTCGCTCCACAGCATGACTCTGTCTGCTGTCCAGGGCTGGGGAGAGGATGTGTGGGCTCCTTGAGCTCAGTAAAGCTCCACAGAGTGTCAAGTGGATGATCAAACAGTCGGGTTTGCTTTAAAACCCTTAAGAAAGTCTACTGTAAAATGCTTTGAACATGAAAACACATTATACACCCCATCAAGTGGTCCTCTGGGATTGTATGGATAGTCTGTGTGTGAGTGTGTGTGAGTGTGTGTGAGTGTGTGTATGTGTGTGTGTGTGTGTGTGTGTGTGTACTAATTGCCTGCTATACAGCTATGAATCATATAATATCCATAACTGCTGAAATCAAACATGAAAGAATTGTTAAACTCAGCATAGAATGACAAGGGCCATTAGCACATGTGATACTGTTAGACCAATCAATGCCAAACTAACTTCAAGCCTGTCTAATTCTTTCAACTAAAAGGTCGGGATTCCAGGAGATCAAACTGAGATAATGACAAATTTCCCTTTACAGTGCCTCAATTCTTTTGAAGAAATACGCAGTTGAATGAGGGTAAAGAGAGACGAGAGAGATTAGATGTGAAGGAGATGAAATAGATGGAGGAATGGAGATGGAGACGATGGGACAGAGAGATTTAGACAGAATGAAAGACGACATGCCTGTGTATCTGTGTGTGTGACAGATATGTGTGAAAAGCATCTGAATAGGAGGTGGGCAAGCAGGTGAGAGATATTTTTTGTTTTCACAGTTTTACTCACCCATTTGTTCTTGCGAGGAATCACTGACACACTAATGCTTATCTTAGCCACTTAGTCTAAAGGTGGGGGTATGCTCCGATGTGTCATCTGACCATGTTGGAAGGCAAAAGTGTTTATATCTGTTCAAAACGGCCACACTCAAAGAGCCTTGCTTCTGTTTTGGAGGTGAGGCTCAGTGTGTCAGAAGCACAGCTCCACACTATGGAAAACCAGTCATGAGCTACTGTAGTTAGCCAGCTCACAGTAGCCAGTGTGGGTGTCAATCAAAATGTGATCTGCCACGTCTACACAGTCTTGAGAAATGGTCTAAACAGCTAAATGAGCTGTTTTTTGAACTAGGTTTTCTAATAGTCATGAATGTTTATTTTCACTCAGATTTCTGTGGATGCTTCATGAGATACTAAACTTTGATATCATATGGCTTTATCATAAGGCTTTAACTCTTAAACAGCCCTTTGAAGAAATAAGGAATCATTCTCTAAATGTTGTCATTCTCAATCTTACTATAAAGGAATCTCCGTCTGTATGTATGTATGTATGTGTGTCCTTCGCTTATCTTGACAACTGTTCATCTGATCGACTTCACACTTGGCAGGTGTATTGCTGGGGACCCAAGGATGTGCAGTGTCAAGTGTGAAGTTGTCTGAACGATTGGTTTTCAAGGAATATGTAAAAATACCTCATAAACAACATTGCTTCTGCTTCCCTTCTGGCCGTGGAGTCAATGACTGGAAGTATGGACAGCGCCACTCTGCCATTGCAACCCACATTGTGGTCAGAGGAGGGATTACATCCGTAGTGATAAAACTACCATAGAGAATGATTTGAAAAAGTACAGAGAGTTAAGCTCTACTATTCCCGTTCCCATAGTGCAGGATGTCTTAGACATGGTTGGGCCCTGCAGTTCATCTGATCAACTTCAGCTCAGCTCAAAATTGTAGTCTCCCAATAGTCTGCATGTGAGGCATTTAGGAAACATTGGTAAATTGTAGCATCTACTGATAGTCAGCATGAGAGGTGTTTAGGGACAGGCACTGTTCTCTCCAGGTATTGAGAAATCGGCACTGCACTACTGTATAAAACTTTTCTTAGTCCTCACAAGAAAGTACTTCTAATGCTTATTCTTCTTTTTGAGGCTCTTGTGTTCTTTTCTTCCTATAATGGCTTTTCTCCCAAAAAAACAAATCAATTGATACTTTATTGAACAGCAATTTCCTTGAGAGGAAATGTGAAAGAGTAGTTTGAAAACAGAGAAAATATGAGGCTTCTCCACTGATGATTAATTGGACCTTGCCTTCATGTATTCCATGCATATTTGTTTGAGCTTTTACATCCATTTGAATTTAATTGCAGTGCTAATGGTTATGAACCGGAAAATGTTCCCTTATCCCTGTTAAATCACCACACATATTGTTGCTGAGTCCACAAAGCTAAACTTGGTGCGCTGCAAATAGTGTGTTTGAAAGATGGATAATAATAGCCAAGTCATTAGTTGTCTCGTTTATGACTTGGCAAACCTACACTTTCCAACATCAGATGGAAAACAACAAATATGCACACACACACACACACACACACACACACACACACATGCACACTCAACCCTATGTTTCTTATTCCTGTCTTTTTCACTTGTACACACTGAAATCCTCATTCCTCCTACTCCTCTCTTCCCCTCCCTCCTTCCCCTTTCTCTGCTATCGCTCTGGGAGGTTATGAATATGGATAGATGCTACTGCAGAGGGGAGAGGAATAGGCCATGGTCCATAACACACACACACACACACACACACACACACACACACACACATACACACACACAGGTTTACTTTTTGGGGTATTTACATAGACTTACAGTCATTTTCTGGAGACTTGCATAAACCTAACCCTTACCCTAACCTTAACCTAACCCTCACCTTAACCACTGACCCAAAAATCAACGTTTTACCAATTGGGGACACAGCTTTTGTCCCTAATTGCATAGGCCATTCCCAATCAACTGGTCTTAAGTTTGGTGTGTGTCCCTGAAAGTGACTTAAGCCATACCCACACAAACACACACACACTTGGTGTTTGTGAATGTGTCTCTTAATGTCCATTTCCCTCTGCTCGGCTTCATGTGTATGCATGAATTTGTTCTGGCACGCCTATTCAATTTTTTGAGTGTATTTGTGTCTGTGGCACATTGATTCAATACCATACCCATTCTAATCTATTTTCCCCCCTATTTTGGTATTCCTTTGTGTTCACCGCTGAGATTCAAAATCATATTTCATATGTCATTAATTCTGTAAAAAACAATCAATAATTTTGTGTAAAAGTGAAGCTATTTTGTGACAACAATAGATGGGAAGGGTATATCAGTGGTGAGATCAAAGGCTCGTGTTTCATTTGGCCGACAGTCTGGTGCCTGCTGCCATCCTGCCTCCACATGATGTAGGTTATGTACTGCTCAAATCCAGGTAACTCTTACCAGAAAATTACCCTGAAATGTCAGACTGCCACTGCCTGCAGCAGCTGCCTTTTTGAATATAGCAGTAAAATACAGGACATAATTATCTTTTAGAATATTCTATTTAAAGGCAGAATGGGTAAAACTATATGCTTGGGCAATATTGTAAGCAACTGCTTCCCTGTCTAACTCCTTAATATTTACAGTAGATATATGATGCTAGATGGTGATGATATAGAGTAAAATAAAGCAGACAGAGAAACAGATGAAGATGAAGAAGGTTATGCTTCTGCCAGGTAGTTACGTTTTGATGACTGTGACTTGATGAGGAATAGACATATGCAGGCTTAAGTGCCAGTCTCCCTGCATTCTCTTCATGATTGAGAACTGCCGCTCTACCTGAGAGGTAGAGACAGGGAACACTAAGATGCCTCTAATACGGTGTAGTGGATTGGGGTATGTGCCTCCCTTTCCATCAGAAACCTTGACCACAGGATTCCTTGGCCCTTGTGGTAGTGCACTTTGTCAACTTTCGCTCTAAACTACTCCCTGTCTATCTCAGCCACATTGCAGCCATTTTTGATGAAAAGAGGCTCAAAGTGCTTGCATAAGTGATGTAACTCTTCCTAACCAAACTCCTCTGAGAGATTTTCTTCTGTTGGGAAATTCACAGGATCAAACATCTGTGCAGCCAGGAGCACAGGATCAGTGGAGAAAGTGGAAAATCTCTTGCCAATGCGTGCAGGGTCTTTCCTATAGTGATAGAAGGCCTCTGCAGTTACATAGGAGTTTCTGATCTTTACCACATTATATTGAAATTGCTCAGTGGTGATGGTGAAGGATTCAAGGACTGGGCAGATATAGGGACCTGGCTTGCTTACACAGCACAACCTGGGTAGCCAGGATCCTACTCCACATAGACGTCAGGTTAATGTTAATGTAATGAAGCCAGCTACCGGTGTTAGCCTACCTAACATAAAAACATAACATTGATTTGACAGCTAGCTAGCAAGCATTAGCTAATATTACATTAATGTTACAAACATTAGGTTATAATACTTGTTAGGCAATTGGGTCAGCTAAGTCAATGTTGTAGCGATATACAAGCAATGAGTGGCTTGTACATTTCTACAATAAATATGTTGAGTTTCTTGTGTTATTCATTCGCTAATTTATTAAACTTTCTTACCTCACCTCAGTCGACCTTCTCAGAAGTTCACTCAGTCACAGCTTTGCAGTATTGGCACATTGGGATGGGTTTGATTAAGTCTCCTCGTTGGCCAATGCTAGATTTGTTTCAAACCATCATTGTAAATAGCCTGGTTTTCCAGCAGTTTATATCAGGCTCGAAATCAAACCCACCACTGTTTATGTGTGCAGCGTTTCACTTGATGTTGCCCAATAAGAATTCGGAATATCAACAAAAGACACTGCTGTCTAAAAACCATATTGACAGGAAAGAGGCAGAGGAGAAAATCAACTGGGGTAGTGCGGGCGGGGCATCAAGGCCACTGCGGCTGCAGGGCATATAATTTTTTGAGGGGCATAAGGCCAATCTGAGGGGGCACGGCGGCCATGGCCATCCTGGCCCCCATGAAATTCCTGCCCTGGGGCCAAGTAACACATATGTTTTTGTTGCAGATCCAGGAATTTTTTATGGGATTTGGCTTGTTTTCTCCAACTACCACATTTAAATGTAGATAAAGAAATGATATCTGGCACCCATATTCCATGATTGCCTCTCCTTATGTATTTTTGAAGCAGATCCAGAACCAGATGCACATTAAAACATTTCCTAAAATAACAAATTTAGATGGTAGTGCAGATTTGGCAATGACATGTGACTTCTGAGTGCTTTCGAGCTAAGAAATGTGGCAGGTGATGAGGCAGTAGACAGCTCTGGCCCATCAAATCAGTCTGAGAGTTAGTGAAATCAGTGTGTCTGTCCCACTGTGCAAATCACAACTGCAAATTATGCCAGCCCAATAACCCACCCTGTAAATATTTTACAATAACTGGAACAGCAAGAGAGAGAGAGAGAGATAGAGAGAGAGCACAGAGAGGAAAAAAAACAGAAAAATAGAAATCTGTTTTTATCACAGAGCCCGTAAATTACTGATTCTGTAGACAGCTTGTTAGTTTCACCGCCTCTCCGTCTTTCTTTTTTGGAGCAATTAAACCAGACAATTGCTCCCCTGGAATTGCCTGTCTGAAAGAGGCTCGATGCCAGCTACTCAGGAGCCAATATCCCCCTCTTGCTTTTACTGCTGCAGGCTAGCCGGGCTTCTCAAATGTGATAACATGAGTGGCCAAACAATAGAGCCAAGTTTCTGCCAATCACAGTCACAGTCAATCAAACACAATTGGCTTTCTACTAAGATGGCTGCAATAAGCACAGAGCAGTTATAAATTTTTAGGAGAACATGACTTTGACATCTGTTATTGTTGGGGAGAGACAGCGGCTTTCAGTGTTGAGCACAAAGACAACAACATGAGAGAAACCGAGCTATTGTCGAAAACTGCTACTCACAACTCTCAGTGTGCTGTATAATTTTTTACTCAACACTTCCGCATGTATATCAGATGAAGAAGAAAACAATTCAAACGATCATGTCATGAAGTTTAACCTTTCCGAGCTCCCGAATTCTGCTGACTCTCTTGGGCAGAAGCATTCCCAGTGCTATTGCTTTTCCATTCTACCTTCTGTTTATTCACTTCTTGTTAGTGTGACTGAGACTAGGAAATAAAAAAAAGAAGAAACAACACTTTTTGACAGGAACCCACAACAGCTGTCAGAGGAATTCAGCAGTAAAAACAAAATGCAGCATTGTTTCGAAGAGGGAGGGAGAAAAAAAAAAATCTTTTGTTTTTGGTACCTGACTTGAGTATGGATGAGATGCGAAACAGAAGCTGTGACAGAATTGGGGTGATTGAAGGCTTGGGAAAATAACATTTCCTGGGAATTCCTCAAAGATTCCAGACACAATATGTTTGAACTGAACATTAAAGACAGTGTGGTTAAGATTTAAACAAAGCCTGTCTTTTTGAATGTAAATTAACAACACTAACCCTGACTTGCAAAGCATGCAGACATTAAACCTCACACAACACTCTCATTTTGTCAGGCATTCCTCTTGAAACTTACAGATGCTGCAAACCTACTTTCTTAATCAGCCTCTTACTATAAGTACAGTAATGTACTTCAGGAACACATGATTACCTACCAGACCTGAAAAACAGGAACATTAAACATGTTTTTTTGACATGAGATATTCCTGTATTTGTCTTTTGAGGAGAAGTTTTGTTATAAAAGTTATAATATCTGGTATTTTGATGCACTAATTGGAGTGTAACAACATAAGAATCAGGCTCAATGTCCAAAGATAGTTGTTGAGTTTGCTTATTTTGCTTATTCAATCAAATCTGATCTAACAACACTGACAGAGTCCTGATGAAACAGAGTGGTTGAGTTTTTGAGTGTTTAAGTCATTCATTTTTAAGAGTCCTTTTTTGGGAACTTGATTTTTGCTGTTTTAGTCACAAGTACTTAATATTATTATCTTCATAATAATCCAATCATATTGCCAGATATAGAATTGACATTGCATGATGCAAAACACCGTATTACATTAAATTCCATTGACAACTTTCTAACAACACAGGACCATATGGCAATCTGCATATGTTTAAAGTAAGGCTGAGCAACTATTACACTTGATTAAGGTTAGGTTGTGGTTACAGTAAAAACAACAAAATCAAACATAAACTGTCAGATTATGATGGGACATGAACTGCAGTGTTCTGCAGGCGATACATGGCCATCCACCACCCTGAACTCCTCACACTTCCTGCGTTGGCCTTGAATGTCGGCATTAGATGTAAATTGTGTGCCGCAGAATCATCCAATATGAAACAAATTTCTAGGGATACGGGCTCGATCAGTGGTATGCATACAAAGTAAAGCATAGAGCACAGTGTAGAGGCAAAGTGTAGCACATGTTTATGTGACCAACGTGCGCCAAGTCCGTTCTCAAACCTGGTAGCCCTGTCTGACTGGCTGACATTCCACCATGCTAACATCAAAGTGGTATGATTTTAAGCTGGTGTTGTACAGTTTCAGGGAACTCTGACACACAGAGAATGAGCTTTTGTCCATCATGGGTTGCTTTCATGTAACATCACAGGCAGCTGTCATATAATTGAGTATGGAAAGGTTATGGGCAAACAAAGTTCAAACTGATTGAACTTTAAGCGCTGTGGTGAGGTGTAAAATCCACCAAAGGCAGCGGTGCTCTCTGTAGAATAACAATGGCTCATGCAAGCACAAAGAGATTCTGCTGCTGATCATGTGTACAGTAGAGGGCCTTACATGTTTGAAACCAATGCTTTGATATCTATCATCCTCTATAAAAGCAATGACAGAAAAAAAAATATTCACCACTGATTATTCTCTACTTCAAACTCCCACCCTCCACCTGTCCATCACTCTGTGAGTAAAGAGGCCTTTGCATCTAAGTCTTATATAGACAAAAAACCTGTTATTTTGTAAGGTTTAAACAAATTTATTTTGATACTTTGTTATTTTTTGCAAGACCTCCATCATAGAGGATGTATGGCACAACTAAAATTGAATGACATAATCTCTGAGAGCTAGGGGAGGTGGAGAGCTGGTGAATGACAGATGGAGCCGGGCTGGCCGGACTGCTGACCAGCTGGTTCTCCTCTGCAGGGAGGCCGCTCTCTCCCTCTGCTGGGCCACTAATCCTCTTCTACCACTTCCAGTCACAGCCCTGACCTCGTGATCCCACACTGGTACCACTGTCACCTGCATGTGACGACACTGTGCTTCCTTGCAGAGAAATGTCTTAGCTGCTTCGTGAGGAAGTAAAAAACTAAGGGAGTGTAAGGGCTGGTGTAGCAGAAGGTTGGCGGATCAATCTCAGCTGGAAGTTGGCGATGTGATTTGTGACAGCATGATATTCCCCGGCCTCCTGCTGTTTCGACACTAAGCTCCTGCAGTTTCAATGCAACATCTTGATCTTTTGTGCTCCACCTTTGCTCCATGTCCTCCTTTCTGCTCATTTCTTCATGCATGACTTCTGTCTTCATCCCTCTCCCTCTGTTATTTCTGTATCTCAACACATAACAAATTCACTGTCTTCCACTCCTTCGTTTGTACTTCTTAAAATCACCCAACAGAGTTTGCCATCTGTGATATACGCTTGTCAGAACACAACTCTCTAGCCAAGTCTGATATGCCTTTTACTAATAAGGTTAGGTTGTGAATCTAGTCTATCTTGTTTTATGGCTGCACTATATCAGCACTGGTTTGTTCTCTCCTCTAAAACCACAGGTACAAATTGCAATCTATTCCACAGGGATCGAGAGTCACCTAATAGAAGCAGAAGCTGCCATAAAGTAAAAAACTGTGAGGAGGAAGAGAAATGAAACAGGAGAGTGATGAAGAGTCACTATGTGATCTATATATTAGCAGAAATATTCCACTCAAGACTTTTGGCTCTTGACTCTAAAGCAAATGAAGCATCCAGAAAATATAAAGCGCTTTGGGAAATGGCAGCAGAACTCTTAGCTTTGGGGGGGGGGGGGGGGGGGGGGGGGGGGGTGTTAATCTTTCGACAAAATATATACCTGGGTCATGACAGGCTAATATCTCTCGTGACAAATCGATGCAACTTAGTGGGAGTGTTTCCTAAAAAACGTGACATGCTTGCAAAACAAATGTAGCCAAAACAAAATCACATTTTATGGCAGATACATTGGGTGTCTAAAAAATTGTCTGGCCATCAAAGATGCTGACACCAGTAAACAACACTTCCCAAGGATACAACTCACCGCAACCAACATCCCCCGCTTTAAATCTTCAAGAGTAAAATTTAGATGCTGTTCTTTTCTTCTAAACTGCTTCACTGAAATTATACAGCAGGATGAGGGAGAAATATTACTTCAATCTGTTTTTTTTCCCCATTTCAAATGGCCTCACTGATTGTTGCTGGAAAAACAGAAAGTCATCTCCTCTTCTTCTCTCTTGAAGCAGTTGACAAAATTTTACAGAAATCTAAACTTTGTCCCAATGCTGTTTCTGGTTAATTTGCTGGCCAGAAACTGCACTGGGTTTCATCTTTTCATAAACAAATTCAACTTGTGGTCTGTGTCATGTCATCAACACCACACACTGAAGAAAGAGGTACATTTACATCCTGTTATGAATCTTACTGTGGTTTTAATAATATTCAGGGTATGATATGGGTCATAGGAAACCTAGTTATTCCTGTATGATTCTAATATAATCCAGATTGCTGTTCGTCTGTGCAGCAGTGTCTTTGACTCTTCAACTTCTCTGACGGTCTCGTTCATTTCTGCACTGAGATTTCTGCAGGTATTATCACTATCAGACTTTCAATTATGTACATCCTTATCACATTTATAATCCAATATTTGTTTTAATTCTAGTTTTGAGAATTTATTCCAACATTTTACAGCTTACACATACACATACCTACAATAGGCCTGAATTGAAGGTAGTAAAGCGATTAAGAAAAATTGCAACACAGTTTTCCTTTGATGAATGCTAATATGGATCTTTTGTGGCAGGAAAGTCTAGACAGACTCTCAGACTCTCTTCAACCTTAGTGTTAACAAAATACAGACGTTTTCAACCAATGGCAGCAGTTAAGAGGTGTAGTTCATTTAAAAGAGGTTGCTGAAATAGATGCAATGCATAACATTTTTAATATCCCAAGAGGCTTTCTTAGCATGTCTCACTTGCGACATTTGCTTTCATTTCATAGCGTTACTCAAGGTCAAGAGTTAGAATATCATTTGCGTTCTATATCATCATGTGAGGTGACAGGTTGCTTCTTTTTTTCCACTGTGTTAAGGGCAACATTATCAGCTCTGTCTTGCTCTGTATTGAATTTGTGGTTGTTTACCTCAGATACTTGCTAAACTCATAGGTTTGTCCTCAACATACTGTTTGAAAATACTTACAGTAAAGTATAAATCTAACATTTGTTCTGTTTTTCCAAGTACATTATTTATTTCTATAGTAAACATCTGATTGGCATTATATAAAGAAACCTAATCTTCTCTAGTTTTTCTCTAATGCTGTACCATAATACCAGCTCTATAAAGCAACACAAGAACATGCTGCTTCCTTTTTCATGTCTACTATACCAACTGCTGACTTCTTGCCTGGGAAAAGTAGCTTTAGCCTCAGTCTTTTTAGCTTCATTACACACGCTGCATCAGCATGATATCATGTATATGGCCATTAAATGCACTTTAAGCCCCTTTGGCAGGGTTTTCATTTTATATAACTTAGCTACAGCTTTAGTCAAGAATGCATTATCTCAAAAATTAGCTGAAATTTAGATTGGTAAATCTGCCACCATTGTTAGTATAAACTGCATACATACAGTGCCAGATTGGACAACAGCAGCTAAGGGGGGCAGGGCTTAGTGATTTTCTCATATAGAAAATAAAACATGACTGAATCATGTCACAGCCATGGCGTTGTCTATCAACAGCAGAGGGTGGCAACTTGTTAGCCATTGGTTGATGTGACTGAAAGCAAGGTTGAATGCAACTAGAAGGCACCCACTGACTGACCAGTCTTGTTTAACCAACCATGATGACAAGCCATCAGCACAGGCCTGAAGACTGGCAGATGCATGTACTAATTAATGATGCACACACGCGCACTACGCATCCACATATGCAAAAACAGTCAGCTGAGAGCACCCATGAGCCCTGTCAGGCCGATGGCAGGCATTCATTTGCCTTTACGTAACTGTCTGTGTCTCCCCTCATGCCAAATGTCCCAAGGAACGCTTCTGAGGGGGCTAACAAGCTGCGTGTCAGCTGGGAATAATTTTGGGGGCAATATGAACAAAACATCTTTTAGTTTTGATGTGAAAGATTGCCTTGTCTCTCTTGCTGGGTCCTTCCAAAAAGTGTTACAGGCACAAAAAGCTTCATTGTTTATTCGGGGATGAGTTGTAGGCGGTTCTCTGCTTGTCTTTTCATGTTTTGGAGGAATGAGAGGATGGGTTGCACGGTCCACAGATCTTTGGGCTGTCCTCATTAGGGCCTGTAATGTCTCTGAATCTGAAGCCCATAACCACAAGCGAGGCCACTGAATCTAAAAGATTTCTGATTTGTCAGCTGTCATGCATCATACTTGAATCATGAAATGTATGAGGGATGATTATGTTATTTTGTTTATAGCATTACCAGGGCAGCGGCATCAAACTGTCAGGTTTTAATTTGGAATTTTGTATAATGAATCATATAAATGGTCATGACATTGTCTCTCCTAATGGAGATAATACTCATCACAGAGAGTCTAATGTCTCCTGAGAAAATATAACCCTCTGACTGAACTGACTTCTCCACACTGACTGCATCTATAATTCACCAGGAGCCAACAGCTTCTCAAGGGCAAGTCTGGAGCCTTGCCTTCAACAACACCAAGAGGAGAACTCTTACAACTCAATTTATGGAGTTCACATAGGCACAGCACTAGTCACCTTCAAGGTACAGAGTGTTTGAATGAAGGGGTGCTCAACCATGGCCACATGCACCATGGCCCATAAAAAACTCCATTTTAATTCATAACACAGGCGAACATAAATGCACTTCTATTAAATTGGAAATGGCATCGGGGAAAAAACAAAATCACACTTTGCCACAAGCCAAGAGAGAGATTAAGGAAAGTAAGTGAAGAACTCAGTAGGACAATTTAATTGAAATCTCTTAAGGGATTGGGAGGCTGTATAAGAGGGGGAAAACACATAATAAGTTTGCAAAAAAAATCCATCAAAATTTTCTTGCTGGAATGTCATTTTTTACTCAGTTCAAAGGAAAAGGTCATCCGGCATCCTGCAGTATTAATGTACCACCATTGATGATTGGTTTTCAATCATTCATTAAAACTTACCATGCTCCAAGGCACAAAGCTATGATTAAGAAACATTTCTTCCCCCCTCAGTCTGGCCACCAGTTCTTTTTTCCTGCTTTAGGCCCACTCGTCCATTCTGTTTCATTATTTAGTTTCTAATTAAAGCACCTGCAGTTATGTCCAAGACTCTGTCTCGATGTATACTGTACTTGTCTCTGTGTGGTTCCAAACAACAGCGGAATTAAGCAATCTGTCTGCTAACAGCGGATGTCTTTACCCTAAATGCTGTTTACATATTGTCTACCTGACTGTCAGGAAGTTTCTTTCTTCCATCATGTGCTCTTGTTGATAACAGCCTCAGGTGGAGGTGGTGTAGTGCCCAGAATACAGCTGCCTACACCTTTCATTGCATTTGCCCTTTTCATCAGCATGAGAACAATGTTTTGTTGCCATAAATAAACCCGGTCATGTCATCCACACAGCGCTGAGAATCAACTGGCTGACACAGATACTCTCACACAGAAATGGATGCATCACCAGGGAACATGCTGATAGAAAAGCCAAATGAAGCTGACAAAAACAGACCTACATTCTCCCAGATCCGTCTGCACAGACCGTGAGGAGGTGTGGCATTTTGGTAACGTTTTGTTGAACACACACACAGACTCTGCCTGGCTGCAACATTAGTTTTTGTCTCATGATGGACATGTATAGCAGAGTATACTTCTCCTCAGTTGTCTTCAAGTCTACAAGTTGTCCACTGGGATCAATAAATCGTGAAATCATGTGTATAGCTCAATGTACAGATCATAATTGTACCGATAGTTCAAAATTTAGCTGTTGTATTCTCACATTTAACATAAATGTAGCTTCATTGATTGTCAAATACTGTATGAAAGTCTCACAGTTGTATGATAAGTATTTTTTATTTTTGACTGTCCTACAGTGCAACTAAATTTAAATGTGTACTTGTTGTCAGCATTGTGTCAGTCACTGCACCTGTAGAAGAGCAGCTGTAAAGCCAGTATTTACTTTTTTAAATTCTCTTTTAATCAGTGCTTTTGCCAACTTTCCATTTCTTGCTTTTAACATTAAGTTTTCTGTTCTGTTTATAAATTAGTGTCTCTCATCTCTACATCCACAGTATAGGTTCTGGTTACAGTTTGTTTGTTTTTACACATGGCCTATTAGCACAGTAATGGAAATATCCACAGACCAATGGATCAATTAAACTTATTCAGGGGGGTGGCACATGTTTAGATTGTGCCAAGCATTAAAACCCCTCCAGCTGCATATGCTGACAATCTATCAATTGATCCAGTTATTTCTGCAGGGCATGGAGTTTACCACTGGCCATGTGCCAGCACTCTGTAGAGGAGAACTGATTGGTTCAATCATTAGACCACACAACTGTCGCTTTGTATGACCACTCAGGGCTCTTAAAGAGACCCAGCAATATGATTTATGCACATTCATGTCTGGTCTTTGATTTAGAGTGTTCTAAATGTAACAGAAAGCCAATTAAACAAGGATGAATCATGTTTGAACGTAGAGTAAAAATACTAAAAATCCATTGAACCCAGGATGCAAAGCTCCTACTGTTTATGCAAAGTCATTGGTTGAAGAATTTATTTGTTGATAACTTATAAAAGTTATCAACAAACAGAAAGCTACTCTCCATTGGATTCTATGCGAGTTTTTTAAGCGCTGCTCTCTTGGAAAAAGCCATTTAATGTGCTGTCACATCAACTTACTAATGAACTTAAAGAATACCACAGAGACTTGACCAAACTTGGTAGTCTGCAGGAAATGATGCTGGGTGCTGAGAGGTGAAAAGGTCAGACACTGTCCAAGACTCTCGCTAATGATGTCACTAACTGCCTAAATAAAGCTGGCCAGAGAAAGTGCTGATGTGGACTGAAAGCAAAAAAAAAAAACAACAAAACCTCACACCTTTCTCTACCCTCTAACTGAATCCAATTTCATATTCTCTGAGATTAACTTTGCCCCACTTACTCCCACCCTGAATTCTCAGTGATACACTTCCAATTAAAGCTTAATTATAAGGAACTTCATCTATCTGTGAAATACACATGACATTATGTATTCACACTGTCGCACGGGGTACAGTAGTTTGTGGGTAATGATGATGTACGATCTAATAACAGATTTCTGCTTCTGCCAAATCAGACACTTATTAGCATTCATGTGCTTGTCCAATTAACTACCCTGATTAATGTGCCAATCAATTGAACTTAATGATTAGTGTTATGAAACAATGTTGCATAACACTGTTAAACCTCATTCAAACAGCAGGATATTCTGATTAGTCAGACAAATGCACAACAAACTGTCAGTGAAGGGGGAGGAACATTTAATGAGGAGAAATGGTCAAAGGAAGCAAGAAGTGAGGTGAGAGGGAGTGAATGAAATTATACACACCAGGAGAGAAATTCAGTGACAGAGAGAAAAAGAAGTGAGAGGATTAAAAGAGAAGATTTAATGGTCTGTTCGTGCTTAAAGTTGAAGTTAGAAAAGAATAATTGACATTATTGCCTGATAAAGTGTGTTTCTTCTCCTTTTGTTCTTTCCAAGGATTTACTAAAGCAAATACATAACAGATAAAAGTTCAGATTTCAGCACCCAGACTTCTCGAGGCCGCAAACACTACTTGAGCAGCCACTTTGTCAGAAATATAACTGAGACCGGTGTGTCTGTTTACAGCGCACTTGTTTTAATCAGTCAATAAATGTATCCATCATCCCAGGAGCAATCTGATTTCATGCTGCACACGGAGAGAGCAGGGCACAGTTTAACAGCTCGCTGTGGCTGCTCCTTCTTGTTCCATTACTCCTTGCAATATTTAAAACTGATCCGCTGGCAAACAATGCTGAAACTGACCATTTACTTGTTTGTAGATGCACGGTTTTATAAACAAGCACTTCCTTCGACTGCCTCACAATAAAAGCCATCCCGTGTTTTGCTAGTTGAGCGCTTTTAATGTGAAGCAGAGTAAACAGTTACACCCATTGCATTACTGCAAAAAAAATTGACCATAAATACTATCAAAATTTGGGTTTGATTTAATTAAAATTGTAAGGATGTTAATTTTAAAGAGGACATAATATGCACATTTACAGGTCTATATTTTTAGCTTAAAAAACTCCTTATTTATCTTATACTAGCACTTTATGCAGCCCCTCAGTTCAGCCTCTGTCTGAAACAGACAGAGGCTGAACTGACAGTTTTAAAACTGATCGTCTACTCTGGAGGCTATGTGAACAAACAATAGTAGTTGCATTTTGCTTCTTTTGCTTGTTCTTTACTCGAAATATAAACTTTTAAATATATCCGTACATGTTCAAGCCCAAATCTGATCTGAAATATGCTCGACAACACCTATAGAAAAACCTTGGCAACAAAGACAATGGAACGGATGGCCTTTTGTGGGCAACAATCTGATGTCAGTTCGATGGAGAAATGTAAACAGAGCGTTCAGAGCAGGCTGAAGCATGGGCTTTTGACTTTTAGGGAGTATTTTTACATATGTTCACCTCATGTTTTGGAACTCTGACAATGTTTAACTTAGACATCCAACATTATAACAGTATATAAATTATGTCCCTTTAAGCCCAGGGTTAAAACTGCCATGACAGCTTCCTGGATCATACTGTGCTTTGATCATCCCACTGTGGATGTGGACCATGTGCACCACATCTTATGGGCGGATCGGTTCATTCAATGAGATGCTCCAAATTACTGCAAAAAAGGAAATGTGTTTCAGAGCAATTTGCAAACAGGTTCAGAGGGATGGCATAATGAAGGGAACGTGGATAAGTTTCAACTTATTTTCAGCCAGACGTTGAAAACAACCCCTCTGGCTAGCTTCTTAATTAAAAACCTGGCCTAAGAGAGCTTTTTTTTTCTCCTACGTAGTCTGGTAAACTAACTGGCTTACAAGTTTACACAGGAGGATGACATGTGGCTGCTATTGTTCATATTCAAATTCTTTTCTGTATGTCCTCCCTGGCCAGACTACCCACAGTGAACTGCTCTGTGTTGCTTTGAATATCTAAATAATACCTTTCACAAGACTTCATTTGAGGATGACAGTTGTGTCTGGTCAAAGCTGGTATCCTGTCAATTAATAAAAGCACATCTTCAGGTCTTTTGCACCTGAGCACAGACATGATGTGATGAAAACAATATCTCTGAACCCTCATTCTTGATCTAATGTAGCCAGTGAAGAGGAAGAGATGAGTATATAGACAGACTTTCTGTGGCACTACAAAAGTCTTGCCCTCCCTGGAGTTTATTTAATCTGACTCAGTAATTGAAAACATGTATTGCAGGTTTTGATGCTCTATGTGCCACGACTTCTTTCTTTACTTTCCAATAAAACTCTGTGATTCAGAAAGGCCAACTCCTACAATTGAGTCAGCCTGCGACTCATACTGTAGCAGTGGGGGGTAACAAGCTCTAAGGGATAATCAGTGCTGATTCACCACAGCTCACCTCCCAATTTGAACAATATTTCAACATTTTTTTACTATTCTTTTTCATCTTTTTAATGTCTTTTATGTGCTTGTGGGCAAATTGGTGACTTTGTGTGTCTCATTCAGAAAGATATTTCTTTTATTCATGTTTTTTAGTTGAAGTTTAAAAGCAAAAAAATGGCCTACAAGTGGTGGTTATTGGAATCGAAACTGTTCAAGAATTTCAGGGCCAAAGTCATGGGCAGAGCCCTGGAAGGGACATGGAGGAAAATATTTTAAATGAGATGCTGTCTGTGGGATATTTTTGTTGTATTAATAATCATGACAATGAATCATTAAAAGGTCATTAATCAACAGTGATTCATTAAAGGCCATGAGACACTTATTTTTATTTTTACTTTAAGGAGGATCCACAAATAATGGTGACTCAAAAGAACTATATTGAGCCATTGCTAACATATTGGAACATATTGAAGGTCATCATATGACGTCATTATGGGAGGAGTGACTGTATCACAACCATAATTAATAGTGTATAAAATAGCTCAGTTTATGAAAGACTTGTAACTAATGATAGAAAATACCAAGAACTGTGAAAACAAGGAAGAGTCTTAGAAGAATAAGCTCCACAGAAGGTGAAGTTGAATTGGATATATAATCAAGTGCTTTCAAGGACTATGAGCCTGTGTCTGCTCCATGGACCAGCCTCGGTTTACTTGTATTTTGCTCAGCACACAGTAAATCTATTACTGCATTGAACTCTGCCAGATTCAGTGTATTTTTTGATTGTTGGAATACCTCGATTTTTGAAGTAAATATGTTGTGGAAGACCTGAAGACTTATTGGCCCAGCTGAAGGATTTTTTCCATGACAGTTCTCCTGCAAATAAATGTGTGTTATCCCTAAAAATGTTTGCATTATCCTAAGAAATTAGCTTTCTGTATATCCCACTAGCAGCAACAGTAAGACTTCCAGCCCAAATTCTCCCGAATAAAAGCATTAACTGACCAACTCAAGCAAAAAAAATGTACAAATTATATGTCAAGAATTCCCCTCATGACCTGTACGTTATGCTTATTATTAAATCATTTAATCTGTATGTGTGTGAATATATATATAGTGGTGATATCACATGCACAAACTATATGTCCAAGTACTCTAGACCTGTTCTTTCATATGCAGCTGCTGCACTGTATATTTTCTGTCAATTATTAAAGTATGTCGCTGAAATACAGTATTCCTTTGCCTCTGATTTTATTTAATTCAACACAAACTATTACCTTTGTTATAATTTGTGGTGATTTGAGGCACCGGACAACAACAACAATTGTGATCTTGTATACAGTATGTAAATACAAATGTGGTCTTATTCCACAAACAAAAGAGACAATGTAATTTTTAAACAAAGGGCAGTCAGTGTTATATTGGCCAATTTACTCCTTCCCCTGGTAATATATTCCTGCCTGAAAACCCTGATGTTTTGTTCAGCCATGCATCCATTATCCTGATACCATTTCCTCCGTCTACACACCCCTCTGACCTCCTCCTATTCTTCCTCTTGGCTTGGACTCTTGATCTGTGGTGTGAGAAGCCCCAACACCCTGGTGTTCGACAGGAAGAGAGTCCCAGTGTGATGGGACTGAATGTCTTGCCAACACACACACTGTGGAGCGGTTGCTTGTGGAGGTTTGTATGGACCCTCAGATGTGGAGAACAGAGACGCAGACCCTCCAATAACAACGGCCCTCTGTGTTCAGACACATCCTTGGAGAGAGACTCTGCCAGTGATGGCCACCTGCCCGATTTATATACACACACACAAACATGAATGCACACACATCCATGCCCAACTGCTTTTTACATTCTCAATTGCTTTCCCTTTTTCGCCCTCACACACACACACACACACATACACACACAGGCCCTGGTCCAGCCGAGACAGCAGTGTGAGTGATACATGGGACCATTGTGAAGCTTGCTGCAGCTGAGGCTGTGCATTTATGTCATTGTGCTGTGTTAGAAGGACAGATGTACACCACTACCATGCAGCAGTCTGAATCAAGATCTCTCAAACAAACACACACACAGTTAAATGCCCACGCAGACACATGCCGACTTATTTAATTTCCACTAAAACTGACAGTATGAAAACTCACTTGATTGACACTTGATTGAAAGGCTCAACTTTATCGGTTTCCTTGGCAACGCTTGAAGGAGAAGCTTGTTCTTAATCTGGCACCAAAGAAAAACAGCCATCTTTGATGAGAAGATTCTTGTAATCAGCATCTGCGGGACCAAAGATTCATAAACACAGCTTGGAAGTCGACAAACCCGCCGCCACGTCAACCAGAGAAGTGCCTCCATTTTACAGCCCAAATTACCTGCAGCACTCTCTTTATATTCAGTGGCGAACGCTAATCATGCATTACTCCAATGAGTAGCTGCAGTGCCATATATCAAGTCTCAATTCTCATTCAGCACAAAATGTCAAGTTGTTTGTGTGTTTCAAAGCCCCGAAATCATCTGCTCATATGTCACCTGCTCTTTTGGAGTGTGGGGGGGTTACGAGATACCATCTCTGATCACAGTTATTATAAAATATGTAGCTGTATGGCAGTAGGCAGGAATTATGAACCATATCTTGCTCTCTCTTCATATCCATTTCTGTCACCCTCTCTCTGATGTGCGTGAGTTTTGTGTCATTGATTTTGTGTGTTTCAGCATGCGTCGGGTCCGTTGCGTTTGCTAAAAGCGGAGCCGAAAAGATTGATAGGGGTTATCGTTTCAAAACATGTAATTCATCAGCACTTGACAAATCCATATCTGACACAAACACCATCACCAGCAGCTACACCTTCCTTGGATTTTTGTGTTTCACTCCTGATGAAATCTATGATGTGATATGTGTGTGTGTGTGTGTGTGTGTGTCCATGTGTGGAACAGAGAGGAGGGGGTGGTGGGGTCTCCACTTGAAAGCAGAGGGGGATTGACAGTGCAGGATTGGACAATATTTATCTACAACAGAGCTGAGGAAAATAGGTTTGTCCCTGATGACATTTTCATCGATTGAAACATGTAGTGCCCCCCTCTCCCACTGAAAATGACTAATCTCAGGACTTGTGGTAGCAGTTTTGTTCTTGGGAGGTCAAGGTACCATGTCCACAAAACATGTTAGACTCGAGATGAATTCTCTGTTTTATCCCTACATGGATTTTCCAATTTTGCCCCCAACTGAGCTGAAAAGAAAGCAAAGAAAAAAAAAGAAGAAAAAAACACCTCAAATATCACCTGTTTGCTGTTCTTTCCACATAATGGCCAACGATAAATAAATAAAAAGTAAAAAGGGACCGTTTTTATGTGTCACTGGTTTAAGTTTAAAATGTCACAAATCAGAGAGAATAGAAGAAGCTATTCACAAGCCTGTTATATAAATATTAAAACCTTACCTCACCTTGAACACGTAATTTGTCCTGATTTGAACTGTGTTTCGTGTGAGGCCTCTAATGAATTATTATTAATTGAATCATTATAAAAAGAAGGAAAACACTATTTCTTGGCAAGAATAAGAAGATTGACGCCTACTTTCTGTTCCACTCCTTCCATTAATGTCCACTGATTGATTTTTGGCAACATGAGGTGTTTGACGTCATCCTTGTATTTTATGAATCCACCCTTGTTGAGCAGTGTGAGCAGTGTGTATAGAGTTATTATCATCTCAGAATATAGGGAACATCATGGAGGATCAGTATTGGCACCGTAGGATGCATCTGGGCCCTTAAAATGGCCTCACACTGCCTTGCTGTAATGTGACCCTGCAGAGCAATCATTGGATCTGATGGCTGTGAGAACACAGCAGTCTGTGCCCATTCAGAGCCTCCGTGTTTAGCAGATGGTGAAAAATATTGTGGGTCGAGCCGTACTTTGGCTTTCTACAAACATCAACCCGTTCCAATGTGGTAAAAATGAGACTTGATGGATTATTATTAAACTCTTGAGCAATCAAAGTTGTTGCCAGATTTGACACCAAAAAGCCCAAATCAGAGTCTAAAACTGTTCTAAAAGTTGACAAAGGTTTTTTGTTCATCTAAAATATATGTATGAAATAATAATTGTTGTTGTAATGTAATGTAATGTTGTCTGAAATGGGCTATAAAATAACGCATTCACAGCTTTGCCAGAACTATGCTGACTTCAAGAAAACATTGTTATCAGTAATGGTCATTATTGGCTATGTCCTGTGGTGCTCAAAAAACAATTTAGCCTCTGAGAGCTTTTCTGAGAGATTCTATAGCTGAATATGAGTGCAGGAAGAAAAATAAAGTGTTCATAAGTTGCGCCCCCAGTCTTCTATTTTATTTGAAGGCTATAAGTTTAGACAAACCCAAAACAAGGATTACTGCAATAAAAATGATTTCCACCAAGTCTCTTTGATAATGTTAAACAGAAAAAGTCCTCACTTATACAAACAGAAGGGAAGTTGAATAAGGCTTTTATCGCAAAGCTATGACTTGAGAACTGAATATAAGAAAAAAAAAACTTTCAGCCTAGTTGTAATGATATTAAATAACATTTGGTTTTGTTGGTCAATGCAGTCTGGAGGCTTGTCTCTTCTTCTTCATCTCAAGGTTGTGGCAGACTGTACAGCATCCCTGTTAATCTGTATACTGTACTTATTGGAGGAAAGGACGAGCTGATTCATTGGAATGTAGTCTATCATCTTTAATCAGAGAAAACTGCCCAAATGGTATAAAAAGTTGTTATGTAATCGCAGACCACCCAAAACCATTTTTACCCATCCTACTCAAATCAGCTACCCAGTCAGTCATCCATTTGGTTAGATAAATGCCAAATCTGTCATCTATGGGAGTGTTGTAAAGCTCATCACAGATTTTCTTTAGTCATTTCAGGCAAATATTCTTTTAAATGTCTGTCTTGGCTTTAACTTGTGACTGCTGCTCCTCACTGATAATACTGTACTGAGACTGTTCTCACCAGAGAAACAACAGCATTGAATGTTTGTTCAAATGGCTTTAAATGACCCATGTTTTCCTGAAAAGCCTCCTTTCAGTCATGCAAATAATGATTGTCCTCTCTAGAAAAAAACAAGAGGATTGGTAGTGTGACATTTTACTGCAGCAAAAGGTTGAATGAGGTCAAGGTGGATGACTATTTCAACAACGAGAAGAGAATTTTGTGTCCTTAACCAAGTAATTTAGTCCCTGAAAAGTAAGATAAAAAAAATCAGCAACACTTTTATCAAATATTTTTGCAAATGTAAAAATTACTCTCACACTCCCTTCTTAATGTTTTTTAGCATCACGCTGTACTGTATGTGCAATTTTTTTCTGTCGACATCGTCACCTTTTCACCCATAAACACACACATGGAATGCAAATCCGTGCTATAGATTGTACGTTGTCTCAATCTTGTTTTCCCATTAAGGTCCTCCCTCAGACACATCTGCGTGTTCATGATTCCCCTGAGGGTCATGTTGAACAACTGCACTCTCTCTGTGGAGTTCAAGGTAAATTCCAACCCAATGTGGTCAGGGTCTGTGAACATGAAGTGTTTGAGTTGTCAAGTGATAGATCGGCTACAGTTCTCCAAATTTTTGGGTGACAATCAGTCCAACTTGTCCAAATCCTCCATCAGAAAAGTGAGCACTGTTAAGAGAAGTCTTGGCAGTTAGTAAGTGTGTCAAGATAATTCTCTCAGAGTCACATGCACTCCCTGTAGATATGCAGATCTGATGTGCTGTAATCTTTCCAATATTCTGCTCCTCTGATATTCATTTGAAACCCTCCCTTTTTTTCACTGCATTCAAGCCACTCTCTGCCAAAAACTCAATGTTTCTCCCTCAGCGGTGTCTGGGGGATAGTGACTCATTGAGTCATGTCATTAGATAATGGGTTTGGAGGAGTTATTCAAATAAACACAGTTCCTGGATGTAAAATGGAGGCAGAGAGTTCAGTGTTGTTTTTTGTGGGGATACCATGGGGATTTCCAGCACTGCTGCAGGGCCCATCTGTTGTAGATCGAAGCAGCATCGCAGAAGCACTGACCCGTACTGTAGCCGCCCTGTCACAATATTGTTTTTAAAGGTATACCACAGCAGCTATCTGCACCTTATTGCCAGTGGCACTTGAACAAGATTTTCATTGTAATGCCCACAGTAAATATACAGTAATCCTCAAACTAAGAGCAGGTCTGGAGTTCATCATTTACTCAGTATTGATCAGCTCAGTTCCCAAGTGATCACAGTAGTGTGTTGGGTCATGTTTATGTGTGTGGGATGGATCATAATGCCTTCAGCACAGAGACATCATGTATGACTGCGTTCCAGCTTAGTCAATATTAAGATCATTATAAATAATATGAGCAACTCAACACAGTTCATCAAGATACTGAATAAATTATATCCATGTGTATCCTCAGTGCTGCTATGAAATCCTGAATTTATTTTGCGTGATTATTAAATAAACAAAAGGGAGTGACAGTGCTCTCGGTTTGACAATTTAATTAATGCTGTTAGCGAAAGCCACTTGCAAACTGTCATCAATCTTTTTAAATAATATGGTACATGACCATTTTATGAGTTGTACTGGTGTCTCTATGGTCCTCTTTTTTTGAAAAATACTCGCATTAAAGCTGGTATATGTGATGACTGAATTAATAAATCATCGATGTTTCCATCTGTGTTCTTCAATATTGTAAAATACACAAACAGGGACAATACTGTGGGTGAAGATGCTTGTCAGAAGTGTCAAGCTTGTCCTGATTATTCAAAACCGAGCTGGCACACTTGAAGCAACGCATTTTACACAATATTTATATTTTTCATGTATGAAATTCAAGCATTATATCAAACTACTTTTGGATTTTGTACTGGCTGCTACAAAATAAACAACAAAAAGGCAACAACAGCAAATCTGTCATTTAGCTGTAGATCTCATATGGTGACAATATGCAAAACATCGGGATCTCAGCTTAAAGTTAATTGCTACAAGGTGTTTCCTGTGATTCTGCCGGCAATATGAGTTGAAGTGCTTTCGAGAAGGCAGTATATTGATCTGCTTTTTGTGGCTACATGTGTAAGCACTTGGGTACATTTGCGTGTTCGGTTTTTAAAAATGTTTATTTTAACTTAAAGACTAAAATAAAGATTGATCAGTCAGTCAGTTAATTAATCTCAGTTTGTTCTGTGAGCTCATGCACCACCAAACAAGTAAAACCAAAGTAAAGGCATTCTTTAGAAAGTCGTACTTCTAAAACTTCTAAAACTTTTCATGTACATATTTGTCAGCCCTTACCCCCTTACATCATTTATTACCTAAAATAAGTATAAAAGAAATACAATACTGAAACTTGATATAAAATGTCTTTTCATAGTATTATTCAAATTTCGACTGTTATTTTAATAGCATAAAGCTTAAGAGGGGAATGATTTCTTCATCTAAAGATCCCTGTGTGTTACAAGCAGTCTGCCCTTGCTAAATCTCCAAGAAATGTCCTTATTTAGGAAGAATATACAGGACATCATCTCGTTGATACAAGGCAATGAAGCACTATTTTCCACGCATGGTTATACTTTCCACTACACCTATTCTTTTTCCATTCTCTCACAGTCTGCATTAATGACTGCATGTCCCTCCACGTCCCTGTCCCCCCTGTCATTTCATTCTCCCCTTCAGCTCATTTTCCTTCTATCTGAGTGTAATCTCAGCAATAAACTGCCCTAAACGCTCCTGTATTTCTTCTGTTTCAAACTCAAGTAATTGCGTAATCAATAATGGATGCAGACTGGACACGAACATGCTGTTAGAGACAAGACAATACGCTTTTCCAGAAACTGTATGTCAGACTTACGCTTGGCCTCTGGGTGTGTTTTTCCCCCTTCTTTTTTGTTGCTTTTTTTATTCTCTCGGAGCCTGTGGCCATGCTGTATTGACAGGCTAGCTGTGGCGAGGCCCAGCTGAAAGGCTCTCAGGGATTTTAGTCGCGCCCTCGTTTAGACGGCTTTGAAAAGAGGAGCTTGGCCTCTGTGGTTATCGCTGGCACGTTAGAGGGAGTGAATATAGATTTTATCCTTTCCACCTCCCACCTCCTTTTTTTTTTTGCTTTTTCGCTGGTCTATTTATCTCTTTCCGCCTCTCTCGCTCTCTCTTTTGCTCTCTCTCACCCTGTCCTTGCAATAATGACAGCAATTCATATTGAATTTCTCTATTCTCTGAAGGTGATGGGGATGAGGCATAGGAGGGCAGGATGCAAACAGTTGTGAGGCGGCAGTTCATCAAGAACAAAACCCCACCGGGGGAAAGTAGAGGTGGCTGCAGGGTCCACTGGAGAAAGGGGGAGAAAAGTACATAAATAGTGTGGAATAGGATGGAAGCATTTCTTTCCTGGATTGATTTGGAAAGAGAAGGTAGACAGAGGAGAACGTGGGGTGAAAATAGAGAAATGGAGCATCCTGATTGGGAAGTGGAGAGAGGAGTTGAAGGACTGACGGGGTCAGAAAATCCCAAGAGAGATGAGGGATGAGAGAGCGCATGGAGGAAAAAGTGGGATGATCTCCACTGCACTGGGCTTCAAACCCCAGAGACCTGTGTGTGTGTGTGTGTGTGTGTGTGTGTGTGTGTTGTGTTTGTGCATCCTATCCTTTTAAAAAATTACAGTATTTGCAATGTGTCTGTTGAAGGGCTTTTCTCGAATCTTTTCAAGTTCCCTTGAATGATCGAATGATGAGGTGAAATAAATGAACACATCTGTTTGATTGCAGCAAAGAAGACGTTCACATCCTCTTGCAAAAAGCAGAAGTGTATAAGACCTGGGAGAGTATGCTGATAGATAACATAAAGATAAAACTGTCAGGGGCAAATGACATAGGAGTGAAGGATAAGAGGAAAATTGAGAATGAATGGGCAAAGTAAAGAGAGAAAGCATCTGAATCCTCCGCCTGAGCTAGCATGCTTCATTCTGAGACTCATCAATAACTTAGACATGATGGGAAATCTTTCTCTGAGCCTGGCTTCTCTCCTGTCATTCTCACAAGTTTTTTTTTGTTGATCTTTTGGGGGGGGGGCGCAAAAACTTCACATGTGGTCAAACCAGGAACTCCACCATCTTTGACACTTGTCAAGTGGATTCACTCCTCATGTATATGTAATTTATATCCTGGGATCTCTGCTGGTGAAACTCCCTTTACCCACATGTCTCATTATTGATGGCTATGTTTAAAACATTGGGATGGAGGTAGCACAGACAGATGGCCCCATTTACACTATGTGGTTGTAAGTGAATTTGATGGAGTTACTTAAAAAAAATAAATTATTAAACAACGTGTAGTCTTTAGTGGTGTAAAATCAATTATTGTGTGAAAAAAAACAACTTTTAAACCCAGTGCTCATGGAAGCTGGACTGGTGCCATGCTTCACCCATAATGGAAAAAAGAACTGTTAAAATATTGAGTGTATAAAATGGCATCATCGTCATTTAAATATCATTGTACCATCAACAATGAAATATTTGGGGATATGCACAAAATGCTGCAAGTGAAGATGCCACAAAAAATAAACAAAAAAGCAAAATCCTCCATTTTTTTCATTGCAAATGAAATGATATTTCAAATATTTCAGTCTAGTATATCAGTGCTTTCTCTAGTTCTCTAAATTTCTCTGCAAATGTAAAAATAGACACAGTAACCTCATACTTTTAGTTCTGCCGATGGAGAGTTCATACAAACAACACATTAAAACAAGAGTAAACATGACACAAATTAAATAAAATATTCCGTATTTGTTTTGGTCATTACTTACATTTTGTTTTTTGTCCTTTTTTAATATCCTTTAAACTGCAAGCTGGGTCTGAAAAACCAATTTCTCCCTAATATAGCAATACCATTTTGAACAGAACTGAAATGAATTTAATTGCAATTTAAGGCAGCCTAGCAACAGCCTATCACAGAGTGGCCTCTATGTTGAGTGAGCAGGACCGATAATGTTGGAGTGGATGTTGGTACTCAGCTGTGCCTCAATGTAACTTGTTAGTGGGTAATTAGGTCAGCTTGTTACATCAAACAGCACAAACGCTCTCATGGACCCACAGTCCTCTGCATGGAGCCAAATTAAGGCAACAGCCTTGAAAAGCAGAGGCGTCTTAGAGCTGCGGGGCGGGGGTGGTTGCGCAAACAATTCAACTATCATGCAACTGACAGGTTTGATTTTTGCAGTGTGCTCTAGCAAAACACTGACCATCAACCTGCTGGACTGAATGTGAACGTAAATATTTTCATGCATATTGTATGATGCATTTCACATTTTCCCCCAAGGTTTTGTTTACATGTGTGGGCTACAATGATCAATAATGCAGAGTGTGTAGTAGTTAGATATACTATGTGGAAAGAGAGAAAAAGAAAAATGTATAGAGAGAGATAGAAAATATGAGAGGAAAGATGGATGATTTCCATTGACAGCAGGTAGGCAGTTCTTTCCCAGGGGGCTGCAGGGCTACTGTGACAATTGCACACACACAAACACACACCAGCTACCCACACCAGCCTTTCCTCCATATTTTGTTAGCTTTCTGCCTTTTAATGGCAGTATTTTTTCCCCTTCACAATGAGACAATAAGTCTCTTGTCCTCTGTCCTCTTTCTTAAGGCATTCAGGGAGATGATGCAGGCCACAGCCAGGACACAAACACTATTTTCAGAGCATGCCATAAGTCATTCAAGGTGCCATGATGAGTCTCACAACTACTATATGAATTTACGGTCACTCAAGTTTTTCCCTTGTTCGCTCACCTCCATTCACCCTCTCTCCTTCAGTGTAAGCCATTATGGTGACTTTCACTAAGCGCTTTAGGGTAATTAATTTATGGCACAGCACTGTGACATCCTAAAGTCCTCTTTGAGCAATTACAGTGTGTGGTCAGCTTGGTCTTCTTGTCAAAGGCGGAACTTAAATGCCCTTAATTCTTTCAGAACAGTGGGTTTACAGGGACATTCAGCCAGACAGGCTGCGAGCATGGCTGGATTAAGACTTCCATGGGTCCCTGGGTGTTTAAGGTCAAGGGGCCATCTGCCATGTCAAAACACAGCTATTGACACTTCGTTGGCACAAAACAAACACATCTGAACATATGACGCTTGCTTTTCCCAAAACAGAACAAAATATTCATCATACACCCATAAACATGATGCATTAATAACCATAATAACCATAATTAATAAGAATAGTTGTTTGTGAGCAAAAAACATATTTATGTATGATATGTTGAGGTGAAAACACATCAAAAATAATGAGACCATCAGTAACTTATTCTTACTCAACTGCATATCAATGAAGTATTTCATCTTAAAAAAATTTCTAGAAAACTTCACTGCAGCTTGTTAGTTCAAGTTCACTTGGAACTAAGAACAGATTTCAAACACCATAACTCCTCTTACTTTGCTTTAGTTGTCAGTTGCTCGTGTTTGTTGTAATGGCATGCCTCTTGCATCATTTCACTTATTCAGTTGTCTTTTATCTAGTTTTCTTTTAACTGACTAGCAGCCTAGAGCAAAACACTGACCTTGGATCTGTGTAAAACAAGCCAGTTACGCACTTCAGACTCTTGGTAGCCTACGTCAAATATTAATCATTAAACACGACATAGCTAGTGTTTATCTGTAAAACCCTTGTGCACCCATTTTACACCTGGACTGTGTGGGCATGTACAACCCGTGTTTGATTGACTTGATAAAGGCACATTTAGTGACATCACTCAATTTGAGAAGAGGTCTAATCAACCAGAATAACTGAAAACACGTTTGTGGGTGTGCAAGGTCTTTAAAATAAGATTTTGAATTACGATTATAACAGTCAAAATATCTACACTTGGAAATAATGTGTTTACTTAACATTTTTATGCTATATGAACCTAACAAAATCAAGTTAATATAATTATATTTCAAGTAAATTAACAAGAAGATAAAAAGTAAACTTACCTCAAAACTAATTGTTACATGTACTTACCACTTTCAAGGCAATCAGCTTCCTAATATTTTTACGTAAGATCAACGTGTCAAATCTTAGAGCGTATGCAGTGGATGTTTCCTACTTCTATATTGCCATTTCTATCTGCACAAGCTGAAATGCAGGGCTCCTGGTGAAGCAGCCAAGAACTGTGCTTGGCTTTTCAGTTGGAGAAAACTGGACTAAACTCAGTGTGAAATATTGTCAAATTATCCTTCCACTAATTGTTTTGTCCTATGGGGTCAAAATCCCAACTGTCCAGGAACTAATAATGCTAAAACAAATACAATTTGACTGCGAGGAGTTGTTCTATCCTGCTGTTTAAAATGCTGTGCACAGAATATGACTGAAATTCACTTCATACATTGCAGATGCAATGACAAAACCAATCCAGGTCACCCTTTCCTTCAGGCAGCACCACTGTAACAATGACTGCAATATAATGAATATTGTCCTACCATCATCGTCATCAGCATCATCATCATAGTCAGTATCACAGCTGATGATTGCAATGATGGAAAAATGCAAATTGCTCATGTTCTACCATCATCAAATCTCTCTCTCTATGTACATATTCCTCCGTTCCCAGAATTACGGACGAGTGGCTTCTGCCCTGTTTGTTCTGCAGAGTGGCGGAAGCGAGGAGTGCTGTCCACAGACTTTGTGAGTTTGTGGTAATTAAAGCTGGATAGAGCCCTATCAAGTAAAGCTGCTTATGTTTAATACAGTCAGCCATGCAGACACGGCCCGGCGGCACACGGCCCGGCGCGGCAGGGGGACGACATGGCGCGCAGCCTTTGCGCATAATCCCACCCAATGCATCAGCATGAGAGCATGAGAGAGGGACGGGAAGGGGGGGAGTGGGGGGTGAGGGTAGGGTGGTTGTTACGCTTGGGCATTCAGCAAAGTTAAAGAGCATTTCATTGTGTGTGTTTGTGTGTGTGTGTGTGTGTGTGTGTGTGTGTGCATATCTGTGGTGTGTGTATGAGAGAGAGAAAGAGAAGGGGGACAGGACAGTTGAGAAGGGATGGAGGGAGTTGCAGAGAGTGAGAGGGATTTAGTTTATGGCAGATAGACTTCACTGACTAACTCCATTGTGCGGGTGCTCTGTGGTTTGTGGATCAGAGACGGAGAGAGTGTCCTCGCCGCTTAAATCTGCTGGCATCTCCAGTCAGGCAGTCACTTACTCAGTCACAGCAGTGTAACACAGCCATGCGGTAAAATAATGCTTCAAAAGCCTGGACAAGACACAAAACACAAGTCACACAGAGAGGACGCGCAGTGTGCACATATACTCCTCCACAACACAAGGTGTTTAAGACTCTGATCATATAAAAATAACATCCGTGGTCCAAATCCGGCCAGGGACCTTTGTCATATGTCATCCCTCCTTTCTTTCCCTTCATTTCCTCATTTCAATCACAAACACAAACAGTCACAAACATTATAAAAAATTTGAGTAAACCCCTTAAAGGAATGAGTCTCCAAGCAGTTTATTCCAGTTGTGAGATTCATGGTGCCAGAAACCAGTCCTCCCCAGTTCAAAGTATAGGTGAGGAAACTTGAGGAACCTGTCATGCGATCTGACGTCACACTTTGAACATTTGAAGGATGTTCAATATCTCTGCAATATAGGAAAGTATGCACTTTGTAAGGTTTATAAGTTATTGGCTTCTTAATCATCAATAAATTATTTCTTAAAGCTTTACAGATGAGTGATAAGCCGATTGTTTGGTTTCTGGTCAGTGAGTTAAAAAGACAAAATTATGCTGGAGCAGGACACAACCTGGCAACCCCCCAAAATGTCCTTATTAATGGCTTATTGTCCATCTAAAGCATTCATAAATAATGTATCAACCTTTAATGAAACGATTTATCACCACTTTATAATATATGCCATATTTAAGCCGTATTTAAGTGGTATGAAGTATTGGTGCCAGGCTGCCCTTTCTTATCATCCCTTTTATATATTGTGTATTATAGAACACCACACTGCAATTTAACTAAATTTTATGGAGGGTAAACCCACCTAAATTTGTCTATCTACCTTTTTATTTGTGAAATAAATTGTACTGTATGTATCAAACTGATATGAGGTATTTTAACAAATTTCTGTTCTTGTTTGTGTTTGTTCTTGTTTGTGATAATTACAGACTGGAAGTTCAACTTGACCCACTTATTTTTTTTAAAATAATTATGCTTTAACTGCTTATATTTTGTCAGTATTGTCCTCATTATAAAAGTGGAAAGTTTGTTGGTGAAAAACAGAAAGGGTTTAATTTTCCCAGTGGGGAGGGGCTTAGTGAAGGAGCATTAATCAACAGGTGAGGAGAGCAACACCTGGCCGTTACTGTAGCAGCAGGTAATTATAGCTTTACCAAACCTATTGAACACATTGATTAAGATATTGTTTGGGTCTCAGTGTATGAAGTTATAAAAGTGTGTGTTATAAAAGACAAGGTATTACCTGCATGACTTTTAATGTGACCTAATGAAGTAAAAAAAAAAAATAGACCTGCGCTACGGATAAAGGTGTGGAACACGTTTTGGATTATCACTTGACAACTAATAATTGAAATCTTCAGCTGCTCCTCCATTTTGGCGCTTTAATTGTTGATGCTTTTACTGCTACTCAGTGTGCATTTACATAACTGATTTCTGAGAAGTGGAGAGGGAGTTGTCCGGCTCATATTCCTAAATGGGAGGCGTACAGTGCTGTAATTTCACAGCTGTAATGTGGCATCAAATTAGCCTTTCAGATCAATGCCTAATCTAACCTCGGCTCAGAAAAAGATCTGAGCGATCCAGTCTCGAAGAAGGCTGCCAAATCCCCCAGCATCCTTAGTAGTGGTGCCGTGACGACACTTTAATAAGCTGTAAGCTTCTCTTCTGATTTAAGACAACCTGAAATATAACACTAATTCCCCTGATGAAAGGAATGTTATTTCTATAAATGTGACACATGTAACACAAGCCGAGGCAAGAGTGGGAGAGCAAAGGAGCATGTGGAGGATGAAGATGAGGATTTGCTTTCTGTCTAATGCACATATTTGCTGAAGTGGCTTCAGCCAGTGTCTTTTGAGCTGACCTCCCTGCGCTCTTCAGCAAAAAAAAAAAGGTTTTAGTGTGATATTCCTTCCCAAATTTCTCAAGATGTTTGATGTCTGAGCTCAGAAGAGGGTATTAAACTTCACAAAGGCAGGCCGTTGATACCCCTGGGATCAATACACCCAGGCTGGTCAATTCATTAGAGCTGTACAGTGATTAATTAAGTTGTCCTGACCATCGGAAGCCAGGAATGACAGAGGACGTTAAAAGGGGGCGAGAAGAGAGTAAAAGAGCCGGCTTGGCTCGACGCGGGTGGCGTTGAGTCCTGAAATGTGAAACTCGGCTGTGAAGTGCGCTTTTGAGTTTTTCATCTGTCTTCACCCCCTGTCTGCTCTGTCCTTGGAGCCGGGGCTGTTCATTAGAGGATGAGGAGGAAGCTGGATACCACAGTGTGAAATACGGAGAGATGCTAATCCTGACAGGTTAGTCATTAAGAAGCCCTTAGAGAGGGGGAAGAGACAGAGCAGGGCAGAGGAGGGGAGGCGAGAGGAAGGACGAGAAAAAGAGCAGAGAGGATGAGAGAAGGCATAGTAGCCTTGTTATTAATCCATGTTAGACACAATGTGAAGCAGAGCAATCTTTGACCCTGACAGCTTGTTTTCTTCCCTTTCACCAATTGGCTGTTTCCTTTCATGTTTCATCTACTTTGTGTGGATTTTTAAAGAAGAGCTTTTAGAATACACTGATTCTATATTGACCTATGACCTCTCGAGACCTCAGCCAATAGTCTTCTAAAGCTGTCAGTACCTTTAACATCCCATAATTGGCCATATCAGTCAATCAATAATTCTATTTGTCCCCAGTGGAGCAATCTGTTATGCAGCAGTGCATGCACACATAAAACACAGCGCACGTAAATACAACACTAAGGCCAAAAGACATAAATACAGAGTAAAAATACTTAGTCAATAAAAAGATTTTTAAAATCCAATAAGTTAAAACATTATGCAAATAACTACCTTTTCCTCCTAGAGTTTATTAGGGAGATGGCAGAGGGTATAAAGGAGTGTTTGTATCTGTTGCTTTTAGCTAGTGGAAAATCTGAGGAGGGTACAAGATGGCAGAAACTGAGACTGTTGATATAATGGATTGGAACAATCAGCCAGGATGGATTCTCCTTTCTTATATAACTGTTTGTTGTAAAGATCCTGCAGAGTTTCCTGTGAAGAGACAGTTATTTTGCTGCAGACATTAACCACCTTAATGAGTACATTTTTGTGTTTTATAGAGAGATTCATACCAGCAGATAAAGGAGAGTGAGCACAGACTCAATAAAAGATCAATAAAACATTGTCATCAGGTTCCCATCAACCTGGAACTTAGAGGGTTTCCTGAGACAAAAGTTTTTCTTGTACATTATGTCAGTATTACTCTCAAATGTCAGTTTATTGTCAAATTCCCAAATACTTGTAGGACTCTGCTATTTTTATATTCTTGCCATCAATCACTGTACTGACAGGAGAGGGCTGAGAACATCTAAAATCAATACACATATCCTTAGTATTTGACACATTCAGTACTAAAAACGATTCATGACACCAATTCAAAAAACAGTCAAAAACAGGACCATGGGAAATTTCACATCCCTGGGGAGAGCCAGTGGATGTTATGGACAGCTTGGAAAATTGACCATTTACTCTCACTCTTTGAGTCCTGCACATGAGGGAGTCTAGAATCCAGCCAACAATACTGCTGTCCAAGCCAAACTTCTCTGTGAGCTTCTGGACTAGCAGATGTGGCTGTATGGTGTTGAAAGCTGATGAAAAGTCCACAAACAATAATCTTGCATGGTTGTTAGAGCTCTCCAGGTGCTTGTATATGTAGTTGAGCAGAGTTAGCGTGGCATCCTGATCCACCAAATTGGAGTGGGTCAAGAATGGGTCAGTAATTCTTTTTTGATCAATTTTTCAAATGACTTCATTACTACAGAGGTCAGGGTTATAGGTCTGAAGTTGTTCAGAAACTTAGGAAGTTTGGTTTTGGCAACAGGAACTAGTATGGATTGTTTCTACTGTTTGGGGACCCTCTGCTGAGAAAGTGACAGATTAAAAATATAATTAAATATAGGGACTAGTTGTTCTGCACAGTGGGTGAGCATTCGACTGCCAATATTATCAGGGCCAGCACTTGTTCTGGTTTTACAAAGTTTAATAGTATTTACAACAGTGTGAACATTAAATAGGAGTGGCCAGGTGACTGGATTTCAATAGAGTATTTCTTTTTAAAATAGCTGTTTCATTGCTAAAATCATGCACGTTAAATTGAGTAAAACCTGTTCACCTGCGTACCTAGCTTGTCTTCAACTTTTTGTCTGTAGCATAGTTTAGCCCTCATAATTTCCTGTTTAATCTCCTGTTGTTCAGACATATGCTCAGGAAGATTTCCCCTTTACAGAAATAACAATGTCCTTACAGTATACTGACCTCATCTGTGAGTTCACTAATGTTGCAAGAGGATTCAATGAACTCCTCCCATGCTGTGCTGTCCAGACAGCCTTGCAGTGTCAATGTGGCTTCCTCTGACCACATCTTAATGTTTCTAGTGGCCACTTTCCCCCTGTGAGGACACATACCGTATGATGGAACCAGATACACACAACTGTGATCTGCCAGGCCCAGCGGGGGGAGTGGAATCAATTTATAGGCATTTTTAAGAGAGCCATAACACCGGTCAAGTATCTTGTCTTTCCTAGTAGGACAAAACACATACTGATGAAAGCTCCTGAGAGTTTTCTCTGGAGAAAAGTGATTTAAGTTGCCCAAAATTAGATTAGGAACGTCTGGAAATAGCAACTGAAGTCTCTGCACAATTTGAAAAATTAGCTTAGAGGGGTTATTCTCGAGCTGAACAGAAAAGCATGCATACAGGGCAGAGGAACAGAGATTACATTGGATTCATGTCATCATTTGTGTGTTTGTGTGTGTGTCCACAAACTACCTACATCGTTCAGCTTTCACACCTAACATGTTTGGTTCAGCTAATTGTGATCTGTTAAAAAAGAAATCTACTGATCCTAAAAAAGTGATGTGAAAGATCATTTTGTAACCCGTCAACACGTCCGCGTATCACCAACAGGGATTTTCCCTGGTCAATCAGTAACTGAAAAGGAATAAAATCAGATGTCTGTTGGGCTGTTCATCACTATTCATCATATACAAGGACCATTTAGAGTCTAATTTAATGCTTCTAATGCTTACAGTTATTTCTATGTGAGCTCTTTGTGAACACTGGAGAAGATAAATGATCACATATGGGGCAGTAATGTGCTGCATCACTTGTCAGCAAGCGGATAGCCTCCGGTCTGAAAAGTGAAGGCAATGCAGTGCCTTAAACCTGCATGTTTTCTAATGGCCAGCAGAGGGTGACTCAACTGGTTGCAAAAAGAAGTCCGATTGTATGTCTATGAGAAAATTACCCTACTTCTCACTTGATTTATTACCTCACTAAACAGTTTTCTAGTTTCAAGTCTTCTTCAATAGATGTTCATTTGTAAATCATTTTGTAAATTATGGTCCCATGTAGAGTAAAATAGTATGCTTTAGGGCGTGGCTGTCTTGTGATTGACAATTTGCTACCATGGCAACAAAGGACTTGGCTGTTCAGTTTTTCCGGTAAGTATGTTTTGTTTTAATGGTTTTAGGCCTGTTTTTTGTTAGTGAAAATTAGCGTTAGCATTATCACAGTTAAACATAGACTGTAAATGCAACGTACTAACCGAGTTAGCAGCTAGTGCTAGGGTCGGCTCCACCTTCTCATCCAAATATGGTATGGCTTCTGGCTCCAAAAATCCAAGATGCCGATGGTCAAATCACTAAATTCAAGGCTTCAAAACAGCAGTCCATAAACCAATGGGTGATGTCATAGTGACTACGTCCACATTTTTTTTACAGTCTATGGTTGTCAGTCACTGAAATTTGATTTAGCCACATGGGTCCTTGAAGCGATGATGACACAGGATAACAGTCTCAACAGTCTATGCCAGTCTATCAGTCTATATGAAGCCATGTTTACAGCTCTTGGTTTCTTTGTAAAATCTGGTGTGAATGTGTACTTGGTCAACACCAAATGAACCAACCTACAGGCATGAGAACATCCTCATCCTCAATCTCTGTCATTGCAGCTATACTTCTTCCAAGTCAACATGGTTGTTTTCTATTCACAAACTCCCCCCACCAGCATATCTTTCAACACATGTGCTCATTTTATGTGAGCACAAAGGTGCGACAGTCAATGCTAACACATTACCATGCAGCTGAAGGGATTCAAATTATAGGCCCTTTGAAGCCTTCTAACATAAATTGGGCGAAATTGCAACTGGCGCGGGTGGCTGTCGCAGAGGCTGATGTCTACATAATCACAGTGTGCTGCCTTCCTTGGCAGGAAAAGAAGGCTCTGATGAATCTGCCCTGATTGCTAGTATTTAGCACCATCATCCTGATTGCACACATACAGCACATGTGACAGGTAGCTGTTAATCCTTTCAGTTCCATCTCATACAGTACTCTCTTCTACATGTCTGTCTTTGTCTCTGAGCTCTAACTTCATGTTCATCTCTCTTTCGTCTGAGGTCCCTTTCCGTCTTCAGCTCGTCTCTCGCTGTGTCTCTCAATGTGTATTTACAGTGTGTCGTCCTCCTGCAGCGCAATGTGAAGCTGTCAGCTCTAGGGTTGCCAAAGGGGAGAGTCAAAGCATCATATTTCCGTCAATACATGTTCAATTAGTCTGGCTTTCATGTGATTTGACGGTGGCAACAATAGGCTCGGGCGTCAAGGTACATGAGATGATAGGACCATTCAAGAAGCAAACAATGCAGGCAGGTAAGACAATACAATACGCTGTAATCCAAATGAGCGGGACAAACACACACACACACAAAACTGCACACACTCACGTACATCATCTACCCACCACCCACACAAAGCTAATTACTGGCATCCTTTCAGAGATTTTTTTCTTTCTTTAGCCGTCAACACAGCACATTTCCTGCTAGGTGACAAATAAGCAAATGTAGCATTTTTTTTTCAATTACACTGATGCATTGCAAGATTACTGTTTCACACAAGAGATATTATCTCCATTTGGCCTTGAAAACTTGTTAGATGAGCATAATTATATATTTTCACACTGACGAGTGATACATTACAGTCTGCATTTTCTGACAGTTGGAATCCAAGGCTTGTGTAATGATATCAAGCAGATGAAGGAAAGGAGCACTAGAAAAAAAAAAAACCATAATCCACCAGTGGGATGTGGGATGTGGAATCTGGTATTCCCTTCCATCGAGGCCCTGGGGTCCCATTTTAGATAATCAGTATTTCACAAATAGGACTATTTTTGCTTCTGTGGAAATAGCTCCTCAGATGATGGCTTCACAATGAGACAGGATGGAGCTCTCTCTGCTGGGAGAACGCTTTAAATAATAAAGGCACATGGGGCTTCATGAATAGAGTATTATGGGGCTCTGAATGGAAGCTTTTTTTTCTCCTCTGCCTTTTGCCTTCGCTTCCCATGCCGGCTCCAAAAGACACTCTGCCCGCTGTCCGGCTTTTCCCTCAGGAAATGCAAAGAGACAGATGGAGAAAGAGAGGGAGAGATGGGAGCAACCCCACATAACTGCACAAAAGCTTATGTTCAGATTTGAGGGCCATTACATGACTGATAAGAACATTTGTGGATTAAATAAATATTGACAGACAAGGAAAATTAGTGGATTTGTTATTTTCTGGACATACAGCCAATCCTTGATATATTTTTCAAACTCACAGACTGTTGAATAATGTATCACAGAAGCCACAGAAAAAAAACACAGATTTTTCATTCTCCATTTTTGAAGTTTGAATGATGTCAGTTTACAGTTTATAGCTGTTTAAGGCTGATGGCCACCATTAAACAGAAGAGTAGTTAGTTCCATATATCCACAAATTGAATATGTGGATATATATTATTGGTAAAGTTGTTGATTGAAGGTCAGTGTCTCTAAATGTTGAGCCTTTTAATTCCTGTCACCTGTCTTTATAATTAGTCTGAATATAGCTCCTCTAAATATCAGTGAGATAACTTTGTGTGTTACACAAAAAGAGGCACTTACATGTCAGAGCTCTGACAGGTGGACGGTGTGTTAAGGGCCCCTCCCACAGCCACGGGTCCTCTCCAGCGACCAGCCGAGGAATCCACCGCATCACGTCTCCTTTCCCCCCCAATTCACGCATCACCACCTGACGCTCTGACAGCGGCTGCTGCCCGTCGTGGCCCCCTTGTCAAACCCTGTTGCCATACCCCTTGACACTTTCCCCAATATCTCCGCTCAAAGTGCCAAAACCACCGCCACTGAGTGTTTGATTTCTATTTATTCATGTGGTGTTTCAGCTCCCCCAACGCTCCCCACCCTTCTTGCTCTTGAATAACTTTCAAAATATACTGTATATCTAAAACACAGAGCAGGCTGCCTGTGTACAGGAGCTGTCAGGAGGCTGTCATGTAAGTCTGCTCTGCTCGACATACACACTGTCTTATGAATTCATGAGTTTGAAGTCGAAAAATCTCTGTAAATGTGTGAGTGTGTTTGTCTGTGTGTACATATGTTTGGCTTTGATTCTACATTTGCATGCAGGTCGCACAGCTTTGATGACATGTTGCATAAATATAACACTGCAAAGAATTAATAGGGGCAATGATGAGAAATAATGATCACAAGTTTGTGCAATTTAAATTAAGTACACGGCGCTGGCTTATGCATATGTGTACGTTATGACCTTCACCGTTCAGAAAGTTGCCAGTTCTTTGAATATGTGTTAGATATACCAACCTGTGTGATAGTGGTGAGAGAAGATTTCTCAGCTCTGCCAGTTTTTTATGTAAAAGTTCTCGTCTAATCAGCCTTCAGTCTGGACTGATTTAACATTGGAGCCCGTCTCTCCCTGTCCTTAATCAAGCTCTCATCATGTTTCCTGCGCTCCATGAATGATTCACTGTCAGGCAGAGCCGAGCACGTGGGCAGCCTCTCAAGGACTTGTTTTCTGTCTGGAAGTTCTGTAACATCTTCCAGCCTTTTTAGATAAAACAAAATTATTCTGAGGGGCTGGAAGGATGAAGGGGGGATATTATAATGTCACAGAAGACTTTTCTGTGATAAACCTTCAGCACAGTGGTGTTCTGCGGGTCAATGAAGCTTGAATATTTCCAGAGTTCTGCTTTTAAATCCTCTGACCCTTCAAGTCAGTCTTTAGTTCAACCTAGAAAAACAGATATTGCTATATTGTGTTCAGTAATTCTTTAACTTGTATTAAACAAAATGCTGTTGCTTCTCTCAGTACTGTACAGTAAAACCCTGACTTCTTGTGAATCTGTTTATCAAAAAAGACCTACTGTGTTGAAAAGATGTTAAGCTGAGTGCAGTCTGCAATAGAATAGTGAAATCTCTTTGAAAATGGCATTGATTTGCTACATTAAAGCTGAAATCTGCAATGTTTAGAGACTTACATACATACATTTGTATCTTTGCTGTAGTTTAATCATAGTTAAAACATGTAGTGTAAGTAAAGGAGTGTACCGGTATTTTGTAGAAATTATATAGTCATGTCTACATTAGGGATGTGCAGAGGGCCCAGTATTTGTATTTCTATCTGTATTTGTTGAGGCAGCAAAATTATTTAATTAATATTTTGTATTTGTATTCGAATAAAAGTAGAAAAAGGCTTAAAAATTCTGTTTTTGTTTTTATTATGCCTTTAGTTTTTGAAAATGAAAGTGTGACAATAAGTGTTCATGAATAAACTACCTTATGAAGGAGGTCTCCATGCCAGGTCTTGAACTGGAGTCTCCCAGATCATAGACGACTGCGTTGATCACTGAGCTAAAACTTCACTCATTGCCTCATTGCAGACAGATCTCTACCTATTTATACACCCATTTTTTTACATTCTAACTTTGTGGAAAGGAGAAGGGGAAGAACAGGTTATGGAGAGTCCCTTGGGAGCACTGCGCGTCATGTAGCAGGTGGATGTGACACCCCTTGTTGAGACCTGCTGACAGACGTAACAGCAGAGCAGAGGAGAGAGACTGAGATAGCGACGTGACCGACCTACGTGCTGGTATTAAACATGTTTTTTTTTTTCATCCCCAAAACAAATAATTTTAAAAATATTTGTATGAAACAAATATTTGTAAAAAAAAAAAAAGAAAAAAAAAACCTATTTGTGCTTTGCCAAATAACATTTGTATTCGAGCACACCCTTAGTATATATCTACAGTACAAACTCAGCTGAGGTAATATTTCTGTTAGGACATAAGCACCTGAATTATTTTCTTCTGTTTTCCTTCCCATTGCTCCCTTTCACGTCCTTCCACATTAATCCTCTGTCCTTTCTCTCACCTCCTCTACTGACCCCCCAGTTCAACATTTGCTCAGCTAATAAGCATAGCATTTCAGCTGAAACCATCTTTTTTACTCTTGATTTACTTCGCACCATGGCAGCTCTCCAAATTAGAATGTTTATTTATGGCCATCAATATTTAATTGAGTTTACTCTAATCTTGCGTTAGTGTGTTCAGAAGTCTCTGCATGGCTGTTTAAATATTAAAATTAATTGGAGCGGAGATACTGTAAAGAGGCTTGGCTTAATTGTTCTGGGAGAACAGGTAGCGTCTGAAGCCTTGGCATGCAGAAGGCACCACAGCTACACACACACACACACACACACAGATTGTGTGCTTTTACCAGATGAGTTCTTTGAGATTTCCTGTTGAACGCACAAAGAGGATTCTCTGTCCACAGTTGAGTTGCTGTGTAAAATGTTTACCAGGGATGTTCATTAAGTTGTAGCACAAGCTAACAGGGTTTTTTAAACGAATAGTAGTCAATAGTTGTTGAGGAGCCCAGCTTATATGTAGAGAATTCCATGTATTGAATGAAATGCATGCACATTTAAAGTACATCAAGTTCAATGTATATAAGTTCAAATAATAGGGAACAAGGTTAAACTTTATTGTTCAGCAAGAAAGTTGATATTGATTCTGCAAAAGCTCAGATTGCATTCATTGGCAATGTTTATTTACATTCAGTGCCAACCTTGAAATATGTTCTCGCTTTCTACAATATCTGCATGGCAGCTATGGTATGGTTAAGGTTATGGTAAGATCATGGTTATATGGTTATGGTTAGGGTTATATATATATAAGTTAGATTAGTGTTAGGTATTGTAACTAAAGCTCTTGGTTAAGTTAGGGTTGGGGAAAGATTGTTGTCACTGTTAATAAAAACCGCAGTATGTAATGGGACATCAACTCAGATCAAACATGCTACATGCCTGCCCAAACCTTACTTTCTGCCTCTCTGCCACTACTTCCTGGATTGGCAATGAAAGTTAGATTGGATGTAAATCTTGAGAGAGAGATTCATCCAATATGAACGTAATTCCTGGGAAACTGGACAGCAATGTTACATGTCGTAATCATTAACAACCAATAAAAAATGTAAATTATAGACAGTTTTCCTTCTTAGTACTGTCTTTCCTCTTTCATAATAATATAATTTCTTAAAAATAGAAAGTGTTTGACATTTTGAGAAACATGCTGTAAAAATGTGTAAAAAAACAACAGTTACAGTTTTACTGGGGCTCATGTGCAGGACTATTTCTTGGCCCAGCACAGTAACTTCCTGGAGTGTTGCCTCACAGTGACAACAAGACTCCAGCAAGTACATTTTAAAGAAAACTAAGGTTTAAGAAAAATAAGAGTTAAACACTTTGGGAAACTGTGCTGGTATAACTGGGAGTATGTTGTAGTTTCTGTGTCAAAACTTAAATCAACAGGATTTAATGTATATTTGTGAGTAATTGGGTCAATATGTTTTTCTGCCAATTAGATTGCAGTTATGTGTATTATTACAGTATTCCACAGTATGTATTTTGGTCGATTTGATCAACTTGATTTAATTTGACAATTCAATTTAATCTGATTTGATTCAGTGCAGTATGTTTGTCTCTGGCAGAGTTTATTTTTATATGATTACAGTTTTTTACGATTGCTTACACACTAAAATGAAAAATAACAAACACTTAGATAAACCCGACACTCAAAGAGCAAAAACTCAGCTCAGATCTGCACAACTATGAGCTCATTCTCAGCCTCATATTTTTTTTTTGCAAAACACTACATACAGTGATTTGCAAAATGCTAAACATACTTCTCTAAATTAGACACAGAAATCACAGAAAAACACTTCACTTCTTTGCCATTTAAAGACACTGCCTTTGAAAATACCACACCTATGAGGTAATTGATCAAACACAGCTGTCAGGTGTACAGACACTTGGGTGCTTAATTATAAACTCACCAATCAAGCATAAGCACTATAAAAAGGCAACAGGTGAGTGTACATGTCTTCAACAAAAATGGAAGCCATGTTCTAGTAAGAGAAAGAGGAAAAGGGAGAGTGAGGATGAGAGGGGGAGCCCACGGAGGAAGAGGGAAGAGGAATAGGTAGAGGTAGACCAGAACGTAAACATGTTTTTGGCCAATAATGTGATACACCTCAGAGAAATTCAAACAAACATCATGACCACAGTTTTCAATAATGTCCATCAGGTCTCTCTATCGACACTGGGGTGAATCCTTAAAAAACATCACATATACAGAGGAAACAACTCTACCAGGTGCCATTTGAAAGAATTTCTAAGAGAGTAAAAGACCTGTGGCAAGAATATGTGGAGGTAAGTAATGTACTCTTCAGTATTATTCACTGCACATAGAACCTTTTTACATGTAAATTTATAGTAGGCCTGTATTTAACTACACAATGTTATCTTTTTTCAGAGAGTTTTACAAATGGATTCTGATGCAATCCCACATGAATTTATCTTCATATATGGGGCTGAGTTTAACCTGACAATAGTAAGAAGAAGAGGGAGAAACATCATTGGCCACAGAGCTATTTTATTTTATTAACATCGCAATGTGAATCACGTTGAATGGGGTCTTCCACCACCATGCCAACTTAGGTTCTTACAACACGGCCCACATACTCACATTTCTAGACAGACTACACAAGATCTATACAGCAGAAGACCAAGTGGATGCAGAGCAGATGAGATACATTGTCATCTAGGACAATGTATCTGCTCTGGTCCAAAACTGGTTTCAGCAGCATCCACAATTTTCACTCCAATGCCTCCCACCATATTCTCCCTTCCTTCACCCCATTGAGTTTTTTTCAGCATGGCGGTGAAAGACTTACGATCTCCAGCCCTATGCTAGAAAACCCCTCATTCAAGCCATGGAGGAAGCCTGCAACCAAACTGATGTGGGGTCTGTGGAAAGATGGATGGATTCGCCATTCAAGAAGATACCTGCAAGAGAGGACATAGCCTGTGATGTGGATGAAGTGCTATGGTCAGATCCAGCTAAGTGGAGAGATGATGCTTAGGGTTTTGTTTTGTTTTTTAAATTCATGCTCTCTTTTTTGTCTCCACGTATGTTTTTGCTGTTTTTATTTACTACATTCTATTTAGAATATGTTCTGTTCTAATTTTTAGTGCAAAATGCAACCTTTGGAAATGCATTGATGTATTGACTGATTTTACAAAGTAGAGAGAAATAAATCTTTTCATCAGTGTGTCTTGTGTGTTGTGTTTGGTCAATATATTCATGTACTTTACTCTAACTATATCTCTGAAAAAATCTAACCCAGACTACATCATTAGAAACTTAGAAATGTTAAAAGTGTTTTAGATTGAGTACAGCAGTGTGTAACTGGTTCAAACAGAATCAGATCGTATGAACCACGTGTGTGCCATATGGTGACAAAATTGGGTTTTTATAAATTATTGTATAGTTTTGAATGACGTGTTTAATTTTGCAAAAGATCTGAGGAGTTCTGCTTCTTGTGTGTCTGGTTGTGTGACTTGTGTGTAGTGTTTTAAGAAAATGAGTCCTGTTTTCAAAATTGTGCTTACAGGCAAGCAATCGTAAAAAAAAAAAAAAAAAAATTAAGCTTGGTTTGGTTGGCTGAGGTATGAAAACAGGTCTGGAAAGCAGCAGAGAGCCTGTGTTAGGCCTGAGGTTATGCTGTTGAGGTGATTTAAATAATACTGTCTGTCTCTCATTTCATTAATACACTTTCCCTCTCTCACAGAGCCTCGGGGCATACAGCTACAGCAGCGACTGAATGAAATTCTGTTTTTCAAAATGAGCAGCATACTCGAAAGCGATGGTAATCTCAGATGTAGAAATTGGAAAAGTCAGCACAGCAAATGCATCAGCTGCTTTCCTCCAGACAAACATGCAATATTGATTCTCTTTTCGAACAGGTCATATTTTATGTATTTGTTTTAAAGATTTTGATATTGTGCTCCAGTGCTCTTCAGGTTTGGGAGAAGAGCACTTTTGCCTGACTGAAGCATCCTGGTCACCTCAGAAACCTGGTCACTTAAGGAATCATAATTGGATCAGTGTCTGTGTCTCTGTGTGCGTGTGTGTGCATATGTGGTGTTTCCCAGGTTTCCATTTGACCCTATACTGTGTGTCTGAATGTGTAGGTGTGTGCATACTCATTCCCCCCAGCACCAACCATTCTTGTTAAGCACACTTCTCAGCCGTCTCCGCAAATAATGACTTTTGTTTACTAACATCTGCATTTTCCTCCTGTAGTTAAAATTTAAATACGCAGGAAAACCAAATAGATTAATCAACTCGATTGTTCTCAGACAGTATGAAGCCGATTATTTACCATAATAGCATACGAGTCACTAACAAATAAACAAAGGCAAGGGGAGCGAGCCAAAAGAAAAAAATGTCCTCTGATATTATATCCATAAAGCGTCCGTTGCTAACAGTCATTCCTCCAACCAATTCAGCTGACAGTGAATTGTCAAATGACTCTGGCATTAAGAAGACAGATATCTTCATAAAAACTGTCTTCACTGCCACATAAACAGCAGCAGGAAATGAATTGTTGAGTTTGAATCGCAAAGGATTGTGCTATGAGATCTATGATCATTAACCCACTAAGGAGGAGGAGGAAAGATGGATTGATGGATGGATGAATGGATGCACTGGGTCCACCGGAGCCTGCAGACCCGTTTTATACCATCCCAATCCCAGACTCATGCAAGTACTTTGCATCTCCCCGGACTCATTTCTGCATGTACAGTACCAGTTAAAAGTTTGGACACACTTTCCCAGAAGTGTGTCCAAACTTTTAACTGGTACTGTATATGAGACCACCATGAAGATGTTTGCAGAGTTGCCAGTTTGGTGGCTCTATAGGTTAATGTGCGCTGACTCTCATGACTTAATATGCTACATCTAAATGCAATGCAGGTATCCTCCGGGGCTCTGCTCCCAAAATATTCAAAAAATTAATAAAATTGCTCAGTTTTGTTCCTCATGACAAATAGTGACAGTTAACCTTAATAAATGACACTTTTGTGGAAAAAGTTTTCATAAACAGAATGCTCTACATTTTCAAATGTTGAATATTTCAGTGTTAAGTGATGAAGTTCAGATGCTGAAGTATTTGATTCAATTTGGAAATGAACTTTTCATTTAAATCCCACACACTTTCATACCAGAGTGAATAGAAACCAATAAAAAAAGACACTCCAGCTGCTCCTGAATGACAGTAATGACATGAGAAAAAAAATAAATCACATTAGCCTGGTACTTTTCATCATGATCTTCTTTTGCTTTTCAACATCCAGCAGCATCGTATTGTGTGCTAAACCAGACTTTTACATGAGGAAAAAAAAAATCTACATGCTCATTTTCACATCAGACAAGATTTTATTTTTGTTGTCTGTGTAGAAGACACAAAACGTGAAATAAACCTTTATGTTGGTTTTAGGGATGCGAGAGAAAAGTCAAAGTGACATGAAAGCAGATAATCCTATATATAGAAAGTCAGTGTGATAATGAATCTGGCCCAAAGGTTTTAGTAACAAAAGATGAGGGGGGAAAAAAGGATGATCTGAGTGGGATGGAAATGGAGATGAGAACGTATGTATGTCAAGTTTTCGGAAAGAAGGGGAAGGTGATGGGGTGAATGTGTGTGTGTATGTGCTTCTGTGTGTGTGTGTGTGTTAAGGAGGTCTGTCTGCTTTAAATTAGACGGCACACTGCTGCAACGGCTGAAGAATTTTATTAAGAGTCTTTATATCTTCTGCCTTAAGCCGCCCCGATCAGCATAATCCCTGTCCAAACAAGAGATAATGAATCTTCTCTTTTAGTATTGGGTTAGATAGAGGGAAGCATGATGCCAGCAACGGGAGGGAGAAGTGCACAAATTATTGGATTTAGATTAGGAGGGGCCTATTTTAATGGGTTTGAAGTAATACCACAACGTTAATGAAAAGTCGCCCCAGGCCTACATGATTGGGTGGGGAGGTATGTGTGTGTGTGTGTGTGTGTGTGTGCGTGTGATAGATAAAGCAGATTGGCCGATGAGCTGTGCTTAACTTAGCTCACGGAAAACGCCCAGCTATTGTGAGAACGGATGTTATTGTCTTCTGTTTTTCTTTTTTTTTTTTTTCTCATGCATTGACCTCATACTGTATACTGTCTGTAATATGGGAATGCTTTGACTCTGCCAGACAGACGCAGACTGTTGTTAAAGTCTGCTTATCTATGTATGTATTCAATCTTTAATTTACATTTTCATTTCCAGTTTGTTCAAAGACACTTAAAGCAGGAGTGTAGCATAACACATTTAATTAAACTCTTTTATGTTTGGTGGTTTATCTGGCAATGCTGCGTCTAATAGAGTTTTTTTTTTTGACCTTGGGAACACTTTTGATCTAATTCAGCTCCATAATATTTCTCAAACTTGCCTTTTTAAAACATGTATTGTTTAGTTGTTTGTGCAGCCTTATTCTCTGCTCTTATAAAGCTCCCCACATCTGTATGGAGGTTTTTATTATTACAATGCAGCTTTATTGAAATGTCAGATAAAGCTACAGAGGGAATCCCTGCAGACTCCATATAATTTATTCATCTAAATATAGGATGGTGTGGCTAACGTCATGCAGACTGACAAAAATACACCTTAGTCGTGCTCTGCTCTAATGCATCAAGGGAATAAACACAAGTCAATATGAGCTTTATCCAGCTTATATTGTCAGGAGGTCAATGCATTGAGAACAGGAGCACTGCACCTGTTGTAAAACATTTTTAAAAAGTGTGAACAAGGTTGAGTCATCTTTTCAATTGCTCAAGCTCACCCTTGTCTCCATTATACAAAATCTGTCAACCTTGGTCTCCAGTTTACATGCACTCTTTTAAGCAGAGCAGTGGCAATTGATCAAAGCATGAACTGAAATATCTCACACTCGGTATTAAAATGAATAACCACGGACACATTTAAAGAGGTTCTTGTGTCAGTATTTTCATTAAACAAAGTGATGCAGTGAAGAGGTGAAGGACATTAAAAGAAACAGCAGATAGAGGAGGGAGAGCTGCTGCACAGGCTGCGCTGTGGCAGGTATAAAAAGAGCTGGACGGGCAGATATTGGCAAAAATGTGAGATAGACAGAGAGAGAGAGAGAAGGAGAGATGCTGACTGTGATAAGAGCAGACGCGTACAAGGTCCTCTGTGGCCTCAGTCTTCCATGTGCACATAACCCAGACTTACCTCCAACAATCATGACTGTAAGAGGAAACAGGTGCACTTCTCCTGCAGTTCAATTCGGTTCTCTGCCTTGAAAAAAAATAACTGGAATTTGTGTTTTTTTTCCTCTAAAAGAGATTCAGGAACAAAGGTGGCGATCAAGTGTTAATAAAAATATCACCTGACAACACAGATGTGTTTCAGTGTGAAATCTTCATTTAGAGGATTTAAGGTTGAATTCACATAACAGGTCTCAATGCTCAATTCCGAATTTTTAGTTAGATCCGATCTTTTTGTGTTGATGGTTCATATTCATGTTTATAAGTGACATGTATCTGGCTGACTGACACACATGTGCAGATTTAACTGAAATGTGAGCCGCATGCGTACAAGAATAACACGACACAATCGAATTATAAACACAGCTGTGTTAGCACACATGTCCAGGATCATTTGTTTTGGAGGTCAGCAGACAATACAGATGATGAAGATGAGAATGAGAAGCCAACTGTGAGTCGCTAACTCTAAATGATATTGAAACACAATATGCGCATGCACAGAGAAGTGAGACATTAAAGAAACCACAACCACAATCCAATCTAACCATTCTGACTGCGCTCACATAGCCGGAGATCGCATATGAATCAGATCTAGAACCACATATACAAGTAGCCCAGATCTGATGTGAAAAAAAATCAGATTTGGTTTGTTCACACTTTAAAAAATCAGATCTGAGTCACTCGGAGGCAAAAAACCTGATTTGGTCCACTTCAGCATGTAATGTGAACATAGCTTATATATGTCAGCAGTGAGTTCTGTTTTTAAAGGAGACATCATGCAACCAACTATCAGCCAGAACATGTTACACCTGTGAGAAGACAGAACTTAAAAATAGGAAAGAAAAAGAAAACTAGAGAAAAAAAACAATGACATTTGTCCAAAAGAGATGTTTTGGGAAAAAAACATGAAAACAACACTGCTTTGTCTATCTAAAAAAAATTCTTATTTAATGCATAAGTTATGGAATCATAAAATCATGTCTCTCTCCTCTTTCTGTCTTTCTCTCTTGCCTTCATCAGCTGAGCATGTGTACCTCGTTTCCCGCATCTTCTGCTTTCCACCGCTACCAGCAGGTTTCTAAACATACATGACAGTTTGTGTATGTCTCAATGCCTTTCTCTCCCTCAGCTGAAATCAAAGGGTCTCTCTCCCAGATGTCACAGGTATGTAACACACTTGTTCGCACTGAGGCATCATTAGTTACTGGGACATCACAACAAAAATCACACGGTACCTTCTAATACCAAACAGTGAGAGGTAAGAAGCTCAAAATTCCCTCATTTCACTAATTAAAGCACAATTACTTCTCCCTCCTGTGCCAATTACAGCCGTATTGATGAAGACACCAGATGTGCCATCCTAATAATTAGCAAGGTAATATTACAGCTTTCGATGTGCTCACTAGGTTGCGGTTTCACCTGTGTAGAGCTGTGTGTAATGGTGACAGCCCGGTGCCACATTACACCAGGCTGCAAAATTGATGCGGCTGTCAGCTTCAATTAGAGACGTAATGTCTTGGATCAGGGGAGTGAGCTCGGCCCAGGTGCATCAGGGTCATTCGGAGGAAGTGTTGCGGCCTGGGCTGAAGAGCAGCGGCAGAGGGAGGACGAAAGGCGAGAAGGTGAGAGCTGGTGTGAGGAGGTCGGGAGCAAAGGAGGAAAAGTGAGTGACAAGTGAGGCTGGATGGTTTTGGGAGAAGTGCTTTTATACATATTCTATTAGGGTATTAAAAACAGCCTTGAAATGCCATAAATTTGAAATAACAAACTGAAATATTGCAAAATGTTTTACACTTGGCTGAGATTAAAGAAGTTGGCATATTTAAGGGGACACATCCTGCTTTCTGTGGTTTTATGTTATTTTTATACTGTTATAATGTCGCATATCTATGTTAAACATAATCAAAGGTCCAAATCTCAAGTTGAATGCAATATTATCTCTACTTTCTTTTTGTGATAACATCAGATCGTTCGCACATGCCCACAAATGACAGTCCATTCCATATTTTTTGTTGCTCAGGTTGTTCATGTTATACGTTCACATATTTCGAATTTGGGATTGAATTTGGGTTCAAACATGTACAGATGTATTTGAGAAGTTTCCATTTTGAGTAAAGAATAGGAAGTCCTACTGTTTTTGTTTGTTTACATCGTCTCCCAAGCTGCCAGGAATCTGCAGAGGGACAGCTTCTGGAAACAAGCCAATCAGAACAGAGTGGGCTCATTGAGAGGGGGGTCTTAAAGAGACAGAACAGCAGAGGATGAACTGTGGGGATGAATAAAGAGCCAGTATAATATAAATAAAGAGTTGAACTGTAGATCATGCAGAATAAAAATATAGATATGGAAATGTCCATGATACGTCCAAGAAAGATGAGATGTAATACCGGCTGATGGAAATATATTTGTTGAATACACTTTAACATTGTGGTACCTACTTATGCTTCTTCTACCGAACACAAATACATTAATGTCATGTCGCCAGTCACCATTACAGAATTCCACTTCACCAAAAAGCCCCAAAAATATAAAAATCAAAAGTGATGGTGTACATAAGCTCAATATTGTGCTTCAGTTCAGTGGTGCATTTCTCACCTCCCTCTCTAAAACACCACAAATGCCATTTTCAGTGAGAAGAACCATTAAAATGTAGCGGCGTACTCTATATGAGTTACATATTCATCATGAAATCTTTTTCACATCTTTTTGATTGTACTTGCATAAAGGTAGTTTGACAAACACACTTTGGTCCGTTTCACATTTTATTTGTCCAGAAATTTCAGAAACTTGTTTAAAATGTAGAACATTTTTATACTGACAATATGAGTGTCTATGAAACATGTGCAGTGCAATAAAGTCAGTCTGTATTTGAGCGTGTGTGTATGTATGTGTGTGTATGTGCGCTAACTGCATTCATGAATCCCCTGCTAGGCCAGGGTGTTGAGATTTAGTGCGGATGCAGATCTGACAAGACAGATTAATCTGAGGGAAAAAAGAAAAGGAAAAAAAAAACTGTCCTTCCTAATGTTTACACCCGCCGCGTGCCCAGATTAATTACAGACACACACAGAAAGTACACATCCAGGGACAATGTAGTCATTTGTCTCCCCGAACACACACACACACACACACAGACATTGTGACACACACACACGCTCAAGAAAAGATAGCACCATGCTAATGTGACATCTATTCTTGCCTCGGGGATGTGGATGAGATTATGTCCGTATGCGTATGTGTGGTGGTTGTATGGCAGGAAGTTCATTACTGCCTTACCGCTCAGTGTGAGGCCACAGAACGGCTCACCGGGACCTGAACAGCATGCTGGGAGCTCAGCCTGAGGGGAAATATCCTTAACAGCTGACATATAAGAAACCCATGAAAGCATTAATCTGAAAACAAATAATCTCAGAATGACTTAAACCTGCTGTTTCTGCTGTATATTGTTAACACTCTCTGTATTACTTAATATATTTGCCAAACCCTGGTACACCTGCAGATGAATAGTTTTGCTTAGATGACTTGAAATGATTAAATTCAAACAGCTTTGTTTTATAATTACTAAAACCCTAAGTATACTTCTGAAGCACGCCGAGTATCAGCACGCTGCATTAATCATGCACGTGATGATATGTGAAACTAATAAATATCCTGAGAAGTTATAACTCCATCTTCATGTTGCAGATTTATTATTTTCTGATTCTGATGTGTTAAAAAAAAAAAAAAAAAAAAGTGAACACCTCCTACATGTATATTTGAATTGGCTGTATAGTCGAGGTGGTGCTCTAGGATTATGTGTTGGAGAGCTGTTCTCCACTGGAGTCAGGTTGAGGTGTGTGTGTGTGTGTGTGTGTGTGTTTGTCTGATTGAGTGCTGGGCCAGAGTGCAGCGAGACACAGGTGTATTAAATTGGGTCAGCATTTTCATTTCCCAGGGTGAGCACACTGGCACACACAGACACACACTAACAGAATTGTGCTGTTTCAAAGTGAACCCTGGTACGAACACACTTGCGCATGTTATGCATAAAAATGCACATAAGCACGTACAGTATGTGCGCATGCACACACACATTAATGCTTCCCAGATAAGTAGGATTAGATGTTATTCTTGCATCTACACAAAGATTCTCAGGCACAAGAAGTAGGAGGGAAGTTGTTTTTTTGCCTCCTTTTGTGACTGTGTTTGTGTTTATGTATGAGTGTGTGGAAATAATGTTTACATGGCTGTCATGTCCAGGGTTTAAACCACAGGGGAGCCGGGTCAGAGGAAGGTCAACTCCCTTCAAAGAGGCCTGCGCTTCCTTGAAAGCGAGCAGAATTTGAACTTTGGGTGTTTGTGTATGCATGCTTTGGGGTGACCACCTTTCCTGGTGTTCACCTTTACATGACTGAAGTCTATTTTCAAATCATGAAAGCTCTCCTGTTACAGCAACATGAACACAGTGTAGCAGGGAAGCTTAACAAAAGGCACAGGAGATGTATTGGAAAATTTGCTGAAGGGGTGAAAAGCAGCGCAGAGTTAGCTTGTATGCTTTTAAACAGACAAGCCAGCAGTTTTACATTATGGTAGGGTTGGTTTTCATGCAACACGATTTATGAAGCATTTTAAATGTGAGTGTGAAGTGCAGGTGGTCTCAGGGTGTACCGAACCATTTAAATAACATACCCGACACCCCCGAAGCGAAACTACCTTAAAGTGCAATGTGAGCAACCGCCGCTAGATGCTGGCTCCAAAAAGTCCCTGGCTGCTATAGATTCCCATTTTAAAAGCATCCACTTATATTTCTTCCCTAGAAATTCAATTTTATGGTCTCAATCGCTAAATTCAGGCCCTTTAACATATGTATGTATGCATGTATTATATATTAATACATGTAAGTGTGCTGGTGGTATTTTGGAAATTATTTCTGCATTAATAAAATTTGAAGACTTACAGTAGGCATTGATGTCTGCTGTGCGGGTGATGATTGACAGCTGTGACAGTCTCCCGTCTCATACTTTCAGAGCTTCTGTTTAAACAGATTTTTCTCCAAACATGCAGTTCTACTGTGTTTGTGGTCAAGGAGTCACACTAACAGGACCCTCACAGGATGTGTTAATGTTAATTGATTATGATATCTGTCCTGTTAGCACAATTTAGTCCAACATTAACTAACATTAGCCCAAGTGTGCACCAGTTGATGTCGCCACGTGCCCCAATTTAGCGATTGAGACCCAGTAAGCAGGTTTTTCTCTTTGGTTCAAGGTAGCGGGGTGTTTCCAGAGCGTGAAAGGCAAGGATGTCACACCTCGCTACATCCATCTTTATATACAGTCTATGGCGCAAATGACAAATTAATTAGCTAATTAGCCTAACACATCTAATTGCTATGGTTCTGCTCCTGCCCAGCCTGCATATTTCAAAAAAAGGTCTCATTTTAGTAACATAAAGCAGCCCATGTGCATATTTAAAGTATGCGAGGGAAAAAATGTGAAGCAAAAAAAAGATGCAAACGTCTTTGGGCTCCACTAACACCTTAAAGGACCGGTGTGTAGGATTTAGTGGCATCTAGCAGTGAGGTTGCAGATTACAACCAACTGAATACTCCTCCCTCTCCCCTTCCAAGTGTGTGGGAGAACCTACGGTGGCTGCAAAACTCATGAAAAACACAAAGGGCCCTCTGTAGAGCTGTTTAGTTTGTCCGTCCCGGGCTACTAGATGGTAACCCCAGACCCGCAAAAGATCTTGCGAGTGATCATTTTAACCCAAACCATGATCTTTCCCTAACCCTCACCAAGTGTTTGTTGTTCCTAAACCTAACCAGACCTTAACCACAGTGTTGTCACATCATAAAACATCATTATTTTGTACAACACGCACAAGGAAGAAACACACAAATCTCGCGAGAGTTGCGCAAATCTAGGGTAACCATCTAGACATGACCCCGGCAGGCAAGGACAGAAAGAGACAGACCTGACAGATGCACACACACACCTGTGCTGACATCCTCTGTCAGCATTATGTGACACAGCAGGCCTGCAGTACTCACACCTGTCTAGATCACTCAAAACAGAAACAGCACAAAAACAGTGGGATAGCCTGCTACACTGGCGAGGAAGATTCATCATTTTGTCCAAGCTGGAGCGACATGACTGATGGGTCATGACGATTTGACTTCTTACAGTGACATCTGTGTGACGGCGTCGCTATGGACAGAGCAGGGAAATGTTATCAGATCTGTTAGATATGGATATGCAAAAGGATCGAAATAGTGTTAGGACTTTGGACTAGTGCTGGGACTTTATAATGAGATCATCTGAAAATGTCCGCCACCTACCCGAGCATATTATTTGTAGCTATCAAAGAGAATGAGCTTTTCTCGGAAAGATAGATACTTAGAGGACATAATCACCTGTACTTTACAATACCGAGTGATGAATTACAGATGAGTCAGACACAACTCAGTTACCTATTCCTGAAGGAGAAATACTCTCTTACCATAAAATAAATAAAACTGTTGCTCATCGCTGCACTGTCTGTCTTTCTGTCTCACTCTCTTATTGTTTCTAACACACACACACACACACACACACACACACACACACACACACACACACACACACACACACACACACACACAATCAGCTGCCAACACACAAAATCCAGCTGCTAGACTGTGTCACTGGGCACAGGTGCCCAAAGAACTATAGAGTTTCATTCATCGATCTGAGCTAGAAACCTGCAACAACTGTGCACTCTGCAACAACTGTCTCTCTCTCTCTCCCACACACACACACACACACACACGCAGTGAGAGAGAGAGAGAGAGAGAGAGAGAGAGAGAGAGAAACAGCTGCACTCTGATGAATGCCCTATATTCATTCCACAGGAAGCTGGTTCATCTGTCACTACTGATGCAACCCTTCCACTCTACCCATTTTAAAAAAAAAAACATACACATACACATACACACACAAGTTCTCTTTTTCTGATTAGACTCCCAGCTGGTCTCTGCGACAAATGCTCCTTTGATGCATCTTCCCGGGGGTCAAAGCCACCATCAGCAGCCCCCCACCCCCCCTCCCCCCCACTTCTCCGCTCTTTCTCGCTCCCTGCTTCCTGCATGACATTAAAGTCACTTCCAGCAGTCCCAGCAGTCCCCCCCTCGTGAACCGTTACTCCCCACCGTCCTATTCTGCGGCTCTGTCCTCCAGCAAGAGGATGAGAGAATGGAGAGAAGCTGAGAAAAAAAGATTTGTCCCTGGCGTTGGATATTTTCCTGCAGAGTTGCCAGCTTGAGCCGTAATGAGACGTCCACTTCAAAGTCTTTTTTTTTTTTTTTGTAGCACTGCTTCAGACAAAGGACTTCGGCTGGTGATTGTGAATAAGATGTAACTACTCCACTCTCACAATGTGACAACAGTTGTCTGGCTTTCATCTCCTCACAGGTCATAAGTTATCAGGTGGCCGTACAGTAGTTGTTGTATATGCTACACTGGTACAAATGGGGAAAAAACTGCAGCACTGACTCATCAGTTTGACAAGGATGTGATAATCACCCAGTGAAAAGGCAGGTCGCAGTAAATGTCTTCCAGAGGAATCCATTTATTTTCGTGCAAGTTTAGGAATTCTGTTGCTTCTTTCAGCACATTTACATACACGTGACTCCCCCCAGTATACCAGAGTTGACTTGATGCGTTTGATAATGAGGGTGAAGTCTGAGAGGATGCGCTGTAGCCTACAGCAAACTTCATATACTGACAGCACAAAATAAGGAGAGGAAAAATGGAGGGACTCTGGAGTTTGTTTTCCACATTGATGAATTTCATTTTCCACCTGCATCTGTCATGAGCTGATTGTGTACAGAGACACCACTTTGTATCCAGTTGGCATGTGTGCAGATTTAAAATGCAGAACAGAGCCCAGATAAGCACACATACCTCTAGTCATTATGTTAATGGGATTACGCTTCTGGTTCCAGCCTTAATTTGACAAAGATGGTGTAAAAATGACAGCAGCAACAGTTGAGATTTGCAAGTCTACACATCTGTTGATGCATCTCCTAATTATTAGAAGCCATTGACGAGATTTTATTTGGACACTAACCCACCAGTTTGACACAACTATGTGTGTCAGATATGTATTTTTTGAATGTAGGATATTTGAGACTGACTCATCAATTCAAGCATGCAGGCGGAGGCCTGAAGCATTTAATTCTCCAGTATCTGAGTCTCATTTCTTTAAAAAAAAGAAAAAAGAAAAACCCTAAGCACTTGCACCACACCTCTCTAAACACATTTATGGTTTTATTAGGTTTATTTGGACATTTCCTTTTGAATTTTAATGCACTTCATTGTGAAAGCATCTGCAAAACAGATGTAATGTATACATATGACATTTAATGACCGAAATATTGCTGTTTATACACTTATAAACCCTACAGTATGTGGCTCATCCAGTACAACACACAGCTTTTAGTGAGAGGCTCTGACCTCTGTGATGAGTTCACTGTGCGCAGCTGCGTGCACTGACATGCTGACGCATAAATGTGTAAATTAGCCTTTATTAAAATAGATCCATCAGTGTTCAGTTTGCAGTTAGAAGCATCGACTTTTAACCTGATGCCACACTACTCCATGTCATCTGTCATGCATGGTTGCTGGAGGTGCAAAACGACAGGCTGGAGTGAAATGCTGAGTACTTATGTGCCAGTTGTTCCTGAGGCCAGACGTTTAAAAATTCAGTTTAAACACCAGAACGACTTCAGCCAGAAATGGATTTCACCGCTAAATACCATCTCAAGAGAGAAAGCTTTAGCTGTGACCCTCACAGAAGGTCAACATTTCACCAACATCACACTTAAATCCAAGAGAGGGCTTGATCTCACTTTGAGAGCTTACACAGTTATTTTGATAATGTTGAACTTTCACATTTTATTTTCTGCAAATGCGCCGCACCTACCTTTAAAATGCCCAAAGTCAGAGCAAATCCAAAGACATGATGTCACCGATAAAGAAGCAGAGCTCAGAAGCAAGGACCAGTCCATGTAGAGCAGTCAGAGGGAAGCTTGTAAATATGGTTCTTTATTGCACACATGACATTTGTTTTCCTTTTTTTTTTTTTGGTGTGAGCAACAAAAACTGGCATTACATATTTGATACCCTATTCAAAATTCTCAGTCTAACCCTCTATAAAAACAAGGTAACACAAAACAAAATAAAGGCCACTTCACATAAAAACTTACAACTCCACAAAAAAGAAAAAAATCTCACAGATTTTAGTGCACCACTATGGATGAGGAACTTACAGTATATATCATAATAGTATAATTTTAGTAAAAAATGTATTATACTTTTTTTTTATGCATGTTTATCACAGTCAAAAATAAAGAAAAAAAAAAACACAAAAAAATCCAGTGGGGCTAAAAATGTTTCATTCTGTGTTTTTGTAGCATTTGCCCTTTAACCACCTGAGTGCTACATCACTGAGACCAATACTGATTGGTTAACCTGCCGTTTAACTCATTGGAGGAATGTTTGTTAAACAGAACAGAAGAAAAAATAAAAGATTGACAGGTGAAAAGGCAGTTAGTAGATAAATACACTGAATGCCCTGCGACAGATTTGGAAAGAACTGAGAACTCGGCCAGAGATGGCAGCAGTATGCAAACAGTCGTTTACGGCATACTGTGGTCCAATCAGAGAGAGAAAAAAATAAGTTCTCAGTGAATCAAATCGAAAACAGGACCCATTAAGCCAAAGTTTAATGGAGGGAAACATCTGTGACCAAATTCCTCATTTGTGGTCAAACTTTCCCAGTTTATATTTCAAAGTGATTTAAAAAAAAAAAAAAAAAAAAAAAAAAAAAAAAAAGCGTGGGCATTTAGTTGTGTTTTTTTGTGCTCAACAAAAAAGCTTTTGGCGAGATAAAGGGAGACAGAATGACAAATTGGCACTTGAATGATAAAGTACAAAAATATATTATTTTCCAATCTTAGGGAAAAAAAGGCACTTTTTAAACTCACAAATGCTATACTTTAGGCAGTGTTTGTAATACATTGTGCTCCAGAAGAATAACTTGCCACTTAACGTCTTTTTTTTTTTTCTTTTTTTTCTTTTCTATCGGCTTGGTGTTTTGAGGCGAGCCGCTGAAAACCTCTGTGACATATAAAAAGGCAAGACTCGTGACAGCATAAAAACAGATCTGCTGCTAATGGACGGATTTTTAGCTCAAGTTGCTCATTACGGTACAGAAGAGCCAATCCTACATTAATAAATAAAAAAAGCTTATGGCTGACAACACTAAATGTATAAAAGCGTAGTTACTGAAAAGGGGGGGAAAAACAACTTGGGCTGGCTGCCAGTAATCCAGTCTCTGTCTCTACTTGCTGGTGTACAAGCAGGTGTTATTAATATTTCAGTTAATTTCAGAGAGGAGACAAATGTTAAATTTCATGTTAGACACTTTAAATCCTTGTTCTGTGCTTGCTGGGACATTAAGAGAATTGGAACAGTTAAGGCCAAGTCGTTTTTGTTGTGCAGATTAAAAAAAATTAAAAAAAAAAAAAAATCTGTAGGCATCACTCAGTGGGTTAAAGTAATAATCAGGATTAATGAAGTTAATCTTTTGCTTGTGTGTCAGTGTCAATACCTTGAATTAGTGAAGGAGGAAGAAAGCTGAATAGAGAGAAGAGAGCTGAGTGAACCCAGGGACGAGAGCACTGACACAGCAGTAGAATGAACAACACACACTGGCAGTGTTTCAGACAAAACCCTCCACCCCCCAACCCCCCCTTCCCCTTCAAAAAAACAATAAATACTAGCTAGCTGAAAGCCATATCAGCATTTTACACTGGAAGGAATAGTAAGGTTGATCCCAAAGTACTTCATATTGGCATGGTGTACTGGTGTGTGTCTAAGCATTATGGATGCTCCCAAATGGCCCAGTATTAGCTGTTATATCAATAAGCTGAATGGGGGGAAAGTGTTCACCAAACAGACAACAGCTGGTGATAACTGTAATGCTGCTATCCAGGCATAACAAGCCGTGGAAAAGCAATAGAGAAAGAAAAAAAAAAAAAAGAAAGACTGGGGACAGCTTTAGACTATCACAACTGTGTCCTATAAATTTGTTGTAAATTACTCCCTACGTCTACAATGTGTGGCGATGATGAGATGTTCTGCTCTATATAATTCACAGTAAAATTAATCCTTTTGAGATGACTAATACGCAGCATTTTTGCAAAGATCCCGAACGATTAGAGAAAGAGGATATCTGTGGGAAATGTTGTATCTTCAGGGATTTTTTTTTTTTTTTTTAGACTCTATGAGAGTTGTAACCTTTGTGTACAGACAAATCGTACTCGAATCAGGAAAGTGTGCTTTGTTCAAGGAGAGAACAACTGACCAGGAAGTTAATCAGTGACCTCAAGTAACGTGCAGCTTACACCCCGACACTACGACACTCCCTGCCGTCTCGCAGGTTCGGTGACACAGAAGGACAGGACGACTAACAAGAGAGTTGTCTCTGAGCAGAGACGATGAGACACAGCAGCGGTGTTGGAACGGAGCGGGGAGGGCAAGTATGAAGAGTGTCAGCAGATTTCTCCAGCACAAGAGGTGAGAATGCGTGAGCGGGAGTGAGGGACGCTTATCAACTCGTGCAGTTTCCAGTTAGGTTGTGTGTGTGTATGTGTGTGTGTGTTGTGTGATTGTATGTAGAGCTGTGTGTATATGTGTGTGTGTGTCTTTATGTAGTGTGTGTGTGTCAATCAGTCAGTGTAAGTGGTGGCCAGACACCAGTTTTAATTGTGTTAGTCCGTGAACCAGACCAAGGTAATACATTCATGAAACTGGTTAAAAACACAAGACAAAATATCAGCAAGTTAGTAAAATTCTTACTAAGAATGTTTTATTAAAATAAATGCCAAGAGGTTAATAAGAAAAATAACAGCATACACCATGAAAACTAAATGCAAGCATGTAAAAATACTTATGACAAGAAAACTAATAAAGTAGCTAATGAGTTAAACAAGCTGGGAATTGGCAAGAAAACAAAACAAAATATAACAGGGAAAAGGCAACACTCCCCACAAGAGACAGTTTTCAAGATGTAAAAGAGAAGGGGGGAGGAAGAGAGGGCTGTTTAGGGGGGGAAAAAAAGTTGCAGTGGGTTTCATTTAAAAAAAAAAAAAAAAAAAAAAAAAAAAAAAGCACTCAGAAACATGATTAATATACATATAAAATGAGATTAGAAAAATACATTATAAACCTGTAACAATGGCTGTTAATTACATTATCATACATGTAGTAGGCAGGCCAGAGAGAATACGGTAGGTATAGAGTTAACCTTTCACCTGATGGACTTTATCCAGCCTTTCACAATGACACAGCAAGTTGTAACATTGCAGAGGGAATTTTCTTAATACTGTCAAATGCTGAATACCCATCACTTGCTCCACTTTAATATTGCATTTCAATTTAAAATAATAACACTGAAAAAGAAAAATTCATTGACCTTTCGGTGTAACAGCATGATGAAAAGAGCTATAAATAGAAAAACAAACTGCCAAGGGTAATATCGGGATCTATGAATTCCTCAGTTCAATATTATGAGTTTTACCTTCCAGCGATAAACTGTCTGTTGTTTCAATAACTGAAAACTATTTGGCTGTGAAATAGAGTTGCTCGTTTCATTATTCAGCGCTTCTCTTGTCCATTGTAAATCTCCTGATTGTATCGATAGTTTGCTTTATTGTCAAATTGACATTGAGAGATATTGACATGGACTGGATGCTTTCAGTTTGCAGCTGTTGAAACAAGCAGGCGTAACGCCAACGGGAATGACCTCCCATTTCATATCCATCCCCTTGAATATTATGTATTTTTCTCAGCTCATGATCAAAACATGTTCTGGCAGACTACTGCATTGCTATTGGCAGTTCAATTTGTTCTAGGAAGTTAGTCACAGTCACCAAAATAAATCCAAAAGACAATATTTCATATGATCATTTAAAATCTAAATAAAAAGAGAACGAAACCTGCTCATACAGCAGAGTAAAGGGCCATCAAGTAAAAGAAAAAAATAAAATCATTTCAGGAAGACAAAACCATGGCACATATTTAGCTGGTCAAAAACGACTGCTATTCTTTTTGCATAGAGTAACTTCGGTAACGCCACTATATGGTGGGAGCTACCCTGCTCAACTATTCAGAGCGTGTAACACTAGCCATTCCTCTCTGCGCCATCTTGGTGGGTGCTGGATATTACTGAACACAACTGGAATACTCAGAAAACAGAAACCACTGTTGATAAGGCACTTTGATTTGATCCTTTTAAAAACTCTCTGGGCGTCTTGTCTCGCTCTCGTCCTCGCCATCGTTCTAAGGGTTATGACTGTTTTGGTCTTCATCTTCCGTTCTAATCATATCCAGGGTAACAGCACTTTTCCTCACCCACTCGGTTTTTCTGTTTTCCCCTATACTGTTTTAAACTTTTTTTTTTATTATTTTTATTTTTTTTTCATCAGATTTTGTATCTGCAAGTAAAGTATCAAAAGCTAAAATTGCCAAAAATAGATTTTTAATTTTTTTCTCTTCTCCAGCACCCTGTAAAATTATCTATTTTTTGTTCTCTTCTGTATTTGTATATGCAATGACAGATATCTACATTTTTATATATTTATATATATATATTTATATATATATAAGACGTATGTATAAAGCAATTTGAACAGGCAGGCATGGCTTTCACATCCTATTTTTTTCTTGAGAGTTAAACAAAAGAGTGTGGGCTCAGGAGCTAGACTACCATCACAGGGAGGTGTGACACATTGTGGATGCGCTTTTGGGTGGTTTGTCAAGTGTTAAAAAAAAATAAAAAATGAACGTTTCATCACTAAAATAATTAAAACTCAAAAAATAATTAGTCTAATTTGCAAGAAGGCTCAGATTATGCCCACCTGACATCCCGACTGATGTAACATTTCAAACCGGGGTTAAAAATAAAAAAAAAAACACATGAAACAGATATTGGCCAAATATTGAGATGCAAAAAAATGAAAAATAAAACAAAATAAACACTCTTTTGGCAATGTGGCTGATGAAACAACTTAATATAGAAGCCAGGTATCTAGACGCATGTATATACAGAACTTCAAAGTGCCCTTCCCCCTAGCAATGTACTGTAAATGAGTCGGTTGTTTTAGTGTTAATTGCCTGCTTTCATTTCCTCAGAAAAAAAAAAAAAAAAAAAAAAAGAGCATTAATGAGTCAAAAATCATCTAAACTGACTGGCTGTCTGTTCCAGCTGAAGGCAGGCACCACAAATTCACACCCTTCCAAACTCTAAAAATCACAAAGTGAGCCCTCTGTGAGACAGATGCATAATTGCAGATATATAATTCATTGGAAAACCCTTTGGCTAAATATGCACACTTGATACTTTTTTTTTTTTTGTCTTTTCGATCACAGCTCAGCTAACTCATTGAGATATTTTTTTTTTTTTCTAAATACATCAGGCACTGTATAATGGATGTAGTGTGGATGGGGGCGTAGCAATGGTCAGTAGCTTATAAGCACTGCTCCAATGTCCCCAAAGCCTCAGCACACCCTACTTTCATTGTAGTAGTAATTAAAAAAAAACAACACACACACAAACCCATCATCCCAAATTATGACCTTCCCATTTTGCCCTTCATCATTTCTTAGTTTCAGCAGCCTGCGTCAAACATAAGATTGCGTTTTGTTTTTCCAGAGATAACCACCTGCCTTATTTTGGCTAGTCAATTTAAGCAAAGCTAATTAGTCAAATATGAACAGAGAAGCTAAAATCAAGTGGAGAAAATGACTCAAAAGTAAAGCAAAACAAAACAAAAACAAAAAAACAAGACAGAAGAAAAAAAAAACAAAACAACACATAAATCATAAAAAGCTTCTTTTGCAATCATTTCAGCCATGCTTTTTTAAAAAACAGACAGAAAGCTGTTTGAGGGGCACACCCAGAATGTGTCAGCTCATAATTACATCTTAGAGCTCAACAACTGCACTACATGTGAAAAATGAGAGAAATTAAACAAGTTAATGTGAGTGTATGTTCTCTTTCCTTCTATTTCTTTTTCTCTCCCAATAGGTGGGTGTTGGAACAGGGTGGGAGCAGTTAGGGGGCTTTAAGTATTTCTTTTGGATGGGGGAGGAGGGTGGTGCACATTTCAACGGGATTATGTCATATCTCTGAAACCAAATGGTTTGCGTCAAATAGATATTGACCTTTGTTTGATTCGTACATGTGAGGTCACCAAATCAGAGCGATTTAAGGAGGGCGGGTGGGGTCTTTATTGCTATATAATTCAGTGCAGATTTATGAGTAATACCACAAACATCCACCCAGTATATGATTCATGAAGAAAAAGAAAGAGAAAGAATGGGAATTAAACTCAATGAACAGAGGGAAAAAATGAATATTACACAACTTTGTTGGGTTTTGTTGTGTTTCTGTGAAGATTCTGCGTTGGTTTCTATTTTTTGTCAGAACGTGTTAGGGTAACTGTACGGGCAGGCGCCTCTCTCTCTCTCACTTGCGTCCGAGAGGCTAGCAAAAGGCAATTACCAGTTAACTGATCAGCAGGCAGGCTTGGGGCGGCTCGTCATTGGGTGAAGAGTTCAGAGGTCAGAAGGTCATGTGTTAGTTGCCGGTGGCGGCTAGGTGGTTAGAAACAAAAACAAAACAAACAGAAAAAAAAGATAGAAAGGATATTAGTGTCAGCAAGAAGAGACTGGAATGACATCATTTTAACAATAAAATGAATGCAATCTCTTATGTCGCCCCCTGCTCCTAATTCCCCTGCCAATATGAGATGAACCCAGCTAATCTCATTATAAATCATGACGCGGTCACATCATGATCCCAAGTACTACTAAGCCCCCACCCTGAATCAGGTAGCTTGGTGGTTTTATTTAAAGCGCACATTGCCCCCAAAACCAAAAAAAAAAAAAAAAACAGAAGCAAAGAGAGGTCGGACAGACAAACAAAATAACAAAAAATCTAGTGTTTTAGTGTCTGTCAAGTTGGAGTGCAAGTTACAAACAGTGTGATTAGTGGTAAGGAGACTTACGAATAGCTAATGTTATGTGAGAGATAACTTGTGACTAGTGTTAAATGTGCAATGAATAGATGAATCGATGTTTTCCGATTCTTTCTCTTTATTTAGCAGTATAGTTTTATATAATATAAATATACACAAGAACCATAAATACATTTGATATAAAATGCTCAAATATAAAATGACAGTACCTCATGTACAACTGAAATATTAAAAATGTATTTTAGCTTTATTTCAATATTTGCAATACACTGGAGAGAATGCAAGCTACCTCAGCTTATGTCTGTGCGTGTCTATCTTCCATAGAAAAATAAAAATCCAAAATAAATTTAAATTTCAAGGTGAAATGGTGCCTGGTAGCAGCATGGCTACTTGTCTTCCGCCTGCTAGGGCTCTCAGATACAGTATAGAAATGCTTCTCCTTTTTTCTTTGCTCCTTATGAGCTGAGGAGATGAATCATGTATGGGAACAAGCCTGCCCCATTTTAGGCTATAATCTCACGTCAGAGGAATGTCATTTAACACCATCAACACTACCTGCAAGTACTACCTGTCCTGGGTTCACAGCTGCATAAACCAAAAGCTGTTTTTGCCTGAGCTTCGAAATATACACAGCCTACGTATACTGTATATGTTAAGTACTAAATGTAAACAAAATGTGCATACCACAATCAACCATTTAGCTGGTGTGTGGATGTATGGGGTAGGAAAGGTGGTGGGGGGAGAGGAAAAAAAAAAAAAAATACAATAAAGACAATATACAAATTCCCAACTAAGGCATTGAGGCATTAATAGGCATAATAATCATTGAAATGCATCAGTCAATAGCAGAGAGTAGCTAAGAGACTAAACTGACCTCTGTCAGCGGTCACAATCCTTTGGTAAGGATGGACCCGCGTGTCATGCCGTCTCACTTTAGTAGCCATTGCACCTAGATTGTAACAGGTCCACAAGGTTAGAAACCATTCACTTTGAACAGGGGAAAAAACAGTCATCTTTTACAGTAATAACATTCACATTTTTAACCATTGTCATTATAATGCTTGGATTATACAACAATACACAGAATAGCAACATAATACAGATTATAGTACATATACACACCACACATCTTTTTTTTTTTTTTAATGTGTAGAAAAATGCAGTAGAAAAAATAATAACAACACCTTTTTGGAGTTTTTACTTGGTATTTAAAAATGCATAACTTAAGTAATAAAATTCCACAGTGCTCAGAGTTATATGGAGGCTGTCTGGAAAATATTATGTGATTCTTCCTGTGGGATCCGGAGGGGGACTGAGAGAAATTTGTCTCTTTATTTTGAAAGGTGGGAAAATCCAATACAGCTCTGATGGTAATTGAATAGTGCCAGACACCACCTGCCTCTCCCTTCTCTCTTTCATTTTCTCTTTCACCATTTCTCTCCAGGTCAATCTGCTCGCTGGCAGCAGACGCTGTCATTTCTCCTCCTATATTTGTCACAACTGATTTCTTCCTCCTCGCAGTGGCTGACACTGCCTCGTATAAGCATACATGACACAAACAAACTGTTTTGCGTGTCACTGTATGTTCAAGTATTACAAAAATGTGACGCGTGCAGGAATTGAGAAATAAAAAATAAAAAGCCTTCCCAAAGGTACAGAGGACATCTGAAGTAAGTTCTAACTTTCAACAAAGATTTTGTTGTGGCATTGTCAAGTTAAGAGCAAGTTTTGGCTGATGACTATGCGGCCACCTACACTACTCTGAAGCAGCAGATGGCTTAACATTTCCTTACTCTCAGTGAAGCCAATGGCGGCTAGATATAGTAGCGCAGGCAGCCAAGCTGAGTGCATGAGAGTGTGTGTGAGTATAAGGAGTGAGTGTGTTCCACAGGGCCCTGTGTTGCTGAAGGCACCAATCGATAGTGTGAGTAAATAAAATGCACTAAGCTGGTGTAACCCTGCAAGTTAAAGAGAGAAAAGCCAGTCAGCTGCCCCTGTCTGTTCTACACATGAGTCCCAGAGGCACCTCAAATACACAGGTCAGCTAAAATCACACTTGTGTCTGCTGCTGCCAAAAGATGACAACATTTAAGGAGCACTGTGTCAAATTAAAGCTGGACAGCTACTGACAAAGGCATCTTCTGTCTTCATATGTGAAACAGCTTTGCTTTTGTTCGCTATAGCCTCAATACGACATATGGCGTTCGTATCAGACTCTATTTCTTTAATAGATGTTCACTTGTCTCTTTGGTAGCAGATGCGGTGAGCTTAAAGCACCATTGAGAATGAATATAATATATACACCCACATATTGAACTGTACTCCTGACAGAGAAACTGAGAGGAACGTCAGGTATTAGCACACAGCCCAAGTTCAAGAGGGGTGAATCTAAGACAATGGAGAAAGGGGAAGGCGAAGAAAAAAAAAAGGGAAGACTGGAGGAATTTAATGAACATCCCCAGTGGGAGTGAGCGAGGGACTATCTACAGGCATCAAGGCCTGCCTGCAGAGAACAGCACAGAGAAATGATTTCAAAAGCTGTAGAAATCTGAGGGGATCTGCCGCCAGACTGAATATGCCTCCAGGCCAGTGCATGAAAAGGTTAGAGAGCAGGCTGCGAGTATGTGAGCGTGTTTCTGTCAGTGTGCCTCATTTCAGACTGAGGCAAGTCCTCCTATATAAACCTTGCAGAAAAGAGGCAGTGTAAACCTGGGAGCAAAACTGTTTGGCAAGAGTGTTAAGTAAAACAGTAAAGTAACCTTAGTCTAAATTATAAAGAGAACTTTGAAAGAGCCTAGCCTTCACAAGGTAATTTCTGCCCCCCTTTTGCCATTTTATTAAAATGTCCATATCAGCCACACAGTTGGTCATCCCATTATCAAGAGCTTCACCAGCACATCCACCCTGTGAGTTTGTCTGTTTTGATCCTCAGGTGGACACGACATATTTACCTTTCAACAAGTCCTGACTGTGGCTCATGGAAGCCGCGTCCAGCACCCCAGCTCCGGGGTAAAACAAGCTGCCCTCATGTCCAGGCTGGCTAAAGTTGGCCGCTGTACCTGCTGCACCCATGCTTCCCCAGGCTCTCTTACCTAGAACCCCACTGTGCTCGATGGGGTACTCCAGCAGGGAGGTGGGTGCCAGGGCGTAAGGGTACTCGTAAGGGGTGGTGTAGATAAGCCCGCCATCCGGTGTGGGAGGCACCAGGGTGGGGGTGCCATTGGGCAGCATGGCAGCCATCTGAGTGGGCCGGATGAGGTTCATGATGGGGGCCCCAGCTGGTGTTGGGGGCCGGAGTGCCGGGGGAGGCAACACCTGACCTGTGGGGGCCGCTATGAGACGGGGGCCCTGAGCGGCTGCTGCCGCTGCTGCAAGAGAAAACGCAAGGGTGGCTGCCATAAGCAAGAGAGCGAAGGACAGGAGAGAGAAAGAGGACAAAAGACAAAAGTATAGTGCGTTTGATCATAATCACAGATGAACAGTGAAGGGTGAAAATATGAAAGGAGGAAAAAAAGGTGGCAGGGAGAGAGGGGAGAGAAGAGGGGCAAAAGGGAAAATTAGTCCATGCAATGATCATGGTGGTGCACCACAAAAGCCACAATCTGTTGCAAATAAAAAGTCAACAGAGCAAAACAAAAATAAAAACAACCCCTCACACCAAAACACAAGAAGCACAAAATGCTGCTGTCATCCCAATGCATTCAAAGCATACCAATCACCACAGCAGCTATACATTCATCTACTGGAAATGGCATTAAGTGAGGTAAACAATGCACACACCAACAGAAATGGAGCTGTTGACTGGAGGTAGAGGAGAGGCACAAAGTTTCACAAAGGCTGATTAGGACCTGAGGAATGATGTGAAGATTATCGAGTACGATGCTTAAGTTCACCTAAGTTCTTTGGGATTTTAAGAATGTTGATCCTCTACACGGTCAGCAGTCCATTTAGGTTGTATTACATACAAAGGAACAAAATCATTTTTCAAGCGGTGCTACATTAGCATGTGCTATGATCGATGTCACAAAAGCTTACCCAAAGGCAAGTCAATCAAATCAAGCGCTATTGTTACTATCGTTAAGTGTTGGGCCCGTTCATCGTGGCAACAATTTGAGCGGATGATAAATATGTTAATCTAACAGCCAAATGAATCACTTTGAGTTTCATTGAATGATTTTGAATACAATTATATGGAAGAATTTATTATAGGTTAGTTTTCAAATTAATTTCTGAATGATATTTAAGAATCCAAGGGTTCAAGTGAAAAAAAAAGTTCTAAATGCATAAAATGTTTGGTCTTTATATGATTTTATTTATATCCAAATCACATATGTAATTATGCACGTAGAAATCACACTCAAGGCGGTGATAAAGGAGCAAACACTGTAGATGTGTGAACTAGTGATTAACATGCAGAGTTGAGCAGGTGGGCTCCAGCAGTGCGCTGAAAGTTAAGAGTCCGCCAAGAGCAAGTGATATAGAGCGATCGCATGTGGATTGCAGGGGAAAGGATGGACGCAGGGATGGATGAAGAGGAAAGAAATATGGAGAAGAACGAAATGGAGGTTCTCCTACTCATGGTCGGGTAGGTAAACATGAATTGTTTGGACAGCTTGAGAGAGAGAGGTCTGCTACTGGTCAAAGATAATATGATGGTATGTACACAGGAGATCTGACTACACATTAATTTCATGAGAGTAAACAGTATTAGTTAATGAGAAATAGAGAAATCATATATAATAAATGTGGTTTATGCAGTTAAAAGATTTGTTCTGTATGGTGTGGAATAGATGGGTTTATGTTTGTGTTTATGTTTATGGCAGCTTACGTGTTTTGATGTTGTTGTCTCTGTATGTCCCATTGAGAATCGCCAACTCCATCAGCTGCATTTTCTTCAAATTGTCTTCTCCCTCCGCCTGGGAAAAAAAACAACAAAAAAAAGACATTTTAATATCACACACCACACATTAATTCCACACAAGCTGAGGCCCCTTTACAGGCCAACTGAAACAATCCGCATGACGACCATTTCGCCAAACTACATGTCTGGGTGTTGTTAAAAAAGCTACAGTGGGGCAGCTAAATTATTTGGAAATGACATGTCATCTGTTCTCCACAAGCACTGGTTGGAATGGCTTAGGGGAAACTGAGATGGTGATAAGCTGAAGTGCTGTTGTCATGGCAGAGTGCCTTGTTCCTAAAATGCTGACAGAGACATGTGTCATAAGTGTGGGAATGCATATTCATAATCCATATCACAATGATAATTACTGTAATTTTCTTTGCTTCCTTGTGCGCAATCAAATGCGCAATAACCGCCCTGGCTAATGTCAGTCCTGTCAATTAATGTTTGGATAAATAAATACAAAAGCAGCAGCCACTGTCATTATCACCAAATTAGGGGACTGAAATTATTCACGGAAAGCAATTAAGATAGCACCCCTCCTCCCACTCACACCCACCCAATCCTCCCCCGTTCCCCCCCCCCCCCCCCCCCCCCCCCCCCAACTCCATTTCCCCTGAAGCTACCGAACACTCAATAACCATGACAACACAAAAGCCCCTGTGATTTTCCAGGTTGTACATCATAATTTAAGTAGGGCCTTATGTGAATTACTCTCCAAACTGAAGTGTGCAAAGACAGACGGGTGAAGCCTTGCTGACCTCAGATCCACCTTAGGTGAACTATTGACTCCATGCCTTTTGCTGCTAAAAGGAAAAAAAAAAATTGTTCGCTCATCACTTCAACTAACAAATACAAAAACAGGTGGCTAATGCATATGCACTCTACATCTGCATGTACGCATCATGTGCATTCAGATAAAGGCAGACTAGCCTTTTAGTGGTGGCAGGAATAAAAGCAGGAAGGTAGATGCTGAACCCCCTCTGTTTTCTCTATTCTATCTCTGCACAGAGTCTGTCTCCTGGACTAATTCACAGTTCAACAACAGCCTGCCGCTCCATTCAGAGGACAATAAGGAAAGAAAGATGTGGAAAGAGAGAGAGAACGGAAGGAAAAAAAGAACTAGGGCTCAGAGTTAAGCCCTCCCCTGAGACTCCTCTTCAACACAGCCACCGAGAGAGGAAGAGAAAGAGCGAGGTTAAGCAAGAGAAAAAGTGACAGAGGCTGGTCTCCCTTGACTAAATATGGCTTCAGAGCAGTCACACTATTCAGCTGAGTGTGTGAGTGTGTGTGCGCGCGCACAATGTTTAGTGTACCACAGAGCTGTCAATTAACGAAGCAAGGAAATTCTCTCTACTGCTTTCTCTCCTCCGCTACCTCCACTGTGCTCTGTCTCTTTTTTCTTCTAATGGGAAAGTCCTGAAGCACAAAAGTGATATGTTGTATTTCCAAGCTACAACACTTTTCCCTGCAAAGACAGACAAAAGGCTATTAATGCAAATATTAGTGATGCAACTTACACCATTCAAATTTTTGTGGTTATCAAAATTTGATGATGTGCATCGCAGAGTTGAAGAAATGTCACAATATTAATGTGGCCTAGCATCAAAGAGAGTTGATTAGGGATGGGTATCGAGAACTGGTACTAAATTGGTACCAGTTTCTGAAATATTGATAAGCTCCTGGATAAACAGTGCTGCTATCGGTATTTATGTGACATTAATTTATTCTAACATAGCTGGCATTTTCAACTCCTAACAGTCCCCTAATGACGATGAAGCTGATGTTGATTACAATTACGTTTGATGTTGCGCAACTGTGTGTTTACATCTGTGCTCTCCAGTCATGGCTGGCAGGGCAAAACATTCAAAAGTGTGGGCTCACTTTACTAAATCTAATGAAAATGTAGCTAAACGCAATACGTGTAAAAAAGAAGTAGTTGCGTGTAAAAGGCGGTAACACCAGCAACCTCATGAAACACTTGCAAGTACAACAATCTATAAATCCGAAGCAGCATGTTTCACTGCTTTAGCAAAGCGGCTGCTGTTACGTCCTCAGTGTAGCCTCCCGGCTCCGATGCTGATAAAAATGTGATTCTCCCGACCTTGTCAAGTCAAGATAACACCTGTTATCGATATAAAACAAGTCTGTAGTTATTAACTCAGGACATAGTTAGTGTCTGTTTTAAGCACTTCTAATTTATGTTCATAAATAATCCCATAGACAACATGAAGTCAAGTGGATAGCAGTAGTCATTTTGTTAAGATACTTCTTCAGTATTTTTATCTAGCATTTATTTTTTAGTATATTTTAGTATATTTATCTATTCCTGTTAGCTCTTGAGAAGCTCAAGGACTATAATTCTTTGGTAATTTGTAATATTAATAGTTTAACTTCTGGTAGTCAGGCAGCATTAAGCCACCACCAGACATTTGGAGCAATTTCCCAGAGGGGAAACTGGGTCAAGTTACTGTTGCTCACATTATAGAAAAGAATATATATAAGCATAGAGAAATCATGAGAAAAATAGAAATAAGAAAATAATATGTAAATGTGTGCATCATATTAATATATAAGAGTGTAAATAATAAGGCTGCGAAATGCGATCGGAAAATGAGCTAAACAGCATGAATAGTATGAATAAATAAGAATTATTGGTTGAAGTATACAGTATAAAATACAGTATGCAGTGTACATATACACCAGAGTATTGCACAGTTGAATGACTGCACAAAATTATTGTACTATTAAGTCAGTATTGCACAGCTGAAAATATAAATTATAAATAAATTATAGGGTTATGAAGCTGCTGACAGGGGTGAAATAAGTCTGTATAATATATGCAGGAAACAATATTACTACCTTATTTCTTCAAAACGAGTAATAATAAAATAACCAAATTATGGAGAGGAGTATCAATAAGATTATCGATAAGTATTGATATTGATAAGCAGTATCAATATCAATAAAATCCTAACAATACTCATCCCTAGAGTTGATATTGAATGAATTATATACACGTACAATCCAATTATTAATTCATTATTCATTCCATTGCTCAAAATACAAGAAAATGTGCAACTGGGAGCCTATTATTTTATATCAAAGCAAAACCTTTGCTACACATATATTATTCTAAGTAGCACATTAAGTAGATATATAAATTGTGCATTCCTCCAATTTAAGCATTCCTTTTTTTTTTTTTTTTTTTTTTTTAAGAAGAAACACCAAACCACAGACACAAATCCACAGTGCTCTTTAACGGTTGCCTAGTCGTCACCATGAGCCTTGGAGGTGAAGAAGGGGCCACTTGACATGCGTTGTCAACAACGTTGACTACACTAGGCTAATTGAACATGGCCCAGGTCAATGGCTAACATGGCAAGCAAAACCTACTCAACAGAGAGCCAAAATCACTAATTGAATGCAACAAGCCTTATGTAAACACTTGTACACATGAATGAACAAGCCCTGAAATAGCTGTGTCTCACACCTAAAAGAGTGCAAAGTAAAGACTGTTTAATCCATGTTCTCATTGTTGTCTCCCTTTTCTTCTTTGTATTCTTCTGAAGTTATTTACGTCACAAATTAAATCAGACCTTGACCTTCTACAACCTTGTAAAATGAAACAAAAGTGCAAAACAAGTCTGCAACATTTTACTAATGATGAGACTCATTAGTAAAATCAAAAAATCAAAACAGCTGTTTATTTATGCCTTATATTGTGTGTGTGTGTGTGTGTGTGTGTGTGTGTGTGTGTGTGTGTGTCTCCCCAAAATCTGTGTCAGTGGTTTTGAAAGTGGGCCAAGCCAACATCCTGGACAAAATTGAGAAATGAGGGAAGGAAAGAGAAAAAGACAAGACAAAATGAGAACATAACTTCACCAGATCCAAATCGTAGAGGGGGCTGAATGCGTTACGCTTTCAAAAGCTAAACGCATTTATTGTGACACAAATAAATCTAACATTCTTCTTTGCCTTTTATTGTCACTGTGTGGAAAGCTGTATAAACACAGTCTGCTAAACCCATACTGGTCTCAGGCTTTCCCTAACACAGAGGCCTGCACAATCATTTAAATTGCTCCTTCTCCTTTCCTCCCACATCAAGTGCAGGTCATCCTCATGAGCAATGTGTGTCCCGCCAGTATGAGTGGAAAATGGGGAACCACAGATGCTATTTGTGGTTAGACTTGAATATTGTTGATTTATAGTTTAAGGCTAACCTTTTAAAATTCAGACAAAACAATGAGCACATTTGTGGGGTTTTTAGAGGTGGTCTGGTCTCTCAGAAAATGAAAATGGTTTTATGAGGGCTCTGTAGCAGGCTACAGGCTCAAGACCAACACATGCTGGGATATGAATGTTAAGGCTACTTGTGTGTGTGTGTGTGTGTGTGTGTTTTTCTGTATTGTATGATGATGGATCTACAGGGTTGTGGGGGTTAAATGGATGCGAGGGTAGAGGGTGCTACCATCCATCCAACTCTGCATGGGTGGCACACTGCCTGTTGAGAGGAGAGATACACAAAATAGAGGGCAGCGAGTGGGGAAGAGCACAGATGCTGCTGCTAGGATGAGGTGTGTGCTGCTGTGTGTGAAATGTGTGTATCCCCCAGAGGAGCGCTGCTGATATAGCTCCATCTTCCCCACTAACACAGTTTGTTAGCTAAAGCCCCGAAACACAGACAGATCATTTCTGGTTTACATCCGAAACAAGCTCATTTTTCCCCATCAAAATACAAATTCCCTCTTGCAACATTTCCCTACTTTGTTTGGGAAGTAAGCCTGGCAGTGTTAGCGCCCTGGTTTGAGCTATACAACGAGGAAGATGGCAGCTCCAAAATATCTGCAGACTAGAGCTGTAAGATCAGGAGAAACTGAAAGATAATGCTGGTGTCACCGGTAAAGTAGATTGACTTAAATCATGGAGCCCTGGGTGCACTGGGCAAGCTTCCTACTGCAGATGTACAGCTTAAATGAATGTTTGATGAACAGCACCGAGGAGAGCAGTTAACACTTTAATGTTTCCTTGCTCAAGGTGTTGCCACGGTTAACTCCTCAGTCAGGATGCACCGCTCTTTATAAAACATTCACTCAGATGCAGCAGCATTGCTAGGACCCTGTGTATCTATAAATGATCTGGCTGCTGGAATTCCCGGGAGAGGAATAGCTGCTGGATTACAGAATCAGAAGGAATGAGGAAAGGAAGTTTTCCTTTATCATTCCTAACATGCACTCATGCATGCATGTACAAATACACAAACACACACACACACACACACATGCTCCTGTCCATCAGTGAAAAAGCCACTCAATAAAGCTGCTCTATCCACAAGAATCAGATTCAATCAATGAGGCCTATTTGTGAAATCAGCAGAGCGGTAAAAGCTATCAGGGAGGAGCAAGACAGAGGGATGAGGGGAGGGAGAGAAAAGGAGGAGGAGGAGGAAGAAGGAGACGGGAGTGTGATGAGCTAAAGTAGGTGAGCCGTGTCCCACTGCCTACCTGACAACCCTGCGATGAGGTCACTAGATGCATGCTAAATCACTGTCATGCTTTACCCTTTTTGTGCCTCCCTCCTGATCAAAGCTTGTGTCCATATGTTGATGAATACAAACTGTAGCTAATGCCAATTGTTACAGAAAATATAGCTTATGTTCGATGCTGTATAACGAATGTGTGTGTGCATAACAACAAGCAACAGATGAGTGGCTGTCTGAGAGAGTTTATAGTGCAGCACCCCCCACTCTCCACATGACACCCTGACTCCAGGCCCTTTCCTATCCATCTCACCCACAGATAAACACAACAGGCGCCTGGATTAGGCTGGATGAATTTACTCATGTCTATGGCAGCAACTGAGGGGGAGGTTTTGCTCATATCTGGCAAGAGTCACCGTCTATGCAGCTCAGTTCGGAGAGATGAAATGATGAGCTGAGAAAGAGAGATAGAAAGAGAGGTGGAACAAAAGAGTATCAGGAGGGGGAAAAAAGCGCTGTACAGCAAGTACAACAGAAAGCGTGAATGATTGTCTTTAGAGTTGGTGGGGAGATATGCAGGAAGAAGAAAGGATAGCTGCAGAATATGAGACAAGAAAAGACAGACAGTGTAGTGAAAACCAATTTGTCTGTTCCCTAGTGGGCTGACACTGGCTAAGGCCTGCTTTCCTTCCTTGGCCTCACTGCCAGTCATCACAAACAGGCGTATGCACACACATGAGTGTACACACACACACACACACACACACACACACACACACACACATACACGCTTCTTGGGCCTTAGCAGGGTCAGGCTCTCTCCAAACTACTCCAATTACCTCAGCAGTAAACACAGCCTGCCCTGGATGCCTCCTGGGATACAGAGAGGCAGAATGTGTAGAACTGAGAATGAGAGGGGAGGGGGAAAAAAATTCAGCGGAGTGGAGTGAAGGAGGTGGTATTGGGAGCCTTGGGGAGGGAGGAGTAGATGACTCCATGTAGAGGGGTGGAACTGGTAGTGGCGGCAGTTGGTTTTTCTCCTGTTCCCCTCCCTCTCTCCACTCCCTTTTGGTTTCTTCCCAAACTCTAACATCTGGAGGAAAATGATTACTCTCGCCATGCTGCCAAGACGACTTATCAACAATTCCACACTCTGCAGAAGCGGAGGGTTAGAGAAGAGAAAGGAACGAGTACTTGTAGCCAGCTTCAAAACATCTCAACACTAAATAAATAAGTGACAAGAGAGTTTAATCAATTCAAGCCGACTAAGCAAACTTGGAAGCTGGACTGGGGTAAGAAATGATAACATATGTGGAGAAAACCAGATTCCCATGTTTTCATAGACAAGACCATAAATCAAACAACTACTCCAGCAAAAATAAAATGCCAGAACATAAAAAAATACATATACAGCACACAAAAAAAAACATTAAATGCTTTTCACTCTTCAATAACAAGACCGTTTATCAATCAGCTGCAAGAAAAACATACATACAAGACTACATGTATAACCCTTTTTCCTTTTCTCTCTTATTCACTGCTGCACTTTCAAAGGCAATTTTCCTTCCTTTGCTTTGCTCCTCTGCTTTTGTGAACATATCTGCCAAGGGAATCAGGCCTCAACTGTATTTTCCTTTTCCCCAAAGACTAACAACGCAATCTCCTGAAACTCTCCTCTCTGACTGTCTTATACCTTCACAACACTCCCGTAAAGCCTCTTTATTTCTCCTTTACTCCTTTGCTCTCTTCCTCACTACCCAGACAGCTCTGTTAAGCGATGTGCGCCATTAGTCATGCTAAACCACCAACACACTAGCTCATTAGCATAGAAGTGAACCTGACTCCAGTCAGATTATTACAAACACATCACGGCTGCTCCTCCCCATTACTGTCAATCACACGGCTTACTGAGGTACAGTTGAAAGTGGCACATCCCAAAGTCAGGAGCTAACTCTTCTGTTAATACTTGACTTTCTGCATCATAACATAGATCATACGGGCCAAGGCCACAGGGTAAAAGATTTGCAGCTGTTCTGTCTAATGCAGCATTGGTGGGTTACGATATGTTGGAGAGAAGTATCAATTTAATTGTAAAACCTAGTTTACTCCCACAGCCTCTCTAAGCATATCCGTGACATGCAATGCAAGTATGGGTGGCAGAGGCAGTCTGGGCCCTGGCACTGGCACTGGCTTCTGGATCTGCGGGGCTTATAACAGCCTTTTATTGTACTGGAGTAGAGTGAAGTGGGCAGCCTTGGTGCTGTGTACTGGTCCCATCAATATCAACTGACACACACATAGACAGACTCAGGAGGAAGTAGGGTAAAAAGAGAGAAGAGAAAGAAAATGTTTTTATACCAGCTCACTGCATCTCTTTGGAACTGAAAGGAAAAAAAAAAAAAAGTTTTTCTCTCCCATCAAAAGCACTTCCAATAGTACAAGGGAAAAAGCTATGTGGAAATTCTGAGTGATCTTATTTATCCTCAGAAACTGGGCTGGTATTCCATGTAACATAACAGCATTAAAAGGGGATTAAACTCCATATAAATAACCTAGAAAAATATATACAGATTTAACAACACAATTTAGATGCATTATCAAAGCTTGTTGGCCTGCACCGGCTTTGACAAACAGATGATGTTACACGCTAAGAGCAGGAGGGATCATGCAGTCCAGCCATGTTGTATGGCCAAACAAACAGCTGTCTCCTGTTCCCTCAGTCTCATCGTCATCATCATCATCTGTTCCTACCAATAAAATTCCCTCTCTGTCCTCTATGGCTCCTTCAAGCCCATATTTCCCAATTTGCTCCCTCAATCCCAACCTTATTCGTCCACTTCTATTCCATTTCTCCTTCCGCTTTCCCTCTCCTCCCCACCCTTTATCCATCATTCCACCCGGCTGCCAGACGGTGTATTGTTCTGTCGCTGCGATCCTTTAATGCCATCCAATCGAGCGGGGAATATCTTGAAGGGATTTGGCCAGGGATGATTTGGGAGCTTTAAATACTGCTAGGGGATTTGCATCAGATTCAGAGATCCTGACTCAGAGCTGATCACTGGAGCCTTTTCCTAAAACAGGAATCTAAGTACCTCCTGCAAGATAAATCTGGAGCCCTTTGGATGGATATACCTGGTCACGTGCAGTCAGCCCAGTAACACCATTTTCTAACTACCTATTTTTGAGACACCGTCCTGGGTGTCCTTGGGCTATCTGGCTTTATCTGACCCAGCAAAACTCCAATTGTCAATCTCTGCAAAGGCGCAAGCCTCGATTCAACAAGCCGTCCAACATCCTCCATACTCACTCCAATTACTAAAACATCACACCAACACTTTTAACATACAAGGCTAAGTTTGCACCTTCTCTACACTGCAAATATATGTCATCAAAAAGTATATTTCCTGTTGATGGTTTGGATCACCGAGCTTGCAGAGCCATGTGGCACCCTAGCAGTCCTGGGTTAAGCCCCTACAATGCGTTGCTGAAAAGAATATTCCATTTTCTTAGTATGTTTGTGTTACAGATGTTGTACGCCTTCTCTTGCAGAACAAAAACATTGGGATTTCAACTGAATTCTTTGAAGCAAACAAGAAATGTTTTGGTTTTAGTTGTACTGTGCCCCACTTAACATAACCCCAGTTCCACCATGGGAAAACCAGTCGGTGCAATAGACGGCAAGTGAAGTATTGCACACATCCCCGTTAACAAACAAAAACACAGAAAGAGTGAGAAAAAGGGAGATAAAAAATAGAAACAAGGCTTGTAGACAGCATGGAGGAGGTAAAGAAACCCATCAGTCCAGAGCTGGTTGTTGGAACTTGGAGAATGGAGTTTGAATTGACTTGACCGATGGCTGGCAAAGCACGGCATCACAGACTGTAGGAGCTGAATTTGACGGGCAGCCTTTGGGCTCTCTAAACGCTGAGCTCTACACAATCCTATTTTCCTGCCTAAACACTGGGACACATAGTCGCTGGAGAGGCAGAGATGAAAGCAGTGTGTGTGTGTGTGTGTGTGTGTGTGTGTGTGTATTCCCACTTTGCAGATGTGGAAGCTTGGCCCTAGTAAGGCCCCTGGGGTAGTCAAGAAACTACTGTGGGTGGACAATGCATAAAGTGGCATGTGTTTGAGAGACAATGTGCACAAGTCTGGATCAGCAGTGAGCCTTTGGAGATGCAAGGTCCTAACTTTGACTCCCCTACAACTGACCCACAGGCGTTTGCACACATGAAAACATGCAGAAACATACGCACACTTCTGCATTTCCTTGCCTCACTGTAAGGGGATTAAGGGGACCTTCAAAGTCAGGCAGAGAGATTGGCCAGGGGCCTGCAGGGTCCCTCTCCTCGCCACTGGAGGACCAGGGCAGATTAAAACTGCCTGGGCCTCTCAGTCTGCCTTGTTACCCGCCTCTTCTTCCTGCGCACTGTATTAGAACACTTGAGAAACCCCCCGGAGGAGCCACACACAACCAGGTGGATTAGGAAGGAGGTTATTTTACAATGATGGAAGGGACCTGCGTGGTTAGGGACCTAAGTGAATGTGTATCTGTGTGAACTGAAATTAAAAGGACAGTACAAGTGGGCAAGGCAATTTTGTAAGTGGTGCAGAGGGCCTGTGTACATAGAATGCACCTTCACTTGGGATTGTGGCCGACTTTAAAATCTAAATGAATGAAACGGGAGAAGAAACAGAACACCCCTTTGAGGGATGAAATGAAAGAGATGGATTAGCAACAGGATGATGTTTCAAGGAGAAGTAAGGAAAGGAAGAACTCAAGAGAGCATGTAAGAGAGAAAGTGCTAATTGCAGCATGATGAGGCTTGGTTCACAACCATGGATGACAAGTTTCCAAACCTTAGGACACACAGGAGACATCACAGATACTCTTCACTCTGACATACAGGTTTGTTCAACTAGTCAGACTTTACTTTGTGTGTTTAAACTAGGGATGTTAGTGATTACTTGTTGATCAATTAGTCATTGTTAAACATTTGATTGATGAAGAATATATTTATCTCTGGTAGATCAATTCCATATGTGTGTTCTTTGGCCCAAAAGACTTGATCTGAGTCTTTTAATATTGGGTATCTGCCAATATTGAGTCTGATCCAATAGTTATATTTATTTAAACGTTGATTAAATACATCTGATGCATTGATTTAGTAGTCTACAGCTGCAAACTACTAAATCTGACACACCTTATTTTTTACGAGCTATTTGATCCAAATACTGAATGTTCTGGTTCAAAAATAGTTCAGTTAAGTAAAGAAAGGATCAGATTTTTATCAGCTTAGTTTTAGCAAATATGTCTAACAAAATATTCCGGGATTGGCCTTGATACCAATCTTTAGGATCAGTTCAGGACATCTCTAGTGCAGATGTTTTTTAGCTGCTAAATTTCCATACCATTGAGATAGTAGCGCAGTAAAAGGTGAAGCATACCATTATGTTTTACATGTAATTTACTTATTTAATTTACACTTTGGCAGCCCCAGATTGTACATGATAGTAACATAGACAATGCATATGTATGTGCTTTTGTCTTTCTTCCCCAATTGTCTACACCAGTGAGCTGGTGAATGACAGTGGGATTAAAACAAGTGAGGGAAGGCCATGATAAAAGATGCCATTCAGCTCAAATGTTATTGCAATCTGAATCTTTTCCCTGCCTTAAGAGTTTTCACCGTTTCCTGTGGCTGTCTCCGTGAGCTGACTCCTGATGATGTGGGGAACAGCAGGGAGAGTGGAATTCAAAGTCACACTGCCTCTTTCTTTGTTCTTATGACATCATGTGCGTGTAAATACAGATTTCTGAAACACAAATCTCACAATAACTGATGAGCATACAGTAGGTATGCCCCTGGGGAGATGTACATAAACATGAAATTCAATGTATCTATGTTCAACTCAATTACTCTCATGATCACAAAACCACTGCAATCAACTGTTCCTTTGCTGGCATGAAGCTTTATCTCATCATGTTTGCTTGTTTTTCAGCACATATATGAGGCAGAGTGGCTGAATCTCATTGGATTTAGTGACTGAAGAAGTCTGCCTGCTTTTCAGTCGCAGTGCCAGGAAATTAAAGAAGAGGAGGACAAGACACGGGAAGGTGGCCAGGCTTAGGCAGGTTGTTCTCTACAGGGTACTGTTTCTTTAGGGTCAGAACCACCTGTCCACACCTCAGGAGAGCCATAGAGTTGGAGATGAGCAGGGATGTGCAGATGGAGATGCAGAGGGGAGGGGTGGCAGGGAAGGAACCCTTGGGCCAAAACCAGACCAAGTTCCTCCTGTCGGGTGTGGGCTGACAAGAGGGATTTGGCACACATGGACAGAATCTCAATAGTTATCGTATGTACTACAGGAATAAAAAGCTTAGACCGGAGGAATCTGTGCTACTTGGGAATCATTAAGATTTTGGTTCAACCAAGTAAAGCCTTTTTGTGCTTTATATAGTTTTTTTTATACAGTTTCATAATGCAACAATGACTGTATCATGCTTTTTGTTTTAATGGCACAGTTGAGACAGACAGTTCCAGCCTGCTCTGTGGTTTATAATGATGTGTTGCTAACAGGAGCTGGTGGCCTTCAGGCCACTACTGATACAGTAACTGTAGAGAGGGGTGAACTGTTTGTTCCTTCAAATCATCCAGACAGAAAAAGTGAGCAATGATAGCAAGCGAGAGAGTAAATACAAAAATAAAAAGAGAAAGAAGATGCACTGATGGAAAATAGAGAGAGTGGAAATAGATGGGTAGAAAAAAAGCAAGGAGAAAAGGGAGAGGAAAGTAGCACAAGATAATAAGAGTACACTTTAACTTCGCCAGATACTGTAGGTGCCATTAGAATGAGATAAGGCAAACAAAAACAGAGATGTCTAGACTACATGTATGCACAGATGTTGTAAATACCCTATCCTAGCTGTAACTATAAATACAAAAAATGAGTGTTGCAAAAGAGCAATTTAGGGGGAGGAGAAAAACATGGTGATGGTAGAAAAAGAGAATATGAAGCATGCATAAAAATATATGAAATAGACCTACATGATAAACAACATGGTCTTCTAAGGTAATTAACCAAAGAGAGTAGGATAGTATAAATAAAATGGTAATAAAAACAAAAATATTCTTTCATTCTCTTCCCCTCTAAATCACTGGGAGGTAAGGTCTTGGTAAAAATCGCTCCCAGATTCCTCTGCCAATAATTTTGTGTTTTTGTGTGTGGGTCCAGTGTTATGTGACTGGTTGTATGTGTGGCCATTTATTTTCAACACCAGCCTGTACTGGTGAACCGGAAAGCCAGTCGGGGCCTTGCCTGAGCCTGCTTTCAGGTGTTTGAAGTCAATGCCAACATTGAGGCCTGAAGACTGAAACCCTGTCTTATTGTTTTGTTGTCTGGAGTGCAGTTGAAGAGGGGCTGTTGGAACTAAGCTTGCCAGTTTTTTTTTTTGTTGTTGTTGTTTTTAAATGCAACCACGAAGTTGAGTGAAGACAGTTAGGCTGCATTTACACCAAATCCAGCAATGAGGGAAAAACAGCAGTCCTCCCATTCATTTGAATGGGGGTATTGCGTTTTCATTGCAGGAGGACAATTGCATGAGGTTCAGCAAAAGCAAGTGGTTGAACCAGAATCAACTTTTGCTATAACGCAACCCAACATCACGCTGCGGTGGCCAATCACGTAAGCTGGCGACAGGAAGAACCTTGTTTACTTGTTGACTTTGTTGTTGGCTTCTAGGCTTGTTTTAAAAAAGACGAGAGAAACAGAGGGAGAGAGTCTAAATGAGCTGAGAGCATGAGAGAGAGGAAGAGAGAGAGCGAGCAGCTGTGGTTGAGCCAGTTAGAGAGTGAATGAAGAGAAGGAGCAGCGGTAGCGAGAACAAAGCAGTGAATCAGAGAAATAATTATTTTCTGATTGTGTCACAGCGGTTACGTTCTAAAGTACAAATAAACCTGCCCGCACTTCCACACAACCCTGCGGAAAGGGTTGCGGGAGGGGATTGCCGGATTTGGTGTGAATGCAGCCTTAAGCAGGTAATGCCTAAATGTAGACATGCATGCTTGAGTAAATATTGTTTCACCCGACATGGCCAATCATAGTCACTTGTCACACACTGACCAATCAAATGACATGCAGTGATCATTATTGGCATAAGTGTCGGAAAAGCCACATTTCCTGTGGTAAAACGGTTTAAGTGGTCAATTCCAATTACCCACTCATCACCCCTAGATCATTAATCAGAGGTGATTTATACATCACACGGTTTTAGTGTTTGCTCTCTTCTGCTCTCCTGGTTACAGCCTTTCAATATGTGTCTGAAGTACCTGTCTCAAATGTATTAGCAGGGCATAGAGGGGCCAAAAGGCTGGATAAATGACTGTAAAGAGTGCCATGATGTGAAGATGGATAATGAGGAAAAGTAGAGGACAAGAGGATGGCTGGGAGTCAAAGGTCACACTGCCTGCAGACCAGCTCCAATCTCCACTATAAGAGATTGAATGGAAGCTAAAAAAAACTACACGCAGAGACATACACACTGTACAAGCAAGAAAGAAATAAGAAAACAGCATAACAGCGCTGAAGGAGGAGCACAGTGATGCAGTCTTGCCATCTCAAGTTGAGGTCACCAAGTCAAGGAAGGCAATTAAAAAGATGATTAACATTCATATGGGAGATGCAGTGTCTACGTGCAGGTGGGATGGTCTCACCATTCTCTCTCTATCTCTCTCTCACACACACACACACACATACACACATATATAAAATAGGCACAGTGAACAGCGCAGTCCAGCCTGTTGTAACTGTGGTGTCCTGGGAGGTGGAGATCAGGAGGTTAATATGATCCAATCCAATTCCTTCATTAGCCTGATGAAGATGATAACAGCCTACGGGGAACGAGAGACTGCCAGGTAGACTAAAACCATCTACCATCATCTGAGACGATAACTACTTTTGTCATTAGTCATAAGTTTACGGGTGCACAGATAGTACAGCTTTCATCAAATAGTGTCTATCACCCCCTTTACACTGTAACTGTACTGCAGGCATTGAAACTAGGGTACAAGTAGTAATCAAAGTGGTTTCTGTGATGGATGTCCAGAGATGACAGAAAAACACAAACTAGTTCCATCAAGCCACAGCCTTTTTTCTCTCAGAGACTTAAAAGGCATAATTATATGACCATAAAGTTGCAGTTTTACAGTAATTGCACTATGGTAGACACCTGTTGCTAAGTATTGCCTTTAAAGTGATGTGCAAAAAGCACAGTCAAATGTATGCACCACTCAAGCCAATCAATCTAGCTCAGCAATAAATGTGAGCTTCTGTTTTTATGGATATGGTGGAATATCATGCATGACAGAGAACGTGTGTGGGGAGGGGGAGGTAAGTAAAGGAAAATGGTAGTGATAGGTAGACCTAACAGAGAATAAACATCATTAATTGGAGAGGCACACATGGATGAATGCAGCCAGATGGTGTTTTGTACTCATTTGTCATACACTGCTGACAGAGAGAGAGAGGAGGAGAGCTTGAGAACTAGAAAGAGAGAAAGAAAAACAAAAAGGGGTGTTTATTGATTGCAAAGTCAGTACACCGCTTCCTAAAACAGACTTTCACTGTTTAAAACTAGCTCTGCTTGTGCTGCATCATCTTCTCTCTGTGTCTTTCCTCTCTGAGTGGTTCTGATTGTGTTGCCATTGTAGCGCTCCGCCAAGCCGGATGCATACTGGCGAGTACAGACACAACACCCCGCAGATCGCCAAACTTGGCGTCCATTAAGGTCCATCTGTCTGCCTTTTTACAAAAACCATCTACTGTATGTTCTTCCTCAAAGGTGGTCCATAGCAGAGAGAGAGGAAGAAAAGAGAAAGAGAGATGAGGAGAGACAGAAGGCTCGAGGGAGCAAATGACAGGAACATGAACAATGGGGCGTACGGGTTTTCTTAAAAGAGAAACTTAGTCTTGGCCTATAAGGACTACGGTAGGATTGGTGAGCCACATATGGCGACTGATGGAGAGCTTTGTGAAAAGTGGTAGCATCTAACTTTGTTATCCACTACCAAGGTATATATAAAAATAAAAAATGAAAGTGGAACAATGAAACCATTATCCAATTTCCATTATGTGGACTAGAAATACATATGTGAAAAAAATACCAAAAATAGCACTTTAAAAAGGGGGCAGTAGAAGGATGGAGGGGAAAAGAGAGGGAGATGGAGCACAAGAGGGAGCAGTAAGTTAGAGCAGGACTGGGTTCCTGTTGTGTTGCAAATAGAGAGTAGTGCTTGAGGCCGCTAGTCTGCTTGGGCTGCTACTATGCTCACTTTGTTCTCAGCAATGACAGTTTCATTCAGGGAGACATGCACTCGGGTCTCTGGGGCCAAAACGCCCCTGCACCAACTAGCTCTTTCTTTCTTTCTTTCTTTCTCTGTGCTGTTCTTCCTCAAACCTAACACTTCCTGCTTCTTGGATACTCTATAAGCATGCGTGTGTGTGTTAAGAGATTCAACGCTAGCCAGCCACCTCTCTCAATATTGGTAATTTGCAGCTAGTGTCTGCCATGATCGCAATGATTCAAATGGAGCTTCCTTTATCATCCAATCTCACATAACTTAAAAAACATGATCAGTTCTTCCTAAAACCTGTAACGGGTTGAGCGTAGGAATCTCTCAAAGATCTTGTGAAAAGTGAAACTGATTTGCTTTACACCATTATCAATCAATCTATGCAGATCAAATAAATTAACAAATAAATTGTGGAAAAAAAGGACCAGAATCATACAAAATTCAGTACATAGCTGACTTATCACCACAGAGCGTAACAATTTTATCTCTCACCGAGCATAAGGTGCTATACTGTGGGTTGGTTTCCAGGGTAACGTGTTTACATTTACATCTTAGAATTTACTCGTTGTTCCTTTACAGAGCAAATTGCAGTGAAATGTGAAATCGCAGAAGGTGCAAGAGGCCTTTTTATTAAAGGGAAATGTGTGTCAAAATACCAAAATACCATTTTAAATTAAATACTGTCATGCTGCAGAGATGTCCTGGTCTACACATCATATTCTACAGACTTAAAACATCTTTTTTTGGTATAGATCTCCAAAAATCACACTATGATTATTTTAATTTGTTTTTTAATTAAAATGAGAATAATGATGTAAAAATGATCATTCCCTCTAATATTGCAAATCACATCGCAAGTGCAATATCAGTCAAAATAATCACAATTAGATATTTTATCAAAATCGTTCAGCCCCACCATGTGGTCCCCACTCCCACAGCCTAAACGCTCTATCCCAATTTAAATGAATGGGAGGACTGGCGTTTTTCCTGCATTGCCTGATTTGGTGTGAATGCAGCCTTAAGCCTATGACACAATTGTCCTATGACTGTGCTGTCCACAGCTGGCCAATTTCAATATAAAAGGATTCTGAGGAGGTATTTGTTTATCCCTAAAATAAATAATCCATCCAACTAAATGCGTATTCAGCAAAAGCTCCTAAAAGTTAAATGTTAACAAAAACATATCTCTAGTATTCTTAATATCTAATAGGAAAAGGGATTTTTCAGAGAAAGCACTTGGGTTTAACCGAGGACAAGGCTTTTATTTAGCCTCAGATGGCCTTGTCCAATTGTCTACCTGTCTGTCATTCTCCCATAAGCCTTTCACACAGTGCTGTAACCTGAGGCGACCAGTGAGGATTTATTATATCCATAACAATGTCCAGCGCATACACCTGTCAATCACACACACAAATGAGCGTGCACGTGCACGAATACACAAATACTGACAAACAGCCAAACAGAGCCAGATGTGTGTACGGACACACACACACACAAGCACACAGTATCACCTATTTGTTGTGCTGTCACATCTGCCAAAGCCTTCCTGCAGATAAAGATGATCGGTCATAGATCTTAATAAGCCGTCATACTGACTGATCACATCGCTGTGCGTCACCCACACATTGACACCACAAGACCAACAACACCATTAACCGCTGTGTAAAAGCAGACATGGTGGGCAAGCATGGCCCAGTTTACTTTATTAGTGGTTATGTCTGTAAACAACAATAGGAAGCCCACTTGCCACGTTCTCATCAGACCTCTAAAGGCCAACAAATAAGCTACATCAAAAATGTCCACATTTTGTCTCTCTGCTCATTCCTTTCTCCACCGCTTGCCCTTTCTGTGCAACATTCTGTGCATTTTTATGTAATTTGACATCATTCAGATGCATCTCTCTTGACTAACATAATTACTGGCAATTAAAAAAGTAAATGTTAAATCACAGAGAGATGACTGCTGCTGCTCTCTTTAACATTTAAGCATGTTGCACTTCTGGCCACATCCCAATCAGTGTTGAGGCTGATTTGCTCTCAGTTGTCAAAGGTAAAAATATCTTCTTTGACATAATTTAATAGGGGTATGGCCAAAGGTGAGAGATGCAGTTGTCTGCTACACATGATTCCATGTTGATTTACCATATTCAAGGTACGTGCCTCTGCAGTATTCCATGTTTGGTATTTTATATCCATTACGCAGGAAACGCTCTAAAACCAAAGGCCAGCTTGAAACAGTCATGTGGATGTGTAACACACTATGTGCTTACAGTTGCCAGGCCAAGTCTTATTACACAACAGAAGAATTTCTTTGTTCACCATCCAAGCTTTGTTTGACATGGGGAGTACAACTGAGCAGAAGATCATTAATAATATGGGCATAATGCAGGCGGATTCAGATTTAACCATGTGCCAGTTTACACAAGTCAGCTGAGAGCTGATTCATAGTTGTAATGGCAACATCATTCTATGTAATTATGGCAATATACAAAAGTCAGGTTTTCTGCCTATATAAGAATTGACCAGGGTCTGCTGTCAATCACAAGAGAATACCTGCCTACAGGTTAGTCATTATTGCTCTCCAGCCCTTCTAGGGGCAGGACAGTGAAGTGGAATGACCCAGTCAGGGTTTATGCACACAGCTCTGCGAGTATCTAAGTGGAGGTTACCTAAAGTGCAGTAGGGCTCTGCTGCCAGCTCTGTTTGAGGGCCTTAACCAAGGACTCAAGTGATGAGCATTTTAGTCAGTGTGTATGTGTGCATGTGGGAGCATTGTTCTGGGCATGCGTAGCCGCGCGTGCGTGTGTATGTGTGCACTAGGGTGTGTGTACTAGGGCAGGATCAGTGGAGTAAATCCACACTTGAAAGAGTAGCTCAATCAAGCTCTCCCACCCATCTCTCTCTCTCCAGCCCTCTGTCTCTCTCATCTCGCCGATATTCCTCTACTCTCAGTTCATGGAGAGTTGAAGAGTTCACAGGACTAGGGAGCAGAGGAGCGTTACAGAGGACAAAGTGGAACAAGTGCGAACCTTTAACACTTCTCATCAGTGCCCTCTTTCAGTTGTCAATCAATCTCTGAGTAAGGAGCATTAACTGACAGGGTGTTGCACAAGTGTCAATATTGGCTGGACTAACAGGTCAACCACTGAAATGTAGATGATGGATATGGACAAGGACAAAATTTATTTACAACATACATAATCTAGTAGCATTGACAGAGCATGCATCTAAGATGAGACACAGTTCTGCAAAATATCCCAAAGCTACTTTAAGTCAGTGGCCCCTTTACAATATCGCCATGAAGAAGACCCGTCATGATGCCGGCTTTGCTTTTTTACACTGAACCAAACACAGTTGGCATAATGCCGCCCCTGTGTGTGATTTTGGATAGCATGCCGGCATTCTGGAATCAGAGGCGTGACGTGTAACTCAACAGCGTCGGCATCTAGTGTGTGTAGTCCTGCCATGCTGGCTGTCCCTTTTACACAGACGTCGATCCAACAATGTGACTACCTCCACTCCCCGCTTAATGGCGAATAACAAGGCTCCCCTACTCTGTGTTTGTACCGGAATGGGGGGGGCATTGGTCAACGTTCACTCACTGAATAACAAATGGATGTAATCCAACTGAGATTGAACGATCATTGGGAGATGAGGAACCGTGTGTTTTTCTCCTGATGGAAACCTGACTAAGCAGCAATATGCCGAGCTTGGCTTTGCTGGCATATAATTATCTTTAATTATAAATGATTGGCTTCTTAGATTTGTGATGTATGAAATCCTGCCTGACTGAATCCGTGTTTTTGAGACTGTCCTTGGTACACTGCAGTTTCATAGTGGAAATGCTCAGCCATGGCGCTGAGTGCTTATTTCGCTCCTGATATGTCTTCTAACATTATAAAAACACCACATGGACACATAAACAAGATTAAAAACATGATTTTCATTGGAGGGGGTCGTTAAAAGCAAAACTATGATAATAAAGCCTTTAACTTTTATTTATCGCAAGGTTTGCAGACAAAACAATCCTTTACTTATCGCTCCATCCCCTCTCTTTGTTTCACTTAACTGCAGCTGGGTCATCTTCAATGACAAGTAAAGCCTATTCCTTGAAAGAGAATAAAAGCATGACCTCATTTTGTTTCCTGAGCGATTTAATAAAGGCGATTTTACGCTGCCAAACGTGGTGAAGATGCCCTTCATTAGAACAGTGCGTACCCATTGCGTCCATACTTTAATCCAATTTAGTTTAGCATGATAAAGGGCATTACTGCCAGCCAGCCCTACTGCCCACCCACTCATGACATGTGTGCATGCGCTTACAATATAGTGCCTTGAGGCGCTCATGGGTAGATAATGCACAAAAGAACACTCTGGGAGAGGACATCATCACTTATTCTGATATACTGAAACTACGTCATGTCTATATTGACATTTAAATTTGTCATACCCTGGGCCAGTGTCAGACCCCTGTGGTAATTAATGTGCATGAAGAGTCCACGTAATGTAAGCTTAACAGAAGGTCACAACAGAAATCCAAACTTGATTTATTTTTCCGTTCAGCACTAATTAATCAGGTATTGATGCATGACCCAAAATATGTTCAAAAGCAAACATGAATTCTAAGCGTACTAAGTAATGGCAGGCTTTGGCATTTGGGATATATAAACAGGAAACAAAGGAGAGGAAACAAATGTGCATTTGATGTTCTTATAAAAAAAAAAAGACAGGGACATTTTATGCCTTGAGAATAACAGCATTTATAGGTAAATTTGATAGGCTTGGAAAAACACAGCACACACAATGTCTATCTAATGGAAGGATCTTTTCATTACGATTAAATGAACAAAGATGCTTTGCATGAAGAAAAAAAATGGCCTCTGGTGGACTGCAATGGGTCATTAATTAGCTCTATAAAACCCTTATTTGAATTAAGGGTAGAGTGAAACTTTTTTATGAGCGAGATTTCATTAGTGTCTCAAAAGACCTAGAAGCTACTCTCTTCTGTTTGAGAAATATAAGAGGAGAGCTTCTCCTTAACCCACCAAATGGTTCAGGTACTGAATTACTGGACTTTCTTTAATGCACTTGTCAAGCTGTGAAATGCAGAGAGATTTCTAGAAAAGTGAAGAAGCTATTTTTGCGGCACTCCATTCGGATGAGTGTTAGCTGCCGAGAGCTGTCATTGACTTAAAAGGACGCCAAAAAGAGGTTTTGTTGTTTATGTGTCTACACGTGTGCTAACAGTGACTCATTCTGCATCGCTCTTCAGAGCACTGTCGCTTCCAAGGATGGCTTCATCCTCAAGTTTCAAGCACATATTTGCTTGCCTGCATGCATGTGTGTATGTATGTATAAGTGTGTCAACATCCTCTGTTTGTCCATACAGGCGGTAGAGATCTGAAACAAGTGCCTAAAGAAGTGACAGGCAGGCTGGATGGAGACAAGCAATCCTTAAACATGAGGACATGAAATGAAGTGCTTTCCACACTGTCAGGCTGGGCTAAGGCCTTGCTGAGATACAGCCATAATAACGTTAGAGACTACATTTGCTGTGATCAGATACAGTATATCCTCTTTCAGGCATGTTTCCAGATTATGCTCTTAGATAGTGAGTGCCTACTGTAGATGTGCCATCATTCCACACTTTCCCCTTTGAAGTCTTCCAAACCTACTCTGTATGTATTTGTTTATAATTCAAGGAGGTTGTCTTCCTTGGCGTGTCACTTGCCAAAAGTTTTGAAGACAGAATTATGTTGTATAATTTATGAAAAATAATCAAGCTGATAAATTCTACATGTAGGTCTATATGTAAGGCAACCTTATTTCATGTGTTTTTCCCTAAGTGAAAGAATGTTAACGAAGCACAGATCTGCATTTAAGTCCATGAGGGACAGCAGGTTAACAACATTATGATCTCAGTTTTAAGTAGCCCTGCATCACTTGTTTAACCTTGCATGCCTGGCATTGGCTGGCCCCAGTTCCGCAGACCACCAAGCCTTATGCACTGCCACCCGATGGCAAATCTGGGCTTTCATCTGCCCTGCCCACCTGGTCACCACAGTTATCAGGGACAATACACGTTGCTTGCCAAAAAACAACCAGCAGCCTCCACCAGTGGCACAGTGATATGAGGAAGTTGGGGCAGAGGGGAAGCGGAGATGAAATGTGGCAGTCACAGGAGGTGTGTGCAGCTAGCTGTTTTTCCACTCTACTGGGGGTACAGCCAACCTGTTCCCCTGGTCTATATATGGTAGTAAACAGGATGCTAACAGTGGGATAGAAGTGGCGTGCCATATGTAGCCCCATTATCCTGTTGTGTGGACTAAGATAGTTGAGCATGGAAGGGCTTCTCTCAGCATTAAATCAAAGCTAAACCATGTCCTGTTAACTTCCTTGGAAACACAAATTGTTCTCAATTGTGAAGAACAATAAATCTGTTATTAGACTAAAGGCAGCTACAACTGCGTGTGTGATGTGTGTGTTATGTACTCACAGCAGGTACGAGGAGCTTCTTGACCTCCTCCACCGCTCTCCTCATCTTGATTTCAGCTCTGGCCTGTGTGTCTTCCACTGTGATCAGGACATGAAGGTCTTCGTTTAGGTGTTCCCAGTTTGGTTTCCCTCTGTTCTGCTCCTCCTAGACAAAGATACAGAGAGAGCATGAGAGACAGTGAGTGAATGTGACAGTGTGGGTGTGTTGGAGCACCAGTGCAGTAACACAGCATATCAGAGGAAGCGGAGGCGAGAGGCAGGCATACACAGAGGACGACGGGGTACTGTGAAGAGAGGCAGGGTGACAGGAGCGGCCCTTTAGTCAGCTATTTAACTTTAACTTTGAAAGGACACGCTTCTTTAATAGATCCCTCGCTTCACAGAGACAAAGACGACAGCTAGCCCTGCAGCAATTAATATTGGTGAAAGATGGATGGATGGAGGGATCAGAGAGAGATGGATGGGGATTTTTTTTTTTTTTTTAAAACCACACCAACTTCACTAGTAGAAATGCAATTATGATACATGGATCTAGTCCAAAGTGCTGCAGGATTGTGTGTGAAGGTGCACAAGCGTGTGCCTCTGTCTCTGACTTGTGCTTGTGTGGACAATACTGTTCCGGGTAACAATAGCTCTCGGAGGGAGTCGTTTTCCCTTCTGAAAAGGCAGCGATCGCCAAAGCACTTGGAGGGTGCCAAATTGTAGCACTAGCTGTACCTGAAAGGTAGAATAGGCTGTATTCAAAAACAACCATCACTGCTCAAAAGCCTTTCAACACAGTTAAATAGAAAGGTGTTTCAAGATTTGAATTGGGGAGGCTGAGGTTGGGAAACGGTGTACAGCGTTTTTCGTTTTGTCAGGTATCTCAGTGAAAAGCCCAGTCACACTTGACTCTTTTGTGAAAATGGGATATGTAGAGACAAATATGGAGCAGCCCCACATTTGGAGAAGGTTTTCTTTTTTCTGCCCTGCTGACAGTAAACGCAGCAAGCAGACACTGAAAGCACTCTAAAAAGCTTTTGAGGTTGTATCGCATGTCACTGTACAACCATGAAAGCCAGCGGTTTGAAAGCTGACTACTTCCCCCTGAGGTGAGGAGTTGAGGTCTAGGTTGTCTGAAAAAGACACAACCTCAGATGTCACAAAATGGCATAACAGGATAATAATATTACAATGTTAATGTTTTATGAAATAAAATATCTTATATGTGTCAAAACCAGTGGAATTCAAGAATATTTCAAAATCAGACTTGCAATTTCATTTTCTGAGGAAGGTTAGAGTCTCAACCATTCAACTGTATCCCCGCTTTCTCCCCTCCTGCTGTTGGTGCAGGTTTGTACAGACTTTTGATCAACACCGTCGTTTACCCTCACCCATACAAAACCACCTCAACTTCAGATCACTGCTCATTTGTGCCACTGTGAGGGTGTCTAACTACAAACAAGGCATTGCAGTGCTATGCTGGAGGTCCACCTGACATGATTTCAATACACTCAACGAGGACCACAAAGTGAAATGAGCACACATGTGCACACACACACACACACACACACACACACACACACACACAGCTTAAAGCTTGAGCTGAGTGCCACCCACCTGCTTTCTACTCCATAGAGAGCCGTTGCCATGGTACTGCTCTTTACAACACACACACACACACACACACACACACACACACACACACACAAAAGTTCAATATTCCACTCTCGTTTTCCCCTTTTCCACACAGGGGGGAGGGCCTAGTTTCAGCAGTCAGGCCATTATTTCACCATGGCTGTTTGGTTATGGCCTATTAGGGGACATGGGGACTGGAAGGTGACTCAGCATTTTCTAGAGGGGACAGAGACAGACAGGCCACGAGGGCTGCCACCGTATGCAAGCACATAACAGATACAAATACATACATGGTATATATTGACAGCTTGTTGCTCAAGTTGGACCTGTTCTACCCTTTTGTCAACGCCTTCCCATCCCCCAACCAGACAAGATTAGTCAATCACATGACATGCGTCTGTGAGTGGTAACTGCATGTGTGTGTACAATGTGTGTGTGCCAACACTGGCAGATTTAGATTTGGTTAGAATTGTAGTCAAAGCGAGCTGGGATAAGAGAACCGAGTGCGCGTGCGCGCACACACACTTGCATGCATGCACGCACACCCACAAACCTCACACCAGCATGACTGCCTGTGAACAAGGTCACTGTGTGCCCTCTGAGAGAAAGTGACAGCATGACAAACAGGAGGAAGGGAAGAGGGGGAGGTAGGGTGGGTGGGTGAGAAAAGAGAGGGGAGGTGAGGCAAGTGCTGAAGGGAATGCTGGAAAGGCCTTTGAAGAGAATGTCCCGGCTGCCTGACATCAAATGGCATGGCAATAACTACATACCAGAGTTTAATCGGGTTTGGCAAAATATGTAGCATGAATAAATAGCATGGACGATGCATCTAGAAACAACATCTAAGAATAGGATCAAAGAGAAAGACTGCTAGTTGGTTATGTTGGCTGACTTACATCGTCTGTACAACACCTGTTTGCCTGCTGGCTTTCACACCCATTAGTTTGAGCCCATTAAACTTTAAGGCCTCAATTCTCAACATAGATGACACCAAATGGAAAAGTGTTATAGAAATAGACGGTCCTTTTCTTCTGGCCCTCTCCTCTCCATTTTTGCATAGGCTGTAGTAAAAAAAAAAAAAAAAAAAGTGCCAGTTCAAGCTGGCAGCTAAAGCTAGCATTTTATTGATGCTGTTGATACTATCTTCCTAGGGTTGTAACGGTACATGTATTCGACCTGAGCTGTAACGTTAAGGACGTTACAGTTTGGTGCATGCAGCCATATGAAGGATATGTTCTGTGACCCAAACAATTACTGTCAAAATAGTTTAATAATCCATTTAGTCTGACGTGCGCACCACCCAGCTATAGCACGCTCATGCGTGTATGCTAGCCAGCTTAGCCAAGGTAGGTAGCCAAGTGCAAAACTATTATTAAAATATGCTCTGTCATCTCCATAGTGAAACAATACTACGTCTCTTCATCCCCCTCCCCTCTCTGTGACAGGCAACTTTTCACTTCGCCTTTGAATGAAGCCATTCCGAACAACAATAAAAACATTTGATTTCTGTCGTGGTCAGGCAGGACGTCGTAAGAACCAATTCTGAGAGAGAAAAATGTAGTAAAAAGCATGAAAGTAAAAGTAGTGGTTTGGTCCCTCTGACTGATATTTTTTTTATTTGAGATTGATACTTGAGATTGAAATCTATTTTCAATTTTTTTCCACCAGTTACAGTTTAGTTTTAGTGTTTTAGAAATAAAATACCACAGAAAAAGGAATACAAACATCAAACACATGAGGAAGAGACTGAATCCAGCTCAAATAAGGCAGTTGCATTTCTCATTTACATGGACTTTTAATGGCTTTAAATGTTTCCATATATCATATATATTATTATATATGACACTGTTAGATTATTAATAGTGAAACATCAGTGTGTAAGCAGCATGTTACTGCTGTAGCTGCTGGAGGTGGAGCTAGTTTCAACTACTTAATATACACTTAGACCATAAATCAGCATAAAACAGCCGTCAGCAGGTGTCCTGACTGCTTTCAGTAATAGTTTCCACTGCAGCACAACTAAACTGTTTCAGTAATAGTTACGACCAATGAGCTATTCTTGGATGTTTACGTTTTTCAGAATGGAAGACCAAATGTTATTTTCTACCTTTCTTTTTTTCCTGCTGTACCGAAATCATACCGAACTGTGACCCCAAAACCGAGATACATACCAAACGGTGAATTTTGTATGCCGTTACACCCCTACATCTTTCAGCCTACCCCTTTACACAGGGAGGTAAGACAGGGTCAGGTACACCTCCGCAGTTGGTAGGGATTTAGTGCATTGCTCAAGGACACATAACAGGGTGCATATTTGCAGACACAAAGCCTTCGATCCTTGCTGTCGTAGCTGAGGGTCAGTTACTTAATATATCACCCTGCTGCCTCAGTAGGATTTTGGACTATGTGGTGATACAATTTTGTCCTGGCAATGTTGCACTTTAACACTTGTGAATGAAACTTGTTGCACTGGTTCAACTCTGCCTTTCCACTCTCCTTTGATCCAAAATGACGTCTCAACCGGGGTCAATGCAACTGAGGCTAAATGCCAGCAAGGCAAACAGGTGCAGCAGGGAAGTGCAGGGGCATGGAAGGACATGAGGGGGCAGACGGGGCTGTAGAGGAGGAAGGACCAGCATTGATAATGAAATATGGAGTGAAATATGAACTGAAATAGGGCAGGGCAATATGGACAAAATCAAATATCAATTTCTTTTTTTTCTAAAAATATACCACAATTTGAAATGTACGCTCTAAATAAAAAAAAGTTGAGGGCAACAGATGGCAATCCTGAACAGGTCAATCTCAGGATTCCTCTGTGTGGAAAAAGATGTCATGCTATAGCTTTACAAGCTTCTACTAGGTATGATATAAATGAAAGCTCCAGTAAAACATATTTCAGAGCCAACAGCTCTTGAGGAACACAAAGTAATACCTTGACATTGCTCTTCTTTTTTCATCAACATAATAACTCACTGTAACTCTTAATAAAGCAGAGACAAGCTTTCAGCTGCACTGTAATCAAAAACCAAGAGATGAGAAAAGCTTCAGCTTAACCTTTACACAAAACAAGCGGGCCTGCTGCAGTGCCAACAGGCCAATCAAGTCCAACATATTGATTGTCAATGTCTCACATTAGTTCTTAAGCAACGAAATGGGGAGGCTGTGCCGTGGCATTGTCTACTGGCTGGCAAAAGTTAAAAGTCCAAGCCTGGGGCCTAATCAGTGCTGCCAGTGCCTGTGCTGATACCACAATTTTAGCAATTATGTGTCAGCGCAATCAGCAAAAAAGACAACCAAACCAACAAAAACAAATCAGAGAACATAAATTTGATATTGAGCAATTCTCAAAGTGCAAGTCTGAAAGGACACTTAGTGTGGCTAAAACTAAAACTAAAACTAAAACAGCTGTCTGTGATGCTGATTGTAATATCACACTGTGTTGTAACCAAAATAGAATTAGGGAGTTGTTTTCGCAAAAAGGGACGGAAATCCCTATTCTTCTTGTGCAGTGGTCGATGGAACATACCTGTAATTTAATTGCCATTGTTCCTGCTGTTGTTTTGCATTAAGAATGACTGTAAGAGTGAAAACCAGAGAGACCTAAGCTGCCACATTAGATGAAGGTTTGATAGGAATAAGGCTCCAGGAGGAATCCTTTTTCCCTCTCACTGTTTATACAATAATCATCAAAAAAAAGACATGGCATACAAGCTTCATACCTTTGGGCAGCAACTAAAGACTTGACAAGATTTAACAACAAACTAAGAATAAGCCCCCAAATACAACAGACTGGGAAGGAGGGCGAGTGCAGCGTAGTCATAAACACCTTAAAAAGAAGTGCTCTCTATGGAATTAGTGTGTGATCCATCCTGTCTGAACAAATGTGTCAAAAAAGGAGATTCAAAAGTCTCTAGACTCAGAACTTATAGGAATATACTTGCACTTTATCAGAGTGTGAAGTGCAGTCTGGGGACAGGTTATTATCCTGTGTTAGTCTCTCTTATCTCCTCCTATTTAAAAAGGTAAACATCAAGTCCAGCCCACACACATACACATGTGGGTTTAGTGATTTCACCATTTTCATATTGTGAATATGACTGCCAAATAAAATTAATAATAATTATCAAACATACGGTTTGCCCCCAACACCATATTCTAAGCTAAATAGCCTTTTAGTAGCTATTGAGATAAATTTGTTATTCAACAACAACTTTGCATTTATCTTTGAATATGGACAGAAAACCCCAGAGTGAAAAAAAAAAGGTCAACTGGAAAAAAAAAAGTGGGACATCCCTAATCATGAGCGTTACCACATTTCTCCCTTCACCTGTTTCCTTCCTCCTTATTTTCTATTCGAGCTGCTTTTCTTCTCTTGCCATTGTTCTTCATATCACTCTGCTTCTCTCTCCCTCTCCGCTCGACTCTCTCCCACTGCGTAGCTCCAGTGAGCCGGCTCCCCGTCAGGCAGTGCGGCCCAGGAGGGAGCAACCAGCTGAATTATTGAGAGCATAAAAACGCTGCTGCTAATGGATCCTGAATAAACACACTGGCTAAGCTGCTGCCACGGCTTCCTCTGCTGCCACAGAGTATCAAGCTGAAAATACTGAGGTTGAGGATGCAGCGACTGGAGGCAAAGGCCGTGGCTTTGTCTGGGGCTGAGCCACAGTTATGACACACCTGGACCACCAAGAAGCTTTTGGGATACAGTGAGCTAACCTGCGAGTGATTCTTGTGATTTACTGACAGTGGAGACAGCAAGGGATGTAAAAACTGGCAGACCATTGGGTGTTTTTTTTTCGTTCTCAACAACTATTAGATGGATTGCCATGGAATTTTCCACAGATATTTAAGATCTCTGCAGGATGCATTTTAATGACTATAGTACTCCTCTGAATTTTCTACTACTGTCGCCAGCATGTCAAAGATTTAACTTATACAGTGAAATATCTCAACATCTACTAGATGGACTGGTACAAAACAGACATTCATGGTTCACAGAAAATGTATCCTAATGACTTTGGTGATCCCTTGATTTTTCCACTCACGCCACCATGAGGTTGACATGTTTTTTATTGAAATATTTTCACAGCCATTGGATGGATCCATGTGAAATTTGGTGGAGACAATCATGTTCCTCAGAGGATAGATTGTAATAAGAATGATGATCTGACCGTTCATCTACTGCCATCATTAGGTCATCAGATGGTGAACGTAGTAAACATTATACTGCTAAATATCAACATGCTAGCATTATTATTGTGGGCATGTTAGCATGCTGATGTAAGCATTTAACTCAAAGCACCACTGCACATAAGTACAACCTCACAGAGCTACTGTAGCTGTGCCTGTAGACTCTTACAGTGTCTACACAGCCTGCGTAACAAAAGCAGCATGCAGAGCAGCAGCAGCTTCAGTCTTCAGTCTGTGTCTTCAAAAGGAGGCATTCAGGCACAGTACTGAATGTGGGTCACCCACGTTTGGCAGCGCTCAGGGCCCAAAACACAATCACTGTCGTTACGCACATGAGAAAGAAGAAAATAGACTTAAGGCGGAAAAATACACTTTGGGTCATGTTTACACGTGTAAAGTGTCAATGAAACGTGAGCCGATATGCAGCCTGTGTAAACAGTTGTATTGATTTAAAAAAAGGAGCAAATCTATTCTGTCAGACTCGCATGAGATGGACAACTGAAAAGCTGAAATGCTTTCTGGGTAGACAAAGTATTAGTCTTGTTTCATTATCTTTTCTCCAGCTTAAGATGCCCTGTGGAGTTTTCTTGTGAACACAAAAAAAGTTATGTTTACAATGAGTGTGACTCACCAAAACACATAGTGTGTAACCTGAAGGTCTCACAAAAGTCTTAATACAGCCACTTTTAGATCATTGGAACAGTGTAAAACCATTGACATGACTGTGTATCGCGGACCCACTCATAACAACCTTTCCACAGCATAGCACAGCACAGCACAGCACAGCATAGCATAGCATAGCATAGCACAGCACACTAGAGTTCCATAACTGACTGAACTCACAGTATATATCTATACTAGACATCAATGTACTCTAAAAGGGACAGACAGGCAACGAGGAAGGAAAACGTAATTTGAATGGAAAGCAATCAAGAATATAAAGCCTTGTGTAGAAACCTGACAGAGAACTAACATAGTTATGAATGTAGATGTATAAAAAAAAAAAAAAATCAAGTCTGCTGCCTTTACATCTTTCCAGTACTAAACTTTATACCTGCTATAAACAACCACTGCAGTTGCAGCCAGGACTATCTATGAAATATTTAAAACATTAGGGGTTATTCCCAAATTTAATTCCATGTCAAAACACTGAGCAAAGAAATTACTGTTTGTCTGTATTTTTGTATAAATGTTTTAACAGTATTGGGCCTTTTTAGTGCTGCGATTGCACAGAGCCTTTGATAGTTCCCGTCACAGCGCCACACAGAAAAACAAACTAGCACACGTCATTAAGTTTTAAGATAATAAGAGCTTATGAAGGTAATCATAAATTTATGTAAATAGGTAAGACGAACTTCTAAAATTGTGTGCGAGTGTGTTTGCACATGCTTGAGCGTGTTCACTCCCGTTCAACTACTTGTGGATCTAATTCCAAAGAAAGAACCATAGCAGAGTGTCTTCATCTTGTTCTGTGATAATGAACACACTCCGAGAGAAATGAGAAGAAGAGATAGAAATTAAAATACGAATGGGTGAGCCGTGAAAAAAAAAGAACAAGGGAGGAAAATGTTGGCACTGCAGCAAACTGGCTTTTAAGATTATGACTCAGCTTAAAATTTGTTTACATCTGTGTGTACGTTTGTGTTACAATGCGCTGTGGACTGTGTGAGTTTGTGTGTGTGTGTAGAGAAGGTGATTCCCATACCAAGAGGGATGAAACACACTTCTTCTGATTTAGGTAAAAGCACTGTAATACAGCACCACTGCCTGGCAAATCAGAGCAACTGGAAGGAACAGGCAAAAGAAAAAAGATAACGATGAAGAGGAGCGTGACACTGAAAAGTGTCACCTAATGAAGAAGAATAAATGCCTACACGCAGCCATTATAGCAGTGTTTGAGGACCATGGACACAAAGGCATAGATTCTTGCAATACCATAAATTTCAAAACTGTCAGTTTATCCTCACAGCAGCTTTTAAAAGCATCACCAGACCTGATCTATCACACTTTGAAACCCCCTGGGAATGGAGAAAAGTCTGACAGACTTTCATTATTATTTTGTGGTCAGTCAGTCTGGATTTCCAAAATGCTCTGCGTAAATACAGAATTTGCAATAAAATAACGCAAAAAGTTCACCTCTAGGATCTCAGGATACATACACACACAACATTAGCCTTTTATGTCTCCAATCTCAGCTCAGTGGGTCCAGAAATAGAGGCTGCCCCTGGCCTTGGCAGTCTGCTTTACTACTGCCTTCTGTACTTTCCACTGCGCAGCGTTTTGCAAACAGATCGGATGTCGGAATGCGCGTGTTTCCGCCTCATGTTTCTACAGAGCTAGTGGGATGTTTTGTGCGACAGCGGTTCCAGGAAGATCACATTATTGTGTAATATCTCAAAGACAGAAGCCAAATTCTATTGGAGAACCAAGTGGGCGAGAGGTGAACTTTAGGGTGTGTCCTGGTTTGGTTTTTGTTTCTATTTGAGTGAATAGAATTACTGAGTGATACTGTCATCAAAAAATGAAATGCATAAAACACACCGAGTACACTGCTGAACTGATGAGCTTACCTTCTTTTTGTCTCTCATGGAGCTCTTGCCTCGCACCATGATTTTGCATCCCGTCTCTGCTTCCAACTGTTTGGCTGTGAGTCCCCGAGGGCCAAGGATTCTCCCCACAAAGTTATACTGCAGATACAGAGAGAGAAGGAAAACGGTGAGTTTAAAAGGTGAATACGTTTAAATCTCCTTAACAGAGAAGAATGTTTCACATCTTAGGACCACACTGGAAAATGATGAATGAGCAACGACAAGGTCTGAATTTATAGATTGTCAGGTTCCACAAACACTATACAGACTATTGTCCAAGAGGTTCTAGGAAACATGACATTAGCTTTGCTAAATATCACGTCTCTACCTCCACAACCACACACACACACACACACCATAACAGATCTACTACATCTCCGCATCACTTTCCATCTTTCCAGGACAAAGAGATGGTGACCCCCCGCCAGCCATGGTCTTTCCCCTATGCCACTTTTCAGACATGTAACCTACAGCATTGCTAATTAACTACATAGGTTTTTTTTCTCCTCACCATGGTGGAAAAACTGCAGGAGAGCATAGTGTGTTAGAAAAAAATATCAAGAAAAAAAAGAGTATATCAAGGGGAAAATATGAGTATGAAGGGTGTTGAGAGGTGAGGTTGTGTGCTTGACACAATTTTCTTATCAAGGCCCCCTTTCACTTGTGAGTGGCTTTGTAGCTTTGTACCAAAAGGAAACGTATTTACCAACGTAATCCTCTCCACTTGAAACTGGCTTCCAACGGGATAAAGGGAAAATGTGTTGAAATAATCCAACACAATTTCCAGCCAAAATAAAAACAGAAGGGAAGGAGGAGAATTGGGGAGAGGGGGAGCACAGTGACGCATAAAGAGGGAAACAAACCACCCGTGTTCAAACAGCGACTGGTGGAGAGCATGATGGGTACGTGATCTCTGACACTATTGACACTATATTTACTCGGGCAAAATTCCCAAACCTGAAATATTCAAATACTCACTGGCATAGTGTAAACCTTCCTTAACAATCACAGGCACAACTGTTCATCTCTTGAGTTATTACAATGAGCCGTGACAACGCTGCATAAAATTCTTAAAACGCAGTCACATCTGCTTACGCACTCCACTGCACAAGTGCCTCTGAAAAATCCAAAAGGCCATCAGAGAAGTCACATTTAATTACAGAGGGATTACAAATTTAATGCGATGTTAGTGTAGTTCCCCTAAACTACGTGAACAAACACTGGTGAAGACAGTCAATAACTCCAGGCTGTTGTTTTCCTTGTCCCTGTCACTGGGCTCGCCTGCATCCGAAGCCCGTCTCTAGCAGGAAAGACACACCCTGTGGCTGTAGAGATGCTGGAGTCCCTGCGGATGATCATAGCATGCAGCTACACAGCCTTTACGGGTGTGTTTCTTTTGTCACAAGGGGACTGTCTGTTTGGTTAACTCTAATCAAGGAAACCGGTGCAGGGGCTATTTGTGAGAGTGTGCGCACCCGCTGAAGGATGTAGGGGGCACCTGTCCTCAGAGGTCAGCCACCAACGATGCACACTGGCCTGCTTTTGACTCGTACGAACACAGACACGAAAACACACAAAGCCTCAAGGAACACAGGAGAGAGCTGTCTATCTGCATCACAGTACACGCTACAGACAAGGGTGAACCCCGAGCTTTGGGCATTATGGTGGTCTGATGCTACACATGCGCGCACACACACACTCCCCCTCTAACCCTTTATACCAAAGCTACAGTGACAACATTCAGGGAGGAGTTATATGGCTGACCCTGCCAGTAATTGCAGCACCATAAAAAATGCTAAAACACAAAATTTACACAAGATACACCTACAAGGTTTAAAAAAGGGTTTCTGAATTTATATGTAGGTTTTAGTGTAGATAGGGCATGAGACAGTTCTATACCATCCTCCATCAGTCTTAACTCCCATCAGATTTACAGACCATGAATATATTAAATACATATATGAATTGCAGAGCAAGTCCTAGATGTCAAGATTAAAGAAGGGAAAAAGGTATATCTCATTCAAAACCAGAGGTGGTCGCTTCACGGAAATTCCCAAAATGATACAGAAAGAGCGCTTTAATATTTCATTCTCTGCCCTTCTCTCACTTTGTTGCTAATACCGCGCTCTCTCTCTCTCTCTGACAGTCGAAGGTGTTCTCTGTGGACATGAATATGTTGATGACAATTGCACTTGACAGAGAGCAGGGGGCCTGATGGAGGAAAGCTGAGAGAAATAAAGAGAGAAAAGGTTAAAGAAATGATGACACGAGAGCAGAGGAGGGGAAAAGTCACGAATGTCTTGTTTTTTTCCAGTAGTGGGAGAGCCATTATGAGCAAGACCACTGCCACCACTTCCTCGCAGCTTTCCCACTCCAGATGTAGACCAACTAACTACTAAATTCCATCTGAAAGGGCGCACAGGGATAAAGGGATAGAGCAGGCAGTTATATATGAGACCGTGTGTGTGGCTCGGATTTTATGGCGACCCCCCCCCCCCTCTACCCTATGGAGTAAGAACTTGTGGGTGGTGGCTGGTGTCAAGTCTGTTTCTAACGATGACAGGCACAAACACACACACACACACGGAGGGCAGGGCACGGCACAGAACAGGCGTCTTGTCTTGCCAAGCAGTCACCGCAAGTTTCATTCACACAGACACATCACTCATGGAAAATTTAAAAAGGCAAATACACAAAAAACACAATCAGATCACTCGTTTAAAGCATGTGACCACAATCTGGAGCTGTAACAAAGTAAAAACTGCCTCGTTCCATTACAACCTTGCAATTCAAAGTGTAACTCCACTGTAAATAAAAGCCCAAATCATCTCTGTGTTGGAATAAAGCAAAATGTTTTAACTGTTGTGGATGCCTGTCTCTGTTCCCCTGGCTTCCCGCTGTGCTTTGAGGGTTTGACATTCTTCTCGTGGATGTTGATATGCCGTTAGAAAAGGCGACCTCCATTTTAAGCCACTGGAATGTAGAGACAATGGAGAGCCAAGCGGGTAAGTTATCAGAAGGGTACAGGGCCATTGAGCCTGCCAGGAACTCCACTCAGTACAGCCAGAGGAGTAGGATGGATACAGTGTCCTCGCTGCCAAATACACCATCTGCTCTTCACCTCTTGCTACACTATCTAGCCTCCTCTGCATCTACTAAAAAAAAAAACTCATTTGCAGACTTAAAAAATATAATGTCTGTGACCTGCCATAGCTTTTTGGCTGATTGCCAAAGCTTTGCACTCTTCATGAACCCTAGAAGCAGTCGCTATTGACAAGGAAATGTACTGATTATGTATTGTCAAAAGTCTGGAAATTTGAACACAATTACAAAAAAGGTGTCCAAGTAAAATTGTGATGATTATAATCAATCATTAAATTTTCTCTGTTGCTCCCTGATCCTTCCATGAGACACACAGAAAGCGATATTCCATTCTGGGTTGAACAAAACAACTGCAAAAAAAAACTATGTATATCTTCCAGCTCTGTTTAATCAAGCACCCCTGTCAACATCCATCTGCTGAACAGAATATATGCATAAACCATGCATTTTGCTGACTTGGAAACTCCCAGCAGTGTCTTTTTCTTTTTGTATCTTTGTTGCACTCTCCTATTTCATCTGCTCGTTTACAGCATTACAAGATTAGAAGCACTGGGACCTTTGGTGGACAACTCTCTCCCGTTTCAGTCTCATTTTATCTCGGTTTTCTCCGAGTTCAAACACAAAAATACAGAGAGACACATACAGTATGTATACAAACATAGTTTCAGAGCAAATACAGAATGACAGACAGACACACACACTTACAAATGCACACAAAGCCCCCTTTAGGACAAGGGCTTATACTGACATTAAAGGGCCTTTGTTTAGCCCCAGTTATCGCTACTCCACAGGCGGGTTATGATGTGTACATATCTACGTCTCTACCACTGTGTGTTTACGAGTGGGTTTGTGTGAAACCACAATGTACAGTATGAACTCTTGCAGACACCCAAGGTACTCGGAGCTGATCGTCACATGGGTTTGTGTGCGCGTGTTTTGCGGTTTGTTTTTGTTGGAACGGCTATGAAACAACAGCGGTTCCACCAACAATGCTCAAAGAAGCAGAACAATTGTTCCTTTGACGGTGTTTGTTTGTGGTGGTGGGGAGACAGGAAATGAGATCATGCTGAGGGCTCTGGCTGTGCGCACGCAGGGCTTATCGAAGAGCAGGGCCAGGCCGGGAGGAGAATACCAATCACTTATTAGGCGGCCTCACTGGGCTTATGGAAATGAGGAACGGTTCATTCCGTGTAATGTATCAAAGCGAGGTGGAATCTACGGTCACACCAGGCACTGCCATCTCTCTCCTGCTTTCTATCTTTTCACTCCTCCTCTCACTCACTTGAACCCTCCCCTGATGTTACAAAGTGTCCTTGTGAAACCGCTCACACCAAACAGTGATAGCTAACCATTTATCACAGAAAAACTCCCCCTTTCCTCATACCTCAGATACCTTCTGTCTCATTTTACTTCAAAAAAAATGGAGGCTTCACAGAGGGCGCAGAGTTGAACACTGCTCTTGATTGCCAAAAATCACCTCCCTTCTCATTCCACACCTTCTTACTGCTCCCCTCCTTTCCGTATCCATTCATAGCTTGTGGAAATTGAGCAGGCTTCCCTTTCCGCTTTGTCTTAGTACACAGGATCTTGCCCTTCCTCTTTTTGCATATCCGTCATTCCACCGTAGTGCATGGGTGTTCCACAGCACAAATCAATGTTTCTCTCTGACTACACACAAACTCCCAAGCCACCAACTGGCTGCCTACCTCTCATCACTCATTCAACTTTGGGCAGAAATGTCCCATCATTCAATTAATCCATCTTACTTACTCTTGCTTTATGGCCCGATACCTACAGCCAACACATATACATACACACATACACACACACACACACACACAGCAACTCCACACCATTTCCAAACTGGACAGAAGGAATGTGGAGATAAAGAGCAGACTGGTGCAAAAACCTACAAAAGTTTGCATGCTTGATCTAAAGGAGGGGCAGAAGAGGTGAGGTGAAGGAAGACTGAAAATTTAAGTTAGATTCTGATGGTGACATTTTTGCCTGAAAGCCCTATAGACTTCAAAGTTCTCTTCTCAGCACATTGAGCATTTAGCGCCTAATCCATGGCTCCTTAGATAATTCTGTTTGGGTTTATTTCGGGGTTGCAGGCAGGGTGGAAATAAAGAGGGAAGACGGAGAGATGGAAAGCATAAAGATTGATGTCAGCTGAAAGTTTGGAAGATGTGAGTGAAGGAAGTGCAGAGCAATGTTCGTGAACTTTTAGATAAGCAAGAAGCAGAAGGAGAAAAGCATAATCGGTAGGAAGATGCTAAATAACATTCAGTCTCTCCTGCAGTGCTCATTTGAGCGTTAGTTAATCAGCATAAGTCGACAGAAGACTGCCCTTTCACAAAACTGTGGCACAATGCTAGCCATGCTGTGCTAACTTATCCGCAACCTTTTCATGGACAGTGGGGGAAACAGTATCTAATTTAGATTGGTCACATCTGGCCGACACCCAATGCTTTTAATAGAGCATAGTGTTAGTTCAGGCAGAACACTGAGGTCGCACTTGCGTAGGCTGAGCGGCCATCAGCTTTTTCCCTTATGCTTTGTCATCTTTTTGACATGACTGCCTATGTTTGTCTTGATGAACGGCCAAATAGAAAGGAGAGGTGATATTATGAAACACGATGTCATTCAGAAAAATGACACTGAAATAAAAACAGACTTTGGAAAATCAAACAAAAATAAACATGCAAAAAACTGAAAAAAAGCAAGATGAGTTTAGCATTTCAAAACTTTTTGGTTATATTACATATTCTGTCTGTAACTTTATAATATGATCAGTTAATTCCTATTTATTAATTTAATATTGAACTGGGTCTCCATACATATCTTTGTCATATTTTTTAATCACTTAATGTAAAAGATAATTGCTAAAAACATTTAAGTGCTTGTGTAAAAAAAGCAATATTGGCTGAAACTGAAAATCATTATCTGATTTTTTTAAACTCTCAGACATCGATGTTGATGTTCGTCTCAAAAAAAAGGAAAAGAAAAGAAAAACGACATTAGTGGGATCTAGTTTGTGCCGGCATATAGCCTACTATATCAGCATGCACGAGGTCCGTGGTGCAGCCTTTGATCCCTGTGTGGTTAACCTGCTTCCTTTGTCCTTCAGTTTTCACCTCCCTCTGCTTCTCAGCGTAATTACTGCAGAGACGGACAGGACAAGGAAGCGCTAGACCATTCACTTACAGTATATAAGCGCAACTTGGTAATATTCGAGCAATCATTGGCATTAGTGTAGTTATAAATACACATCTAACAGCTTACACTGTTGCCCTTCGTCGTGTTAACTGACTACAACAAATAGAGTCCTCTCTGTTTAAATTATCATTGTAATTACCCTTCTCATCAAATAGCTAACTAGAAAACCATCCGTTCATCAAATTATCATCATCACGCATGGCTGAATAGCTAGAGATATCAAAATCCTCCACTCCGCTGCTCTCACAGTGAGAAGAGTGAGGTGAGGTGTTGGGCGGTACATTTTCCAGGACTGGTAATGACTTAAGGGGGTCAGAAGGATATCAGGAGCTGGCATGATAAGCGATGACACCCTCATGGGAACAAGCTTAATGACTTTCCCTGTGCAGGGAACCGGCTGATTTGGCCGAGCAATTTTACTGCAGTGAAACAGAAAGGTCCAGGACATCCTGTCTGCCCAAACCACCATGGAGTATTTTTTTTTGTATCCTCATATCTGTGTGCCTTGCAGTGGAAGTGAAGCATCATGGGGCAATTTTTCCACCCTCTCCAAAACCTGACAAAGCTAGGACGCATGGAAAAAACCTGTTTGACAATTATTGTAGACAGTTGAGTATAATACCTAAATTTCTTTATATGATCAATGTATAAATCACTGAAAGGCAAACCAGATTATTCTGTTTGCACTGCATTTTGTGTGTTTGTGATTTTCATTTCCTGTTTTGCTTATTTCTTTATTCCATAAAGATAATTTAAGTTTAAAAATTTGACAGAGAAGGCAAGGCTTGTGAGAACCTTTTTTTCTACCTTTAATACACTGATGAACAACAACAAAAGAAACCAATCTCCTGTCTCAGACAACTACTTTGAGTGCATAGAAGCAATATTGATCAACTACTCCTTGGCTTTTTTTTTTTTTTTTTTTTTTTTTAAAGCAGGAAAGTCATTTGCAGTGTTCAATTGGGAAAAAAGGCTTCAAAACAAAGACTAATAAACAAAACATTTATACTAGATGGGGGATCAAACATCTGTTCCTCTGAGATTATTTAGTTTGGAGACAATGGGTGGAGTGGAAGGGGGTAAATTGGGTGGTAGGGGGGATTTGAAAGGATTCCATTATTGAGGTAAACAACCTAAAGTGCCATGACAACCCCAAGACAAACACTAACGGAACACAGTAACAACAACAGATCTGTATTGCACTGCAGTTTTTGCAGAGCTATTTATATAAGTGATCATTCTCTTCTCTCAGACCTCTTCAAGCTGGCGCGAGAAGTTCAGACAGTCCTTTACCAGTTGCTCAACAGCTTACGTCTAACCGAGGGTCCTATTTCACAGAGTCAGCACAGCAAAAGTAGTGTCCATGTGCACGTGTGTGTGTGTGTATTCACTCCTATGCATTCTCACCACCCAGTGACCTGCCCGCAAACCACTTGGGCATTTAACGGTTGGCAAATACAAATACACAGGGAATAAAGTGGAGACAGAGACACACTTAAAAGACATGTCACACATCCTATCAGATGCCTGAAGGTCAACGGAAATGACATGCTGAGCTGTCAGTCAGCTGCCTATCAATGTGTGTGTGAGCGTGCGCTGGGGAGAGAAGCGGAGCCACAGATAGCATTTAATTGAAGGTTGAAGTTATCAGATAGCCTGCGACTCAGCTGTCAGTCAAGATGCAGTCACCACGGTGATGCTTCACAGCGCTCTGCACCACTGACGACATCGGGAAATGGCTGACTTTGAAGAACGGGGAGGGAGTGGGCAGACAAACACGCAGTTAGACAGAATGATAGAGACACAGGCCTAGACACAAACACATTTACGGACAGATGTGGAGCACACAGGCAAGTACACACAGGCCAGAAGAGGGACACACTTAAGGGAATTAGAGTAGAAGCGTGCTGGCAAGGCAAGTTATTTTGGTAGAATTGACATGCTGCACTGCATCCAGGCACCAGGACAATCCAATTATCTACTGGTGAAACCAGAGTAGGGGACATGTAGGTGAGACAGAGAAAGCCCATCGAGCGAGTGTGACCTAAGTCGAAGGATATGGTAGGTAAGTGGGAGTCGTGCTTTAAATGAAAGTTAAAACTGAGAGGAAGGTAAGTAGATGGCGGATGTCCCGAAATGACAAGTGTGGAGAGGAGGTTTAAGATGGAGAAATAGTATGAACGATGAAAAAATCTTCCATGGCAGGTGAGTTGACGCCAAGAACACAAAACACAGAATTGGACCATCATTCCCTGCTTTCTTGGGAGAACCTAGAATTGCATCAGCAAGCCAGATACACACACACACACACACACACACACACACACACATATGCCTTTTTGATGGGAGGAATCTGGGAAATCAGATGGAAATGTGAGGGGTGGGGGGGTGGTAATATTCCCCGGTCTAAAAATCATCATTACAGTTTCCTCTCATTTTTAAGTGGGCAGTGCGGAAAGGAATTGACATTTGTCTTCTCTTACTTCATTTCTTTCCTCTCTCTATTTTCATCCTGATACTATATCATCTCCCCTCTTACCCCCCTAACCCACACTTTATCTTTGCTGGAAAAAAAACAAGCTGGATATAGGGATAGTGTAGCTCATCCTGTGTACCCAGTACCAAGACCAGTTTAGGTGGAATTATGGCTGGACAATAAAATGATATTGATAGGGGATCAAAATTTGATGTGATAGGAAACACAGCAGTTGTCATCATATTAATTATTTGATTTTATTTATTCAGTGTTTAAATATTTGTCACCTATTTGTTCATATAATAAATAACTGTTTATTATAAACCATAATTACTCTCTGGTTTCTTTAGGGTTCTATTATTATTATTATTATTATTATTATTATTATTATTATTATCATCATTATCATTATTAAATATATAACATAGATAACATTTTTGGCCATATTGCCCGGCCCTAGGTGGAATTTAGTTTAACATAAGGTCACACTTTATCAGCTTCTGTTTACAAATCATATAAAACCCCAAGATGGGCATTCACATACTTTTTTAAGGAAAAATATGATTTTACGCCTAAAGTATCAACAGTTCTGTATGTGTGCATTATGATGGATGTAATGCCCAGTATTACTGTGCTCCATCTTTGACAGCTAGACATTAGTAGACACCTGCAAAAAAGGTTTTTAGTGTGACCAGTTCACCCATTTTTTGCACACAAACCCCTTTTCCAGCAGGTATATTTTCTAAGAATAGAGGAGGTAGGGATGGAGAAAATAATTCCATTTAGACCTGCTGCTGATTTCCCCTGGTTCCAATCATCACATCTATATATAACAAAGCTATCTGACATTTTTCTCTTTTCCAGCAGACTTAATGACCACACTTGGTGGAAGGAGTGTGCATGTGTGTACCAAAATAGAGTGAAAAAATGTCCAAGTGAAATACGTGTCATTTCTGCATCACTATGTTTCTGTGTTTGTCTGTGCTCACATATGTTTGTGTGCTTGTTAGTGTGTGTATTAATGTGTTTGCTAAGGTCATCAGTGAGTCATCTCGGCCACCAGGGGGAAGCCTAATTAATTTAGTAGCTTTCCCGGCAGCTCGTAAACACAATGCTGAGTTACAGCTCTGCTCTGGGCAGAGCAGCATAGCACAACCAGCAAAGGGAACGAGAGGGTCATCCGAGGATGCCACACTTTTAATAGTTTGTGTGTGTCTCTGTGTGTCTGTCTCTGTGTGTCTGTGTGTGAGAGTCATTCAACTGGCTTCCTCAAAGCCACAGGTGGCACGCTCTGCTCCACATTTTCACAGACCTCCCTCACTCTTCTCTAAAATGTACATGGCCATTTACAGCGTTTGCACAAAACCCACCCACGAACACTCACTCACACACTATACAATGATGTCAGTAGTGAGGAAAAACATGACTACAGGGGATCCCACAACATAACAGATAAGATGTTTTGGCCGTATATCTTTAAATATTGATGGTCTACAGAGAAAAGAGGATTCTAGTAAGAACAACACAGTATCAGAAATGTCCTTAAATTTTAGTAATTTGCTGACCGATTAAAATCCAGACCATACAACTGCATATCAACAAACTGATCCATCAACCAGGCTGGGTCAGTCCTACCACATATACATACTTTCTTAATAGGATATTAGTGATTATTATTCTTATCATGTACAATATGTTAAAGCTGGAGTGTGGGACTTTTACATATAAATTAACATCCGTTACATTCAAGCCCTTGCCAAACAAGTTCACACAAAGCTGATTAAACCCATCATCACCAGGTAAATCTCTCTGTATTTCGCAGTATATCAGAGTTTTTAAATCTGGTGTCTGTGGCAACTTTCCCATGCTGGCACACTAGTAGTGATGTGTTTTATGTCAACCAGCAATGATTGGTTTGCCAGAGCTGAAGGGGGGAGCAACAGTAGTGAGGCTACAGCAGCTAGGAGTATGGCAGAGCCTATGGCGAGCTCACCTGTAGGCATACGTCATAAACACGCATCAACAGTGTTTGTGTTATTAATCTCACTGCCAGAAGGGGGAGACAAAAGTTCCGCACTGCAGGTGTAATGTAATGTATGTATGAACTAATCATATTTTGACCTAAACTGTGACAAAGGTATATTTGTAAAGGTCACACTGGCATTTGTTTCTCATAAATTACATAAATGCTCTATGCAGCTAATTGGGGACAGTCCAAGGACCTGAGGTCCAAGTGCTAGAGATGACAGGTAAAAGACTAGGATAGGGTTGGTTGATTTAGCTTGCTGTCTGAGGCTAGGACTGAAGGGTCTGAGGGTCAGCTAGAGCTAAGCTGATCCAAACCATTCCCCGGTGCTCTTTATCAATTCTGTCAGGGGGAAAATGCAATCCACGCCTGGCTGGGTCGCGCCCTGCTCTTCGGTGTTTCTTATCCTTCGTCACCTCCCTCCATTCATTTTCTCAGTGCAAGCTGCTGGGATTACGAAGAGAAACGTTGTCCCTCAAGACGTGATGCAACCATTCGTGTGTGCTTCATGTGTGTGCCAAAGATTACCATGAGGACAGGGAGGTGACATCAACTGTAGTCAAAACCTCACACACACACACACACACACACACTCTTGCCTCTTCATCGTTCACCTTCCTCATCTCTACAACCACCGTAAGAGTTCCACCATGCATTACTGTCTCCCAGCTATGACTGTGCATCCAAGAAGTGCTGTCTTCATGACCACTCTAACCAATGTAAGTGGTAAGTCCAAAATATTTCCATTGCCTTCATCAGAATATTTATGGAACGGCAAGTTACTTTTTCTTTTGCTCCTCCTCTCGATCCCCTCCTCCTCTCCCTCTCAGAGATCTACCGCTGAGTTAGCCCATAAACACCCCAGCATGCCGTTTTTCTGAGACCAGGACCAATTTAGACTGCCATCTGATATAGCTTTAGCGGTAGCACATGAAAAACTTGGTGCACGTGCTATAAGTTGAGCAGCTATTACTAAAGAAACCTGCAAAACATTCAGGATAGTTACAGTAAAGTTAAGAGCTCTGCATTTACCAATCATAAAAAAAGAAGAAGGGACAAATGGAGCAAAAAGTGAAAGAAAGAAATCAACTACAAATGGACTGCATGAGGAAAGCAATAAACAGGGGGTACAGATGTAGAAAAGGAAGAATGATAAAGAAACAATGGGTATGTCCTCAGCGCTGACAGATTGCTGAAGTATTGGCAGATGTCATTCCAGTGATGACACATTACAAAGACATATGGCCTAAGGCAAAAGGACTGACTACTTGTCCACAGCTATAAGAATTTTGAATCTATTACAGCTGCTGATAAAGCTGTCGAACCAACAATATCTTGATCCTATTAAGGATGTCAACGGTTAACCACAGAGAATATTTTTGACCAGATACGCATGTCAGCCTATAGGTTAATTTGCATACAAACTCTGCTAACAGCTAGACAATTACATGTTCACAGCATCAGATATTCTTCTTGAATTGGATAAAGCAGCGGAGTAAAACCGACTCCTACACGGAGTGTTGGATTATGGGTTGTTTGTAGCCTTAATGTTGCTAGGCTAGCGAGTGTCTTAAATATGTCTTAAAGTCTGTTTATAGTGAGTGTGTTAGAGCCAGTCCGCACTAAAAGTGTTGCGTTAGTCCAGTTTAACCTGCAGGAGCTTCTGAAGGCTCATATAACGTGTATTCCCTGCCACAGAGGAAATAAATTCATGATGAGTGAAAATGAGTCCAAAGCATTTTGCGACGTCTGTACTGCAGAAACGGAATATGTCAAGCTGCCAAATACCACTGTCACAGATGAGAAGGAGCTCAAAAAGACAAACAGGCAGGCTTATAATTGCTAACTGCTGGAGAAAATTTCTGACCACTTCCAAGAGCCTGGCAGCAGAGTGTACAAGTATGTAACTATACTATGATGTAAGTTAATTTCAAAAAGTAACGTTATTTTTCCAAAAACAGCTGTTGCAAAAGGGGGGGTCATCTTATAATCAGGGTCGCCTAATATTCGTAGTATTATTTATATTCATACCTCAAGCCCAAGTATGCTTTGCCATCAAGAGCTACTGTGACTAAACACATTGAAAAACACTTTGAGGAGAAGAAGGATGAGCAAAAATCAAGCAAGCTCTGACTGACTGCTGGACAGCTCTCACAAACAAAAGCTACATCACAACTTTTCTTAAAAATTAACCGGCTAGTTACTGCTTAATGGATAGCTCCCATAGTGTGAGATGTGTAAACGTCTACTTACGTCGGGGTACTCTTTGACAGGCACAAACAGTTTTTCCTGCAGGTGGACGATGGGTCCCATTGCGTCAGGCAGCTCCAGTGGGTGTCTGTCCACAAGGCCATTCACTGTGTCGCTGTACATGTCTTTACGCACTCTGTTGATCTCTGAAAACACACAAAATATGCACACTGTGGTGAGTAACTGAAAAACAAGTGTACAATGTTATATTTTTTACTTTGTATTTGATATATCACTGTTATATGGATGTTTTGACTTCTGGGCAAAGGCTTAATGTAGCATATAAATCTTTGTTGTAAAAAAAGAAAAAAAACAACAGAAATTTGCCAACTGCCTTGAGTATTGTTTGTTTTCATGGAAAGACAATGAGATAACTTTGGTGATTGCTTCTCAAAAACAAACACAAAAAAAACCCTATCCTCTAAGTGTAAAAACGTGTGACAGCTCGCAATTTTTCAGAATTAACTACTCTCACTACAAACTGTGAATGTGTGTTAGTTTTTCTACACGTTAGAGACAAAAGTTAAGCGCTGCATTAGTGAGGGGTTAAGGCCACCGTCTTTCCTTTCTGCCTGGTACTCCCCAGTGGCAATTCTCTAATAGAGCAGCCTGTACGAGCGGCTGGGCAGGTGGGGAGATGAGACGTGGAGAATTGCTCCGGCTCAGGTATATGCCTTCAGATCTGATCCCTCTGTCAGATAAAACTAATGGACCTCTCTCTCACTCACAGACACACGCGGCCAACGGAGGCTTCCGCTCCAGCTCTCACATACACCTGGTCACCTCCAAATCACACGCAATCTCACTTTGACTGCTTCTGTAGCTCACACAAATTCACACACCAGGGAAATGCCGTGGTACGGGGGTTGAAAAAAAAAAGTATTAATTTATCCTGCCCATCCGGTGTGTCTGTGTGTGTATACGTGTGAAGTGTGTCATAGTTGGATGAGGATCAACGGCTGCAGTTGTAACACCAATTAACAGAGGACAGACACTTTGGTCACACTTTCTAACTTCCTACGTTTGCGATCCCTATATAAAAACAGTCATCTCTGAACCGAAAAGCTTATCAGTGGTAAAGGGTAAGAAAAACATGATCCAAAAAGAGGTATCTACAAACACTGAATTATAATTTTAATCATATAACTGCTGAAAGAAAATCGTAAGGCTGGAGAGGCCTAGAGGAATGATGTGTATGGAGTGGGGGTGGGAGTTAGGCACTATTTCAATCTCTCTTGAGGTTTTCGAGCAGTTGGGAGCTCTATATTAAACTCCAGCAGAGGAACATGACACTCAACTATAGATGCCCTTAGTAAAGCATGCCTGACCTCCAAGCCGTACCCTTACACGGAAACAAATTTGGACTCATAATTAGGCTTTAGCATAGGCCTTGTATTTGTCATAAAATATTTATACACTTTTACAAATTACAGAAGACTATCACCCCAGAAGAACCCGTGAATTTAGCTGTGGAATCAGTTTAAGAAGACGTCCTGTTGAGCTGAGTTGTTTTCTCTGGATACCACTGATGGCAGAGTGACAGATGTGTGATTGATGGGCTCACGGACAAAGACGAGCATACACACAAACATCTGGCCTGCAGCTGTGTGGACAACACCTGTGGACACGTTGGAATCCTACAAACAAGGCAGAAGGCTCGGCCCAGAGCGATTCCTCTCCAAACCACATGAGCTCACCACTCTGACGTCCACACAGATACTCCCTAAAGTCCTCCCTAAAGATGAATTCATCCTTACGGTATCTAGCCCAGAACACAGATTACATCAGCCTTAACCAACAGCAGCAGCTTCAGGCCACATCCAGGCTTTGTGTATGAATAGAAGGGCTTGGCAGTGACACTTCATACAGGGAGGAGATCAGGACAGCATGAGGCAGGGAGTATGGGAATACTGGAGAACAGGACAGTTAATAACAACCAAATGTGTTGTGTGTCCAAATGAACCCTCAAGTCCATAAAAACCTGAAAAGGATGGCTTACTGGTTAAAGAGTCAGTATTGTATCCACAGGGTCATAAGTTTAATCTCTGTAACTGCCAATAAGAAAATCCATCCGTAGCCTGATCCCTCATTGCTAGTCTTTCTTGAGAGAAACCAAATTACATACTATAAAATGCAATGCACGACTTGCTGTGAACCTTAATACATTACTAGCTTTGTCTGTCTCTTTAAAGATAACATTAATAAACAAACAAGAGCTATTTAATGTATGTTTAACACATGTGTGTAGGAGCCATCAATGACAAGCAAGAGGAGTCAATGTTCTGTAGGTTAGAAAATTAGCTCTCTGCACATAGCTTAAGCAAATATACTTTATACTATATACAAAGTCCAATGCATCCGAGAACATTTGTCCTTCAGAAAACAAGAGAATACAAAAAAAAGAAGTGTGCACATGCGACAATGCTACCCAACAACCACCAGCAGAACCCCTCCTCCTTCTAATTCCCCTTGCTGAAATGCCACATTAACATAAGGGGGCCGTGCTGGGCCATCAGTGGAGACGTGCTGCATTTGACAACCTCTAATTTCAGCGCAGCAACTCTTTTCTGAAGCGCTGCGCTCACCTAAAAATTACCACCTGCCTTGCGCGACCGACAAAATCATTTGTTTAGCTGTCCACCCCGGCAGAAAAGGCTGATTTTGTAAGAAAGACACAAAGGAGGGAGGACTGAGAATTACTATCTTGGAAAGAACAGACAAGAGAGAATAAAAGAAGACAATCAGTTGAAGTAAGAAGGGTAGGACATCAAGTGAGAACTTTAGCATTAGATAGCAAAGATTTGGAGTATATGTGTGTTTAACAGCTCTAACAGAAATGTCTGGGCAGTGACAGATCCCCTGTTATTCCCCTCCAGCCATCTCAGCTCAGTGCCAGTGTGTCATCCACAACCTGACTCAGCAAACCAGACACACACACACACACACACACACACACACACACACACACACACACACACACACACAGAGCACTTTCCTGTCAGAGTTATCTATTTACCTGCGGGGGGCTGCACATACACACACATACACATTCAAACAAACAACAGACGCACAGGAAGAGATTATAATATCTCTGTTTAGTTTTTGTTTTTAACCCAGACATCTGTCAGGAAGAAACAAAAATCGACCTTGAGAGTGGTTGGAGGGTAGAGTGCAGATGTATTCATCTCGACTCACACTGCTCTTTTCTACCTCAATACAAGTTAAAAACACATTTCATTTTATCCTTTTCTTTTGTTTCTCCAAATGTCTGCCTTTTCAAATGTGCAGTGGAAAAAGAAAATGTCAGTCTGTGGCTGCAGATCCATCTTCCCCTTTTTAAGCTCAAGTAAAAAGAAGATTTCTGCTCATCTTCTCGGTGATCTTGGCAATAGGGGAGAGATGAGTACTCAAAGAAAAGATTGTGGGGACCAGGAGAAAGGCAGGTACAGGGGTTTAAGAGGCAGTGGACTGAATGATGAAATTTTGAGTTGAGAACCAAGAATCAAAGAGTGGTTTGTTGGATGGATGATGAGTGTGGTTCATTCGTGACTTTAAAAAAAAAAAAAAAAAGTAGTTTTAATATTTATTATTAAAAAAAAAACAAAAAAAAAAACCTTGGACCTTGTGTTTTTTGGGGTTTTTTTTGGACAATCTTCAGAGGACGCCTGAATATGGGGTATTATAATGGTGTAAATATGACCAAGTGAATATTAAAGGCTAAATGATAGGACTAAGACATCATAAATGACTCTAGCTTTCAAAAATTTCAAGTCTCTAGCATAGCGCTTTTGTTTTTTTTGTTACAATTACATTTCATTCATATAAGCAATATGAAATGTGTGCAATGATTGGTTCTTTAGCAGGCTTACTATCCCAGCCATACCAAAAGTCACCATTGGAAACAGTGGCGTAACATCACATTTTCACCCACACAGAGACCATGACACCTTGTTAGGGCTCAGTAAACCTAAAGCCAGCCTGGAGAGTCAGGCTACAAAAATAGTCCAAAAAGTGTGAGCATGTGCAAAAGAGAGGAGAGGATAAAAGGAAAACATAAAAAGAAAAAAGGGAAAAACAAGTGCATTAAATGTATCTACTCATCTGAACGAGTGATATTTGACACTTTGATATTTGAGTCAGCTATTGTGAACTTAGCACCATGAAATACGGAGGGTTTTCATTTATTTATCCAGCCTGACACCAAAAACATGATCACATAGAAGCAACACTGGCAGCATCAAGGGAAACAGTTCAGGAGAGGTTGAAATGAGGACGGAAAAGGCATGAGACGAAAGAATAGCCAAATGAGGTAGGAATATTTTCTAATGCATCAGCCCCTCTGATCTAACATGATCTAATGAATGTAAACACAGTGTGAGGGCAAACTTGGGGAATGGAGTGGAGGGGAGGGGAGATCAAAGACAGAGCAACGAGATATGAGAGAGAGACAGAGACAGGGAGGGCAACGGGAGTAAAATTTAATACAATGGAGAAGTCCAGAGGATGATACTGTAATCAGCTGGTGTAAGACTGCTGAGGACCGTTCAGCTAGACCTGCTAGAATGGGAACCATTAAAGGCCCAAAAATAGACGTCCTCCGTAACTTCTTTGTCCTCACCCTGCAGCTCACAGCAAAACGTCCTCTGACCATGCAGTGCACATCTGTTCATATACGTGTTTGTGTGTGCGAGAGAGAAAAAGACAGAGAAAGAGAGCAAAAGAAATGCAATGGGTGAGTAATCAGTGTGATCAGCTTTGCCTGGGGAAAGCAGCTTTAGATGCCTTGTGATGCTGGTATTAGGCTGATAATATCTGGCACCTGAAACAGATTGAGTCTAACACCAATTAATCTTAAAGCCAAAATGATCAAATGTTCAACTCTGCAGAGAGACTGAATGAGTCCTCCCTGTTTAGTGTGATATAAGATCAAAAACCTGTAGTGTTCGAAATCATTCCATCTTTTCCTCTTGCACATACATGCATGCTCAATTAATGATTTAAACAGGTGGGGAGGGAAAAAAAACACTTAGGAAGTGGAGGTAAATATAGATATATAAAAAAAAAAATCTGGCGGTCGTGTCCAAAAAACTACAGCAATCACAGATATGCTTTAATGTGCCGGTGCTGAGTGAAACAAGACTCAGGCGAGGAACAAGCCTTTTCACTTTAAAGCTGTGCACTTTAGCAATCACAAAGTCTGGGTACCCGTTGCAAGCGAAAGGATTTGGGCGTTTAATGCATTCCTGCCCTATATTCATGGCACAAACGACTTTATCCAAGACGACACTCCACTTCAACAGTTTAGGGGTTTGGCAGGCCAAGCATATGAAAGACGGAGGTTCCTTTTAAAGCAGAGAGCAGAAGTATAGTGTGCATTGGTGGGGGTGACTGAGCCATGAAAACGTATGCATTTCTGGGTCTTATCGTCAACTCACAGCTGCCTCTCACTCCCCCTCCCTCTTTATGAAAGGGGAGAAAAAAAAAACTTTCCTTACGCTTCTTTCTTATTTTTACTTCCTAATCTTTGATTTAACAGTAGGCCTACACTGCACATTCCTTTGATGTTCATGCACAAACTATTCCTGTGCTGTTAATGAGTATGGTGTACTATCAGCATAGTTAAGAACAGCACATGTATTTCAGTTCTTACAAGGAAAATACCAGGTTTAGACTTGAAATATTCTGCCCCATAAGTTTGGACAGGGGAACATTTGTGTTACTGAAGTACTGACTCCTGAGGGTCAGTACTTCCCTTATCATTGTTTACAATTTACCAGATTCAAAATTTTATGATAGTGCACATAATCACACAATGTTCTGAACAAGTTCTGTACAAGATATGACTTGGTTTCACCCTATGAACAAAAAAAAAAATGATGGGACATGGAGGATTATGGTTCCCAATAAATAACTGCAACACTGGACAAGCAGGAGTGGATCAAACAAGAACTGTGGATTAACATTGTTCAACCCAATTAAGGCAATGTTATTTCTCTGGAAATGGCTACATCAAATATTCCAACTCATTTGCGACGGTATTACCCAAGTGTGTCTATTACTTGCAGTAGTCTGAAATACACTGGGGTGCAAGCCGTTCTCCCCGTGGCATCCAAGCAGCCTCTTTCCACATATTCGGAGAGACAGAAAAGGCAATAATAAATGGCATAGAGGTGTTTCTTGCTGTGGATATGGCACTATACTCAGTCATAGAAAATAAAAAGTGCTGGAGCCCTCCACCGCATCCAAATAGTTTTGTAATTAAACTGGAACAATACAGACACATTGACTTTAGTTTTCCATTAAAATACTTATTTGGTATATTCCAGTTATTAATCATTTTAGCACAATATTTCCTGTTTGCCCTTGAAGAGTTTCCTGGTTGAGTTGTAGCAGAGGAATATTAACACAAAGAGATCATTTTGAACTAAAAAGGACAGTAAATTTGGAAAATACACACTTGATTTGACTAATCCAGATTGCTGAAGCATCATATTAACTTTGGTTGAACGTTTGGCAAAGAACGCAGGCTGAGGATTTTGTTCCCCATCCTCTTATAAAAGGTGTCACACTAATAAGAGATCACTTCACGGCCAGTATAGACAGGAGGAGTAATTGCAGCGACCATTTTTTTCTGTCAGGGTAGATATGAGCATGTGAGTATTATTTTAAGACACATTTGAAAAATATTAACGCATCTATTAAATTTTTAATTTGTGCCACCAGCTCTTTCTTCTGAGTTTTATTGCATGCATTCCTCAACTGTAAAATTCAAAATATATCTTGGCTTTGTTTCGCAGTGACTGATCCACAGAGTTCCTGAACTCTGACATGATCTAGATATCAGCACTTGCCCCCACAGGCTGAGGGGTCTAAATAGCTCTAGACAGAAATGACGGTGCAGTTTGCTGGCAGCCACAGGGAGAGATTTATGTTGTGTGTCAGGGATTCTCCTAAGGCAGTCTGGGTAAAAAGCTCCAGCATCAGGCCTTTAAGTAGATAGGCCACTAAATAAACGACTGGCGTAACAAGGTTTCTGGATTCTCTCTTCTCTGAGCAAGGTAAAAAAAAAAAAAGTAATAAAAGACAGAAAATACACACACACACACACACACACACACACACACACACACACACACACAACCATCTCATGGGTAAACAGCAAACCAAGACACAGAGGAACCACTCTTTCATTCAAATTGGGAATGGACAGTTTTTGCACTCTACAACGAAAAAATGCTTACTCAAACTTACAGTAGCACAATCTCTGAGGGACACACTATGATGCAGAAATTGCATCAAGAATACACAAACTGGTTGTGCGAGTGTACACATGCATGTTTATATCCCAGTCAACTACCCTCTGAAAGCAGCACGTTTTGCTCTCTGACAATCAATAATGAAACTGAAGCAGCCTGTAAACACACATGTAGATAACTCGCAGAATGCTCAGCTTCCAGCAACACACAGGCGTGTGTCCTGACACTAACTTAACTACATATAATATATATAAAAACAAACACCCAACTAAACATTAAAAACACCCACACACACACGCATGAGCTAATGAGCTTTTGTGTGTTTGTAGGAAACGCTCCCCCGAGAGTGTGAACCCACAGAAATAACACTCCAAACGGAAGGAGGAGGAAAACTGCCTAAGAGAAAAATCTGCTAAACAAATACTGCAGGAAACAAGCAGGAAATAGTGCTACACCTATCTTCTAGCTTGCCTTACTAGCCACTGCCTCATATTTAGTCTAGTGACAAAGAGGCAAAACACAAGATGACAGAAACAGCCAGCTAGCCTAATCTTTATTATGAATCAACACCACACTCTTCCTTTACTCTAGCATTTCCTACACATAGTCTGTCCAGCGGAGAACACTGACAAGTTGATTTTTCAACAAAATTGTTGCACTCAGCATGCATCTTGTCCACAAAAATAAAAATCTAAGGGATCTGTATCAAGACTGTTTGTTTATGTAGAAAACGAAATTACAATGGGCTGATATATTGTTAGCAGATTTTCTTTTACTGGTTGAATTATTCAACCGTGATGACTGTCAGCTGAGAAAAACACTGCTGCAAAGTTGTAGTATGCAAAAAGGGAGTACCCCCTATTCTGCCTTTCAAAACAGAAACCATCAATCTATTTTCTGCCGCTTATCTGGGACTGGGTCATGATGGCATGAGACTGATTAATATACTAAATTCACTTCACAATTATTACAACTAATGATGTTAACACATTAATGATATTTTGATAGAAAAATGTAATTGTACAGCGTTCTAAAACACAAAGAGCAAGGCTAGTTTTTAGCAACCCTTTATGATCTTGGTTCACAAGTGTTTAAATGAAATGAAATTAAATACTGACAAAATATAAAGCTGAAGTCAGACATCTATCGCATTGAAATGTGTGTTGAACATATTCGTACATTCTTGATTACATCAGAAACACTGAGAAGTTGGGAGTCATACTTTACCTCACCCACTACTTCTGACTGAACCCCTGAGAATGTGTATGCTAAAAGCAGAATGTGTAGGTGTGGTGATGGCCAAGAACAGCAATCAGCAAAGCCATTAATCATAACCGGTGGCAAATGCAGTTTTTTCTAGGGGGCTGTCATTGTAACTGCATGCAGGAAGGGGAAGAAGTGCCAAGCTGAATGTGGCTTTCGGTGGCTGCTGGCAGCAACGGTGACTTTGTGCTATAGGAACGTGTCATAGCACGTTAGTCTGGTGATTAAACAAAGCAAACAGACAGGGCAGACAAGGAGAGGGGGACCAGAGGATAGGCAGAGCTGAGGAGAGGCAAAAAATGAGAGAAATGTATTGAAAGGGACTAAAGATACTGAGGAACTGAGAAAGGTGCAAATTAAATTTAAGGTTTCTGGGCTGACCCTATACCAATTATTCACTACAATCAGATTGTTGGTATTTTGACAGCCTCACATTTTGCTCAACTACTGAGGCAAATCATTTACATAATTACTAAAAAACATTGCAACAAAAATCCATCTTTTCCTCCTCACTCACACAACCATGATATCCAAGCCAAAGCTTATCGTGAAATGAGTGTTTTAGACAGTATCTGCAGAGCTATTAAGACCTCAGACTAAAATTAGAACAAGGGATCATCACTTTTGATGATGTGGAACTGCTTTATGGGGCTGTGTGCTGGTGGGGGCACGCTGGCAGTTCAATGAGCCATAGGAGTGCCAGTTTTGTGCACTCAGTGGGGTCTACCATAGAGTGAGGTGAAACTGGCAGGGAGGGCTGGCTCAATGCTGAACCATAATGGCTTACTCTTAATGGCTGCCGCAAGGGGCCAGCGTTCATTACTCTCTGCGTGGGGGTACTTTCGACAGGATCCTGGGGTGAAACTTGCAAGTGCACGCACACTCACACACACACACACACACACACACACACACACACACACACACACACTTACACTTGAAAGAGACACCCCAGGGCAAGTGAGCAAGGTGGAAAGCTGCAGAAACAGTTTTCTTTCCTTCACACACTCACACACAGATACAGTTCCCCCTCACACAAAGTACTGAGGAAGAAAGTGTAGTAGTTAACAGAATGCTAAGAGCTCCTTCTCAGAGTAGTTTCGTAATGTTGCTAATTATACAGCAATTGCAGGAAAAAAAATATATAATCCAGTGCAGCAGAAGCTGGAGTTCTGTGCTAATACTTCCTCTCCCCTCGGTTCACCTTTTAAAGTAGCCCAATACCCTAGCTCAGCTGAAACAGCCAACCTAATGCACACAAATGCAGACTCAGGCTCCCTCTAAAATACCAAGCAAAGATAGGCTATTTTACTGCTGCTTTTGCCATCTAAAGGGAGAGCGATATGTAGCGTTAAATTGGAAGCCACAGCAATAGTCATTTAACAGACTGGCTTTAAGAGAGAGGCCTCATAAGCTGAAAATGGTTTCACAAATTTGAGAGGATATACTTGGATGGGAAAAGGAAATGCTTTAGTTGCCTCAACTAAGCTACAATACCAGGAGGAAGCGTCTACTTCCATGAGATATAACCTCAGTGTGTGGTTCCATGCATACTAAAAAGGATTGCTAAGTTATGACAGGAGCAGTCAAAACCAGTGGATTAATTAACATGAGCACAAACATACACTCAAAGCATGAACGAAGCATGCATGCAAACAGCCAAACAGATTGTGCTGGTTCTTCTGCATCTCATGGGAACTCATTTCACAGACTTTACCTGCCAGTGAAATCAGGCAGACAAACAAAAGCTAGACTGAAACCGTGCTGCTAGGTGCTACTCATCAATCCCACTCTTGTTTCGCTTTAACACATTTAGCTCTACTTTCAGAGTTTCGGTCGATGTACACAGGCTATACAGGCATTTAGAAACAAGTATTTTATCCGCTGAGGCTCCAGGCATACTTTTATAAAACATGCATTTGCACTTGGCCAGACACACACCCACACACACACACACACACCCCACAACAATGCAGGGGATGGTTTGTAGAAGGAAGCACAGGACGCATGCTGTGAGCTCACCAAGATGTGAGAGCATGTGATAAGAAATGTGAAGAATAACAGGATGAAGAGTCAGGATGCATGCTGATGAGGTGTGTGTGGGTTGGAAGAGCAGTCCATGGCCCCGTTTTGTGTGGCCCTGGGACCATGTCCTCTGGCCTGTGACAAAGGGGGTATGCCTTTCCTTTACACGCTACCAGGAGGGGCCCTACATTATTGACATTTCCTGTCAGTAAGCAAACTGGCTCGTTGTGTTAGGATTTAAGGAAAGACTATGCCTCCAAGGGGTGACACAAAGTTAGGCAGAGTAGTTGTGTAAGCAAAACTTGAGATGTAGACCACGACTCAGGGTCTAAAAAATGCTGACCACTATTTAACTATTAAATGCATCAAAACTGTGTCTACCCCTACACACAGCTGCTCCCTTTGTCATGCAACAATGGCAGGAAAGGTCCAGCTGTCAGAAGAGGAAACAAGAGGGGAAGGAAAGGCTCTGACTGTCAATGTGACTGGTGAAGATAACATGCACTGTGCTTCCTGTTCCCCATCCCTGTAACTAAGGAGACCACAGGGCGCACAACCAATGGGAAAGATGGGAGGGAGGGAGGGAGGATAATTTATCATACTCCCCACCATCAGTTCAAAAAAGATATCTGACTTTATGTCTCTTTGTGATTTAATCTATCTTCTGATCCAAAGGGACAATTTACCCATGCTTCCAAAATAATCTGGCTCCACAGGACAGCAGCGCTTTCCATGGGATTGTAAAGTCGACTGACAAAAAAGGGTATAATAGTCAAATGAAGGGTATAAAATGAGAGATTGTTACATCAGGTTAAAGCAGAGATAATTTGGGTGATCGTTTCCATTACAGTTAAACACTGTAGCAATGGCAACAGAAAAGACAAGATCTGCATTTTAACTGTAAACCTTTGGCAAATCCTTACATCAACAGTAACTCTAGTGATTTTTTTGGTGAGGAGCAGATGGGAGCAGGTTGAGCATGCCAGAAGTACATTATTGAGAATGTCAACACACACATAAAAAAAAAAAAAAATCTCTTTATTTAATGTGTGTTTGGTAGGCAGGGGACTGACAGAATGAGGAACAACCACATTCCTTTCCCTCATTATCGGGGAATGAGGTCACTCGATTAAAACAAGGAAGCTTTGATGCCACAAAACAGAGACAGAAGCAAACAGAGTGACAACTGTCCGCAAGTACGTTTTGTTTGCAATTAATCTTCAATCCTGTCTGCGTGGCAGACATCCATAGTCTCTTCATCCGCCCTTTAGAGCAAAATTAAACCTGAATGCCGGCCTATACCAAAAGAAGTAGTGTTATCTCGACCTATTGAAATGTGATTTATTCTAAAAGACAATAAATGTAAGCATGTCACAGCAGATGTGGAAGGCCCCATTTGCCTATCTTGCCAGGTATATTACAATGTGATGCAATCAAATACAACAGCCCTGCAATAAATCCTACCTTTATGAATCTTATCATATTCAGCTTCTGATAAGTATGTGTCAGAGAGGCACTGATTAAACTCTACTGTTGTTTCATATGCTGTAGTTTGTCTTCTTGTTGTATTAGATTGCATTTTAATGCAAAAAACAACAACAAAGCAATAATGAAGAGAGCTCAATATCATCTCCCTGTTTCCAATATACACTTGGTTGCCAGTTTATTTGGTACAACAAGCTAAAGCTAATGCAATCTTCCCTCATTCATATAAATTAGTTCGGCAACATATGTTTAACACCTCAAAATATTAGACCAAACAACTCAATGATACCACAAACTAAAGCCTTTATGATGGCTATAAAGTTAATTCAAGTCTTTCATTCTGTATTTTCTTAGTAATGAGAAACTGAAATAAGTTTGCTTTTAATGGCTAGTGCTAATTACCAAGTGTACCATCCTGCTATGTTAGTTTACCACTTATCACCTCTGAAGTGATTTTGCAGTTGTACTTACAATTGACAGTGATACATTTAATGTAACACAGAATTTGAGCAAAGCACTTAAATTCTCTATGCCGAAAAACCCTGGAAGGACATGAGTTATGAGCACAGGAAGACAAACAGGTTACTTCACAAAGTTTACGTATGTGTGTGTCAAGCTGTCCTTTCATCCCCAGGCACAGGGCCTGCTGGGGGCTCGTAGCTTCCATTTTAAGTTCCAGTCCAACAGCCACTTAGTCGCTGTCCCAGGGTGTAACAACACACAAACTCACATCTGTTGTTCAGTCTTTGTGTCGGCTCTTTAGTGTCCTCACAGCCTGACAAACTATTTTCCAGGATCTGAATCTTTTACCACTTCAAACACCTACTTCGTAAAATACAAATTAAACGCACAAGAAATGTGTTACGTATCTGGATGGATATGCATGGTCCTGTGCCAGAGCTTGTCTCGATTGTTCTGGGCCAAGTATCCGAGGACGGATTGTCGAAGTGTTGATAGTTGAAAGCTAGTTGAAAGTCAAAGAAGTGCACACTGATTCTCTATGAAGAACAAACAGCCCTGGCACTGTTAAGAGACGCTAATAAACCCTCTTGATATGTGATGCACTTTCAGATTAGGTGGTTGTTTGTTTTGAAGGACAGAAAGAAAAGAGAAAAAAAAAGCTTCCCTGACCTACTCTTTCTTGTCTACAGATCATCAGAGGAGCTGCTCTTTGGCTGTGCATTTGTTTGGTCTGCTTGTCTGCTCCTGGAGATCATCCGGTTGATCTGTTTTGTCTGCCAAGTCATGTTGAATGTACCATTTAGAACATTTAAAAAACAACGATGTCGGAGGGTCTGTAAGTACTAGGTCACAATGTCACAAAGGGAAGAGGGGGGATAAGAGAAAAAGAAAGAGAAGCTGTTCTTGCTGACTCATCTATCATTAACCAAGCTTCCACTTCACTTTAGCCTTCATTTATATGTGCACACGATTATAGCCAGCGTGCGCAGGCATGTTGTTTTTGAGCCTAGGAGCAAGTGTGTGGAGAGCCAAGTGCATACTACGGTCCTGAGCGCAGACAGTGAGAGCTGGGCTGATGCAAACCGACAGACCACGTTGCAGGCCTTTAATGTCACCACTGGTCCTCACATGAAAGAGGCAATGTAGCCCCAAGGCCGGATATTTGCCACACATACTCGCATACAAGTAGAGAGGGAAGCTGCAAAGAGAAAACAAATCGAAGTGGAGAGCAAAACGTAGGCTGGTGAAGGAAAAAAATTGAGAAATAGGAGATAAGAGAATGAACAGCAGTATTTCCCCTATAATTGTGTGGGCCTGGTGGACTGCCAGGCCAACGAAAACCCCCGCCAGGCCAAAATAATATATTTTTTAATACCAAATATCCATTCATTTGGAAACAATCATTTGCATGTGGGAGCCTCTGTGTGGCGCTGTTCCAAAATGTGAGTCAACCTCTGTCATCAAGTGGATCACTGGGAAATAAAATATGGTAAGACTTGTAAAATATGACTCCTTAAACTGTTTGTTTGATCAAGTCCAAATGTTCTGTTATATTGTAATTAATTGGGTTAGCACCATCACCCCCCCCCAGCCCATCCTGCCACCCCAAAGCAGTCAACAGAGGAAACACTGAACAGATAGAGAGGAAGAGGGGGTGATGGGACTTCTAGAGTCACGCTGTTCTAATAAATGGGGGAAAAAAAGACAAAGCCAGGAAAAATGAGTCATTCCCTTGGGAGGACAGATACCGATTTTCTACTTTGGAAAACACTATGGCAACGATAGAACACTCCTAATGCCGAGCAGAGCAGTACAGTATCTATCACTACAAAATGGAAGGCAACATGACAAACAGATGAGAGGGATGCATGTGCGTGTTTTAAGACAGAAAGGGGGAGATAAGAGGGAGTAAGTGAAGCAAACTACACAGTGATGAGGGAGGAGGAGCGGAGATAGAGCCGGGGTCTAGTTCATCGAATGTGTCAGACGCTCAATAAAAATAAGGTTGCGGGAAGAGCTTCCATCACAAACAGCCTAAACTGATGTCAGGCAAATACTCTCAAGGAAAGCAGAGTAGGTGAGAGGAGAGGAAGTGTGTGTGTGTTTTTGGATAGGGGGGGGATTAGAGGGGAGAGAGGAGAGAGACAAGTCCATCTCCTGGAAGACTATTCTTCACCTTAGGTGTCAACAACAGCTGGCACCTCGACACCTTTCTCAGGCCCACATCTGTCTCCCCTGTTGTGTCTCACACATCGTCCATCCCCCAGCTGTCTTTACCCTTCCCCGCAGGACCACTAACTTTTACAACAAATTATTTAATTTGCTCACTCAGTGCAGGTGATCATAAACATGTATCCAACTCAAAATGTAACTTAGAGAGACAGAGCGTAATGCGTAATACTCTGAAAACTATGCCAACCGGAGGGGAAAACAATCAGTGCCATGATATGCAACCAAGGGCTGAAATGCTAACAAAATGCAAGATAAAAACATTAGATTTCAGCATGTCAAAGGATTATTTTAGCACCCCATGTCTACCAGAGAGGAAAGGTAGTTTATAGGATATGCTGAAACCTGTTGCATTGCATATGCTAAAATGCAATACATGAATATAAGGGCTGACATCACATCCGCAGTAGAAAAACCACAACTATATAGCAAATTCCACTACATAACAGGCTGGCATGACACTTTTCACAGCTGATAATGGCAACTACAATTTGTAAACATGGGCAGGGAAATTACATGTACAGACATGCAATCATTTCCCCATTCAGGCTCTTTTTACAGTTAACATTGCAGCTGAATGCAGGTTAGCTGAACGTCTATTACAAACACTGCATACCTGCGTGTTCTGTGACTAGCAGCGTTCCCAGGTATGTGTGTCATTTTTACGGAGGTTTTTGAGCTGCAGTCTGTCCGTGCAGCTCAGGCACACAGCCCTGTAACACTTTTGTCTTCTTAAAAGGCTCAGTTTTTCGGTTCGGCAGCTTATAAAAACTTAGTTCTGGGTTCTTTACCCTGTTGGTCGTGCATCCCAACACACAGCAGTTTTTAGGCATTTTTCTGTTGTTTGCATGCAGACAGAAGTTGACAAGGAGGCACCTTCACTCAATACAAAGTCAATGGAGAGCAATGAATTATTTTCGCCTCTGGGGTGGGCAGGACTTAATTGCACTCTGTCTCTATAGCAATTTGAGTCAAATCACAAATATATACACACCAGACAGACAGGAGTAGCTGTAATCTTGTTGATGTCAACAATAAAGCAACACGATGCAAGTCTTTTATTTATTAACATTCCTCTGCAATGACACTGAGCTAAGACAGTGGAGGTTAATGCCAAAGAATATTCAAGGTAGAGAGCAACAGTCTAATTATACCAAATGTTTGTTTTGTTTTTTTTTTTAAACATTATGCTACTCTATAGTTAATTTTTGTTTTGCAATCTCAGTTATTATTTGTGTGGCCAATCAAACATGGCAGCAGGAATTTTTCTGCACACATGAATAACTTGTTGGTCCTCCTTTAATTTGAACCTGCTCTGGAGCAATGTCCTTGTGTTTTAACATGCATCTCTGAGTTGTTGTGTTTTTTTCCCCACAGGAAGAGCTGTTTTTCCTTCTACTGCATTTTATCAGCCCAGTGTGAAATTTGACATGTTATTACTAGAGTATTATTTAGGAACCAATAGGACGGAAAAAACAAAAGCCATCAAGAGAGCAAGACCCTGTAAGATCATCAAATAAGCTGTTGTAATGTCAATTACAGGTAGGTAAGTATCAGTGATCTCTTTTGGCTTTGTCCTGCTGAACATCCATGTCTTTTACTGACCAGCTTCTATAATTTCACAATCGTTAAAACATCCTCCAGAAAGATGAGTTAAATTACCGGGAAGAACATTTCATTCCCTTCCTCCGCCTTTAATGTTTCTCCAGTCCAAATGGGGTTTAAGCTACATTAAAGATACCAATACTTGCCACTGCCTAGCTTTGCTGCTTGAATTAGTAAAAATGAAAACAAAAAATGAAGTCAATTAAATTAATCTCCATTATAGGAATTGATATATATATAGTCTAGTGTTGTACAATGTACTCCACTGATAGTTACAGCACTATAAATGAGAGCAACTGGACTTTATTGACGTTATCAAACAGCTGCTCCAAGATCATGTTACATCCAGCGACGCACATCCAATATAATGAACCAAGTGAGAAATGCAATGCATTCCAATGTATTGGGCCTGTTTGACAGACAGCACTTGTGTGCAAGCTCCTGTGTGAACTGGTAGTAGGAATGACCCAGTGTGTGTGTCTGGCCCATTAAAGCACAAAAAGCCATTGTGTATCATTAGCTGGGGGGGAAGAAGGCAGAGACAGAGGGGTGGCGTGTGGAGCTGAGGGAGGGGTCAGTGACCTTCCTCATAACCAACCAGATGACCTCATTCACAGCACATAGGAATTCTCTGTCTCCCCCCACTGTTCTTTATCACACTCGCTATCCTCCCCTCGCTCTCGGCAGCCCGGCTCGCCTTTTTCCTTTCAGCGAACACAATCAATCAACTGAGCAGGGACGAGGCTCATGCTCACTAACCCTTTCGTATAGACGGCACATTCTTTCCTGCCAGTTATCTGTGGGGTTTTTTTTTTTTTATGCCACTCTTTTCTATGTTACACATGGTGCTAAATGGGCTCTTTGTTTCACCAATTAAAGCCTAATCATACAAAACCACCCATTGTTTCTGCTCTGTAATCTCCTCCCAGCCACTGCACTGATAAGGACAGACAGACAGACTTAAGCCTCGCCACAAACAGGCAACCAGCGACAAACACTCAACAAACAGCACAGACACAAAATTGTTTCCCTTGCAGTGACTTCATTCATGTGCCATCACCATTACTTTGGGTTGCACACATTGCACATGGGCATAAATTATGCTAAGCACATCATGTTTTACATTACAGCGCAAGACCGCAGGGCAGACAGCCACTGTAAAATACAACAGCGCAACACATGTAATTCTAGTTAGTCTCTGTCACTACGTGTGACTGCATCACCGAGACAGATAAGACCCTGTTCAATCAACTGAAACATTGCTGAATAGGTAGAGGGGACATTGGATTATTAATCTGTTTAAAAAGTGACATTCCTTTCAAGAAATCTGCGCAAACTTCCTCCTAGATATCAGCATAAAATTTCATCACTACAAGCAGGGAGCACAAAAACTAGCCGAGCAATGGTATGCAATCGCAATCCTGTGCAGACTGTCGAGAGACTGCTGGTGAGTTGGGGTGGGCTGGCGCAGGTGGTAGAAATACCATGAACTTGAATGACTTTTTACCAACATCTCAAACTTTCACAGCAACACAAAGAGAGCACAGAAAGCCTTGCAGTATGATCCTTCCCCCTGCTGCCATGCTCCTGCTTTACACCTTAACACACTTGACATGTGATCGAACCTGTTTCGCCATCTTTAGACTTAGACTTCACAATTAGTAAAAGCTCCATGCACCAAAGCGACTCAAAAATTTTAAAAAGTTCATATTTTGATATACCAGTATAAAGTGGAGTTGAAAAGTCTGTGTTACTATCAACTGTTTGTCAGTTTATCAATATAAAATATATTGTGTGCACTCAGTGGAAAGCTTGTATTAAACTAAAATGTATCTGAATACTGTTTTCAGAACATTGACGTGGTTTTCTGAGGTTGTCCTAAAATAATATAGTCTTTTATAGGGCAATTTATCACTGCTTCGAGTGCCTTAACCTGGAACAGTAGACGTCAAAAAAATATTTACTGTTGTTCGTAACAATGTTGACAATACCTCTTTTGGCACCAGTCTGTTCTCCTCAGTGCTGAAAAGCTATCCCAAGGTGGCAGTCCAACACATGCTAGAAAGATTTTCACACACTATGTCAATTTCATTCAAAGCAACACCGGGCAAATCTAAAGGGACAACGCCACCCAAAAAACAGTGTAGAAAACATCTTTACAACACATCATCTGCATTCAAGATACAAAGCCTGTTGAACGACGACCGCCCTAGGTAATAAAAAAAAAACTGATTGGCAAGCGGCAGTGTTATTTTAAGAGAAGCAGTTTCCAAACCATTTCTTCAACAATAAAGCAAGTCTAAACGTTAAGCATAGAACAAACAATATCCCTATTTCATCTGTGACAACTGGACAATGAAATGCTTGTTTGCGGATGTATCAAAGACGATTTTACAGCTGCCGCTGGAGAGTCCACGTGAGTAGACGGCCACATGGGAGGTTAAAGCAAGAGACCTACAGCCAAATATGGTGGAGGAAATGCCAGAGTACAAGTTCTGATTAAAGCAAATGGTGCAGAAAAATACAGTACAAAATACAGGCTGAGAAATATCATTTGACAAAAATATGTATTAGTTTTTGATCAATGGTGAAACTGGAGAATGGCAATGGACCCACTGTGTTTTGAACTATGCAAAGAGCAAAAATGAGCAACAGTGAATGCTGTGAACAGCACAACATGAAATTGGACATCAAATGTGTTGCAGCTTTACAGACTCAGAGAGGCATTATTAAGCTTGGAGTTGCCAGAGCTTCATATTTGATGGCAGAAGACTACAGAGGAATCTAACTACCTCTTGCCACCTCACTTTCGGTGGCCCTCAGGGAAGGTTATGGCAGCACCGCCTGTTCTTGCCAAACCTCACAGAAACAACACGGGCTGCTGAGGGACAGGTAAATTATTCATCTTTTGATTTATCGGCCAGCCTGCGACTAGTGAGAAACCAAGGCAAAGGCTGCAAACCACAGGCAGACTGATCTACTCCTTAAAGGGAGGATGGGATATGTGAACATCTTGGACTAGAGGGTTTGGAGCAGGATATGGGGGGGGGAATGTTAAATAAACAGCCTGTGAAATAGAGGTGTGTTGTGAAATTAGAGGGTTTAGGAAAACATTATTGCACTTTGATATTTTCATACAAGTAGAACGAGGCTTGCCATTGCCAGCCGTGAAGTAAAAACTCTATCGAATTACAGCCAAATTATGCACTCACCATTTCTAGATATTTAAAGCAAAGTAGACTTTTTCGTGCCTCGCTGTGGATGGCATTCACATTAAACTGAGCTAAAACACACTATGAGAGAGTGTGTGTGGGGAAAACAAACACCAGGCTGGAGGTTAAGTGCTCTGACTGTGCTCCCGGTAAAATTCCTGAGCTGGCTGCCAACGCTCGCTTGCCATTCCTCCTCTGAAAGGAGAGAGAAAATGAATGCAGAAGGGTGGGCAAGTTGAGAGGGAAACAGAGTGAGCATTCAGCTCAGTTTTTCACCTCCTTTCTGTGATAAAAATGGTTAAGGAGACAGGAAATGGTGACAAATGTTGCTGGTATGATTCCTGAGAAACCTAATTGTTAGACGTGATTTATTCAGTCTTGAAAGACGAAGACAGAAAGAGAAAGTGGGGGGAATAAGTGAACTACTATGAGCGAGGGGGTGGGAGAGCTATTTGAAGCACTCAAAGAATGTAACAGGGTGGGGCCTGTACTCCTAAGAACCGAGAAATAATAATGTGTGCTGTGTAGCCGCACAAACCTGTGGAGGAGGGACGGGACGAGAGATGATTCATGATGTAATCTAAATTAGTCAAAAGAAAGCTGAGAGACTGATCCACCTCTGTGGGAGAGGGCAAAAGAGGAGCAGGCTTCTCTTGTCACCACAGCAAGAAAACAGCTCCCCCCTCCTTTTCCCTGTCTGTCTGAGGGAAAAACAAACCACTGACTCGCCTTCTCCATAGTCCTTTCCTGTCTGAAAAGGGCGTTACTTCCCGTAGATGTTTTTGCCTGAGAAACAAAAAAGTGAAGGAAAAAAAAAATGGGCAAAAGCTGACAAAACTTGGGTCGAGGGCAATAGGAGGATCTGTGCTTTCAAAAGACGGAATAAATAACCCAATTTAATGTACAAGTCTGTGTCAGGGAGCCGTTGTGAGATAGTTATTACAACATCCCGTGATACATCTTCCTCTTTAACACTGCATGTGATTTTATACTAAACATACACACAAATGACTTTCACTTTGACGGAAATCACACAGTAAATTTCCCCTCAGGGAAAATGCACACTCTGCATCTGTTACCTTATTCACTGTTAATTTTAACGGGATTGCTCTGCTTTATGATTTGAGGGGCGAAAAAAAGCCTCAAGTAAATGTGTTGTCTAACAGCTGACAGTAAAAGAAGGGAAGCCACTTAGTTTTGGCGACAGCAAGCCAGATAGTCAGCCAGGCAGTCAGAGTAGGGCACGGAGACAGGAGGCCAAGCAGAGGCAGCAGTGATAAGGAGGCCCCAGTACTCACGGGATTGAGGCCTGAGATAAGAGCCCGGAGCTGATGTTGGATGACTTTATCATGCAGCACCCACTGGGGGGTGGCATTGCTGGGGCTGGAGCGGGGCCAGGGGAGCAAGATGGGACTGCATTTAGAGTTAGAACAGAGACTAAAGCTCACCCCAGACACTGCGGTGGGGCTACTGGAGGGAAAGGCTGCTAGGCAGAGGCATGACAGAAGGAAGACAGGCAAGGTAACGCTGGGTCCTGCCACAACCCCTACACCTCACCCTGTCAGACTTATGCCTCCACCTAATTTATTACCAAGGAGGAGAGACTGAAAAAACGGGGACCGCATGAGGGCAAGAGAGAGGCAGACAGGGAAAGACAGCCCAAAGCCTCCAATTCTGCTTTCTCGCTGATGGTGACGGCTCAGTAAACCAGCTCACAGAATGGCTCTCAGTTAATTAAATTCCAGCTTATAAGTGGTGCTTTGGGAGAGAATGTGGGGAGAAGAGAAAGGGTTGGGGTGGGGGGTAAAACAGGTTTCAGCTTGCAACAACAGACCTGGCAAAACACCCCCGATTCATTCATTCTGTCAGTCTCTATCCGCGCTCTCTCACGGCTCTAAGCAGTATGTTATTTTGCAAGCGGTGCTCAATCTTGTTAGTTGCTAAATTGATTGCATGTGAGAGGTTAGTGCAGGTCTCACTCTGTGCCGAGTAACACCAAGGGTCAACCTACAGTGGGAGAGTGCAGTGCTGCCACGGCCAGACAGACAGAGGGGAGGAAAAAAAAGAGGGAGAATCATATAGACAGATGACAGAAATATGAGACAGCAGGTAGAAAACCAAATGCAGACTTGTAGCACTGCCCTCATTTATCAAAATCTGTTCTCTAAACAGTTGTTCCCAAAGGGCCAGTTTCATACAAAGGCTCCACGGCGGACAGCAGACAGTCTGTCCTCCAAACACTGACAGCTCTCCCGGGAATGTCCTGTTAAATCACGGCACACAGAGACAAACAAGCAGACACAAAACTGTATATGCAAAGGGGAATGCTGTAGCCAGGAACAAGTGGTACGATGCACCACGTGGCTCCACCACACAGCGTGCAATGGAACAACGGGCCATTTAATCTATTACACAAACAAAGCTCCGAATCGAGCCTGTTAGGAAAGGTTAACGGGAGCCTGGAATAAATGCTTTCAATCAATCTGACTATTCTGTTCCCCACAGAAAAACTTGCCAGAGGACACACGTCACAACAACAACAAAAAAAAATAAAAAATAAAATCCCTCCCTTCCTCCCATGCTCAGCTAACTTGCAACAGCGCCTGCACCTCACTACTAGATGACATCTCTACGTGTTATATGGACTGTCTTCTCCTGCCAAGAGAAAATATAGCAATTTGAAGCTGCTTGTTGGCTGGCAGATCGTAAAGAGAAATAAAAAAAAAAACCCCATAGCAGGTGTCACCTCAGGGAGATGAACAACTGCAACGCAAGGGGATTTCAAAAGGGGGCCTGTCAATCGGCCAGAGTGACCTTAAGGGACTACATACATATTGGGAACGTCACGGGGACGTCCAGGCACACACACGCCACTGAAGCAGGGTGGGTGCAGTCTCCACACACACACACACACAAGGGTGGTGTCGGCTTTCTTCCGCCATGGAAACAGCTGTGTAGACATGCACAAAATGTTGGGTGGGTGCGGGGGGGAGGTACATGCAGCTGTCGGCGGGGCGTACTCTCGAGTGATCGACAATTTAGGGGAGTTTAAAGCATTCAGCTGTTACTGGTTAGATTTTTGCTGTTATTAGGTGCTCTAAAGTCTGACAAAGGAAGGCATTTCAAGTGTTCAAACACACTTAAGACTACAAAACTGTACTTGCTTACTCAGAAGAGAAATGCTTAATAACAATATAGAAAAAAAGCCCATCCCTTAGGAGACAAGACAGCTGATATCTTGTTGACAGACTCAAACTGTCCTTGAGTATTTCTATTTTTTGTTCTTTCTTTTCAGTTTTTGCTAACGCTACACTGACTAGACTATGTTTCTACCTCTGCTTCAGCATCACTAGCTTTTTCAAGTAGCATCTGCTCTCTCTTTGTCACCTTGACAAGGCACTCGCTTTCAATGAGACAGAACTGACTGCACACTGAGGAGAAAACTACACACACACACATACACAAACTGAACAAAAAAACTTGTTAGATCAAACGTAATTCACACCGCAAGTTAAAGATTTCCAGCTGGAGTCTGTCCTGTCTGACTGGAAGTCACAATGGAGTGTGATGTTTATCTTTACTGCTGGCAAAGACCACTGTCATAAAACACGCTTCGTTCATCATCATAAAAAAATTTAATTATACAAATATCAACCACAAACAACAATTAAAAAACTATTAAAACTACTTTTCCGAGCTTTTGAAATTGCAGCAATCTGACGGCACAGGCCACCGTAGCCTATACATATTAAACATATGAACACACCTGACAACTATTTCAGGAGTACTAGGCGAAACGGAAAGGTTAATTAGAACACAGATGTTTTTTTCTTTTCTCTTTTTCAGATTCATAAAAAACTGCACCAATGTGATTACGCTGATGGTTTTAGGCTGGGTGGGGCCAGTTTACACCAGTGCGGGACAGGGAGTGGGCGGAGGTACGTCCTGAATATCGCATTGGAGCTTTAGCCCCGTCAAAAAGGGGCGAGCAAACCAAACAGCCACTAACAGGAACCAGACAGTCAGACAGGCCTCCTCTGCACTGGGGTGGCTTTCATCACACACACACGCAATTTTTGGCGACAGGGTAGTGTTTGGGCTGGTGCCGTGGATACCCCAGTAAACCTTAGACTTGTGTGGCTTTGGAGGAGTGAAACTGGGGCTGAAGAGTTGTGAATGTCCCAATCATTATTTCTTAAGCCAAGAGGAGGAAACATGTTATCCCCTTTCTATCTGTGCAGCGCTGCACAGAAGCGTCGTACCATTCCAGCGTTGCAGGATTGATTTCTTGAAACCATGTGTTGCAAGACAGCACACTACACGGTACAAAAACTCTCTCTTTTAAAGACTGACAAACTATTGAGCTACACCATTTTATTTCTGACTATAGTTCAATGACTTAATTTTTTTTTTTAAATGAATAAAAGTATCAAACGGTAACATTTATGTTTAATATTGTACACTGTCCAAAGATTTAAAAACAAAAAAATCTCACAGGTCAGATTTAAAAACGGTATTTACAATATCCAAAGACAGTACTAAAATGTGCTGATATGTGTCAAATGATTTACAGAATTGAAAATCTGTAGGATTTGAATGTGTTCAGCATTGCTCACAAGCGCTTACTACTTGTGCCACATTTAGTGCACACCTCTGCAGAGTGCAACGTCTTTCCTCTCCTACTCTTACGTCCGGCAGTTACCACGCAGGTTTGGTTGGTTAATATTAGCAAGTAACAAAAACAAAACACTAAGAAAAGCGACTGAAGGCTGAGAATAAAATATGAGACAATTCATAAGCTATTCAAAGATTTGAGTTTTCTGTATTACGGTGCTGCAGAAATGAAAAAATCTAAATATACAATGCTACACTGCGCAAAATTTGGTGTTTTTTTGTCCAACAGCACAGCAAATCACAACTGAACTAAGTGAAATGGGAACGTATTAGACAGAAAACTCACTGTTGGCCACAAGCTAGAAATTAGTTTCTTGCTCTTGGTGGGTTCGCTCATACTGTCTTCTAACAGCAACTTGGCTGAGCTGAGGTATACAAACTGTGCACGGCCCCTTTTCTTTTCTGTTCAGAGGATTGGCAGGGTCTACAACTATGGGGGCTGGGAAACTGCAAAGGGGAGCGGGGATGAAAAGGAAAACATGCCCGCTTCCTGACTCTCGCCTCAGTGAAAACACCAACACACCCATCATCCCAGTTCACTACAATAAATCAACCAACTCTTCTCAAATCAAAGTTAAGAATGCCTCTTTTGAGAGCATTTCTGGGGTGTGAAGAGTAAATAAAACTGCTATTAAGCTCTATGATCTATACAGTGTGTGTGGCATGTACTAGAAAGATTATAGAGACGTCCACCTATTGCACCAAAATAACATTTATGTTTAAACTCACTTTGAGTAGAAATATTTTTTGTGTTTTGAACAAATGTGTTGAAGCATTGTTCAAGTTTTCCAGCTGGGTTAGTGAGACAATAGCCTACTTTACGCCTAAATGACTTGTTTATCAGCCGTGTAGAAAGCAAGAAAATCTGGTTTAGCAACTACATACTACAGTGTCTTACTCATCCAGACATGCAACCGAAACTAATAAATATGTGCTGCTCCTTCCATCCTCAGTTGTCTACAAGGAAATCCTTCATTTCTACCGCTTGTTCTCAATCTTTTTGGCTTGGGATCCCCCTAAAATAAAGCAAAGTCTACCTGCGACCCTTCATCACATGTTGCATTGTCTACCAGTTAAGTTGCCGATTATTGTCCTGATTCATCTGTCATTTTGTGGACAAAATGTCAGAAAATAGTGAAAAATATCTGTTAAAATTCCCCACAGTCCAAGGTTACATCTTCAAATGTCTAGTTTTGTCTGATTAACAGCCCAAAACCCAAAGATATTCAGTTTATCATCACGTTCAACAAAGAAAAGCAATAAATCACATTTAATAAGCTGAAATCAGCTTTGTTTTCATTTTTGCTTAAAAAAAGACTAAAACAGTTATTCAATCACCAAAACACTTGCTGATTAATCTGTCAATTGACTAACCTTGCAGCTCTAGAAAGAGCTCTTATTCTATTTTATTTTAATAACTTTTAGAGGTTTGTGGAGGTAAAACACAATAACCCACTTGAAATAAAAAAAAAATAGAAAATTAGAAGAAAGCTTGACAAAGGGAGAAAAAAAAATCACAATTTTATGTGTCCAAAACATGTTTTTTTCTGTATCCTATCCTGTCCTGTTATCTGACGACCCCTTTGTTTAATCCAGCGACCCCTTGTGGGGGTCCTGACCTCCAGGTTAGGAAACACTGATTTATACTGTTGAGTAGTCAGAGTGCTTATTACTTTTATTCACCTCAGTGTCATGGGGACAGCATGGGGACAGTCTGCTAAGGGGGCTGTGGCGCTCTCTAGTGTCCCCAGCTCAGTTACATAAACCATGGGACCAAGCTCTCGCTTAGACCAGCTTATGATATTGATACAATCAACATAAACGGCAAATAAGCCGCGTTTATCGGCGCCGCTGTTGGTGCCACATTCATTGGCAAAGCGTAGAAAATAAACGTAGGCAGACAAATCCCGTCTGGACGGCGCCGCCGACAAAAGGCGACGCAGTTTTTTTTTTTGGTAGGGCAAGCTTCACTGGCAAAAAAAACCCCACGACGATTGCTGCAGCAAGGAAGGAAATATAACCGAGAGAGAGACACAATCTCGGTGTAAGACATATACTGTAGTAGCCTGGCAAACGGGCAAAAACAAAACGGTGCCCCTTTTAATGAAAAAGTTAGACGGTTGAAATAATCTTCGTGCACTCCCCCTCCCAGCAGCAACTCACTGGCCATTGTTTGGACAACAAGCAGACACATTCCTCCGTGGTTTTAAGCTCGGCCGCTGGGCAACGACTAACACAACCCTCGAACCAAAAACAAGGAAAGCGAAAGTCAGCCATTGTAACACTTCTTGTCATTTGCCTGAAACGCTGTTTTTTACTGTTTTGAGTCTTTATTTTTAAAAAATGAAGCTAAGTTAAAGCTGCCTTTCTAGGTTCCTGAAGAGTTCGCGGACACCCAGGCTCGCTAGCTTAAAACGTGGCTAACCCAAGCTAAACTGCTGGGGAGAACATGTGGAATCAGGCCCCGTCTAAAATTAAATTAAGAGACTCGTCTTTAATTAACCCAAAAGTATGCTTCTAAACTAATCGGAGAAGATTTCCAAAGGGCAGGTCAACAGTGTTAGGTGGTTGTGGTTTTTCTAAGTGAGTGAGAGAAAGTTTTCCTTCTTGTTGCCACAAAGTCAAGAGTGCAGCAACAAACTCCGTCAGCCACAACTCTCAAATAACATCTCTCTTTTCTGGGGGAGAGGGAAACAAACTCACTCTGAATTGTTCATGTTTTTTTTTTGTTTACTTTGGATGTAAGCTATTGCTCAGCAGAGGTTTAAAGTGTTAATATGCCTGCCACGGTCCGCAATATTGGGGTACCCGATGCTAGTGTGCGTCTGGGTCTCGCTAACGTTTAATGCAGCAGGGACGCCCAGCGAAGCCGTACCGACACCGGACTGTGCCGTGGTCACGCTGCCCCCCCACCCCCCCCCTTAACACCCCCCCTCCACTCTCCTCTCCAGACTGCCACTTACCTTCATCGAGAAGCCTCTCAAGGTGTGTGAAGATGCCGCAGAGATTTGGCAAACTGGTCATGAGCTTCTTCTCGTTTAACAATTGCATCAAATAGTCGGGACTCGGCCTCGGTCGCTCCTTCACTTCGACCTCTCCGACCATCATCTTTGCGGCGAGAGGGGAGAACAAACCACCGCGAAAACACAGAATCCTCTTTTAGGAAAAAGGAGAAGAGAAAAAAAAACGAAAAAAGAAAAAAAAAACTTGCGGCTCCAATCCCTCGCTTTCCCTCCTCCTTGTGATCAGAAGACTCTGTAAACCCCCCCTAAAAAAAATCAGGTTTGGTTTGTTCTTGTTGTTTGAGTGGAGAGGGGGGCAAAAAAAGAAACCGTTATCTCCCTTCCAGAGACTCGTGCGCCGTACGCTCCTCTACGCCGTGTGCGCTCGGGGACGTTCGATTCCAACACTGTAGGCGCGAGAGACTGTTCCACCCGAAAAGGTCCGTCCTCCTCACCGGCTATTGGCCAGTGGGTGCGTTCATGGGGACTAATAGGACAACCAATGAACGTTCAGATTCGAGGCAGGAGGGCGGGGTCGGGGCCGCTAGGAGGAATGACTGACAGGAATTCAGACCAATGGCGTGCAGTGCGCAGGAATGCACAATATGCTCTTGAAGTGTTGTCAACACAGACTACTTCTCCCTTTCCTCACTAAAAGCAGAATATATTGTTTTCAAGATTTAAACTGTCTTTTAGTTCCTTAACTCACTTAACACGCTCCTGACTTCAACACCACAGAGCGACAACACTGTGTTTTCCACTGGTATGAATGGAGACTGCTTAAACCTGGGTTATTTGTCTGCATTCCTCAGCTTTAATTTGCATGGGTAAACACTCAGGGGAAGCTCAAAAAATATACTTGTGTACAACTATGAGTCAAAAGTGGAAACCCACCTTCCCCCCAAAAAAGCTATAAAACAAATAAATAATTAAAATGCAAGATATAACCTCAGATTTTTGGAATTTCTATGAGGTCCCCTACTTTGATCTATTCTTGAAGTTTCTGCATTTGCTTCAGTTTTAGACCGGGCATGTAATGCGATTATTATTTAGTTTTTTCGCTATACAATAATATATGTGGAACTTCTGATCACATGTTTTGATTAATTCCTGATTTGTCATCCTGATTAACAAGCAGAGTCTGACGAAACCCGATTCAAAGAGCATTGGGGATGTGTAGCCCCTGCAGCCATAGAGTCTGCTCTCCTCGATTGTAAAGATACATTAACATGATTGCACAGCATGAACCTCTTCATGTTTTTCAAGTAGAAAGAATACAGGAATTCCGTACAGTTACAGGAGATCATCAGCACTGTCTTCCATGTTGCTGATACCAAAACAACATTCCAGTGACTACTTGAAAGCACTGCAGACCCATTTGACATTTTGATTTTATGAGGTCTGGTGTAATTGTATGGTTTAGCAATGACACGTATGAGTCTGCTAATCTGGTACAGACTAGACTAGTGATCCGGTTTGAAGAGTCATATGTGGGTTGTGTTCAGTGTCCCGCCTCACGTACAGGGTTTGTGTGTGACAGTGGTAATACATGTCCCAAGACCAGCCTACAATTGTGGATTTCATGCGTATGCTTCACTTTAGGGTGCTGAATTATGAAAAAGTGTGTGCAGTCCATATCCTACAAGATGCCCATTGTTACTCAAGACTTGTACATCTTGTTATCTGTCTTGGGACCGATTGATCAACCCTCCAGTAATCAATAGAGCCTTTTCATTGTCCTGTCCTTGGGAGGACCTTTCCACATATCCTCCGAAGATTAACATCCCTGATCAATGGGACATACACAACTCAGCTACCTCCGGTTTCTCACATCCTGCTTAGTGTGAAAATAAACCACAACTGGTCCGTTTTGATTTTAACAGCTGTTGACTGAGAGGGGCCCCGGCTAAATCTGAGCCCTGACCTTGTCCCTCGTACAAATTTGTCCGCTTACTGCTCACCCACTCATGTCTTTGTAAAATAGTCTCCACGCTAGGTGCATGAGTACTCAAACAGCTGCACTATGACCTTCTGGCTTCAGTTTGTCACCACTGTGTTGGTATCATAGGATAGAACAATAAGTCAGAGCTCTTAGAATTAGAGCAGCAAGTCCAGTAAATTGATCAAACAATGTCTTTGGAAAAGTTTAATGACAAACTTACAACATACATACAAGCTGTAAACCTTCATATATGCACAAAATCATACATATTCTCTGAAAAATACATGTGCAATCAATCCTCCAGCCCAGATAACAGCATTTGGGAATGCAGCAGGCGACAGGAGCCACCACATCAAAGCAGGAAGACAGATACTGTTGCCTTAACAACGGGTGCAACACGTTTACTGGATCCTGCCTCTCTGCCCTTCAGCCAGCATCTACATATAGCCACAGTATGTTATTGCTATAATTATTGCTGAGCTTTAGTTGAATCTCAGGCCTGATTCAAGTGAGACAATTGAAATATTTCAGAGGTGGTTATTCGTTAATGATTAGAAATTATTTAAATTACTTTCCTTAGTAGGTTTTTACAGCCTAATATCTAAAGTACCTTGCCAACACATCCATTGGCCCCCGGAAGGTTTTTCTGTTTGGCATTTATCACTTGATTGTCATTATTTTAACCAGCAGTGACCGTAGGAAAAGATAGGTTCTCACATAATGGCTTGTCATTTGCACCACCACCAATTACACAGGACATGTAATATTAGTCCTGTCGTCCAAATGGTCTGCAATATCAGCGTGCTATCTTCAAGCCAGGATGATAAAACATCCCTTGAAGTCAAACACTGATAAGTGATTTTGATGGATAAGAGTAAGTAGATAGGCAAACGGAATGAGAAACCCAATTTTTCATGTGACTTGGAGATAGCTAAATTGTTCATGGTGTTGACTTTATGTTTCTCTTTTTTTTTCTCCCTCCCTTATTCTTTGAATATATAAGCGATGGAAAAAGTCACAGACTTCTTGCATCAAAAAGGATCTGGCATTTATTCTGAGCTTTGAAAATGGGTTTAGTTCTTATCTCTAACGTTGCGCATGGTAATTTGCACCTTGCCTAGCGCTCATTCTTCTGAGTTGGGTCACATACGGCTTCTGTGTGTGTCTTGATATGTGTGCGAAATAGTAACACAGAGTTGGAGGGAGAGAGAGAGACACAGCGACAGACAGGCAGAGCATACCTAAATGTGTGTGAGTGTGTGTGTGTGTGACAGCCTGGGAGTAAACAGAAACGATATTAATCCCCCCTTTTGCTCCCCCTGCCCTTGTGTTTTCGTCATTTTTAATAACACGGTTTCTATTCAACAATTAATCCAATTAACAAGGATCCAGATAATTAATGAACATGCATTTAGCCCCTTTTGAAGAGAGGCTGTTAGCTCACTCACAATGAGCTTGGAGAGCGCCTTGGGTTTTCAACTGAAAGTATGCTGATGGAGACAATGGGGGCCTCGGTAGGGGCCCTGTAGCTAGCTGCAGCCTGTGTCGGGGGCCGCAGCCGCAGGAAAGTGAGCGGGAACTGGTGACTCTGTCGAGGCAAGGCTGTCTGCGATAACGGCTGTGGCTCTGGAGGAGGTGAACAGAGGCCCACAGGCTCTGATAACATGCAAACATACAAACGAGAACAACATCTTTCCCTTTTTCTTTTGACTTACTAGTTTGGGGACTGTGGGGGAAAAAGTGCTGGCAGAATCTGGGTCATTTACATTTTGAGGAAGGTATGAGCACAGTGCAACAGAAATAAATGTCCTTCTAGCAACCACAGCATACACAGAGACTACACAGAGAAATACATAATGTGCCTATTATTCATTTCAACTCGTATCATAAGCATGACATGACAAATACCCCATTCATGCTTGTGTGCATGTGTTCATGCACTGTTGCACTCACACTTGTTTGCGAGGGGCTCGTTTTGAACAGTGTGTGCATTTGTTATTGTCAGTGACTGAACATTATTTATTTCCCCTACAATCACCCAAGGTAAGAATTGTAGACAATAAGGATGAAGAGGAAGGACATGTAAATGAGAGCGGACGGTGGGACATGTTAGGATGACGGGCTACAAATCAACCACTTTCCCACGTAGTTTTACTTTATTGGTGTTGTAGATTAAATCTGTAAAAATCAGTAAAGTTTAGGGCCTCTAAACCACTTTGTGAGCACGCATTGCAAATGTCAACAGCCAATCACTGGATACAGGTGTTGCCGTTTAACTACATCTATGTTTACTCTGTCATATGACTTTGCCATCATAAAATTAAACGATTGATCAGTGTCCCAGTGCAGCTGCACACTGTTCACAGTGGTTAACAAGTAGCATTTGCATGCAGAGAAAATCAAATCACTGTTTTATGCTCATTCACTTGTCTGACAGCACAAAACAGACACATATCCTGATGAGAACGAGTAAATTGTGAGTGCAGCTGTGCTAAGACACATTTTTAGATTATCGTGGAGAGCAGGAAGAGGCAGAACTGAGTTTTAACTGGCTGACACTCAGCAGAGGCCGCGTCTGTCTCGCCTCTTACCAAATATTGATTGTGATGCATGACTGTGTTGTTTGCCAACCAAAACAGGACCTTTAATAGTGCAAACAAATCAACTTTTAGACCCTACAGTCTGGACAGTGTCTTAATCAGAGTCCAAATGGACAAAGATGTCAGGCATTATTTTTTCCTTAAATAAATTTAGCAGTTTTCCTATTGTTCAGGCGTTTTAGAGTGAATGGAAATCTTTACTCGAACTACCTAAAAACGACTGTGGTAGTCTGAAGTAGACTCAGTCTTGATGTGGCTATAAGTGATTCTCTAGGACTCAAAACATCAATGTTGTCCTGAGTTCCATTACAGCTGTGAGTGTGGGGCTGGTCCACTGTGGGTTGCACGGAGCCCTCTATCCATCATATTTGACACCTACCCGCTGACTGGATTACAGGGTTAAGGAAGGCCAAAATGGATACAAAAGGATGTGTTTTCAAGTTTAGCCAGTTGAGTTTGGCCCGAGCATGAGCTACACACGTATTTCTTCAGATGCTTTTAACCTGTACGTGATTGTAGAATTATCTAGGGACAAGAAGGGATACTAAGTGGATGAAGATAAGTAATGAAAGTGAAGGGAATGTAACAGCGAGGGGCTTGCTTCATTTTTTTATCTACCCCAAGTTGGATGAGAAAGAATGTACACAGCGTCAGCTGGTGTAGTGTTATAATGTGGGGCGACGTGAGAAAAAAAATCTATCACAATTCAATCTGAAGCTGCGACATTCCAGCTCTTCTGCGTTTCCAATAACCCACTCTCGCCACCACCGCTATTCACCATTCTCTATTTTGTTAAAGGTCACCTTGGGTGTTGTAGTCTAGATGCTCCAGTGGTTTGGCAATCTGGTGATGGAAATGCCTGTTGGCCTGCCTGTTGTCACACAGACGGGAGGGAGAAATGGGGTGACAGCTGGAGCCACTTTTGATAGAAGGCTCCGATGGGAAAACATCACCTCCAAACTCCCACCTCGAACCTGCTAATCGTCAAAATCAACGGGGGGAAATGACACACAAATCACACTTTGCAGTGAGGGGCACTTTAACAGGCGGAGCATAAACAGCAAAAACAAGTTTTACCCGCTCCTCCTTCCTCATTCTGCCCCTTGAGGAGAACACACTAGTGTCAATACGGCTTAAAGAAGTCCAGCCAATTGTTAACAGTGTGGATCCATCCCTGCCCCTACTGAAGATGCTTGTATTTGTTTACTTGCTCGTTCGCCTGTTTGTGCACGCCTGCCAGCCCGTAGCGGGGGGAAGAAATGAGTGTTTGTGAGTGATAAGACCTGTAGGAGAGGAAGAGGAGGAAGAAGAAGAGCTCACAAGAACAGAGAGTGAGAGGAGAGAGGGACAGATAGAATCCTCATTGATCACATCTCTTCAGAGAAGGATTAATGCTGCAGTGTGGTCTACTGTGGGATATAAGAGTAGGAAAAAAATGTTGCACACTGTTTACCTTGTGAGGCAGCTGGATTGGCGAGATCACGTGAGATTATGAGATCACACGAGAATCCATCTTCAGGTTATGTGCTTGTGTACGAACCACCAGCGGTTCGGACTGATCAGCGTCCTGGGAACTACTGGCAGCTACTGGCGTGGTTTAGGTGTGATGACAGCGAGAAGCAAAGCCAATGGTAGATGTTGATAGACAGATGATTCATCCAATCACCTGCCAAGTACTTTTTGAAAGCGTCTTCCCTTTTCCAAACAATTTCCAAGGACGTCTTCGCAGATGGTTCTGGGTAACAAACCATCTAGCGCGTCAGGTTAGTGCACTCTGGCTCCATATGCCTTTCTTTTTAATTTACATGACGTTTCAGCCCTAAGACCTTCTTCAAGATCAACAACAATAGCAGGACACAGGCACCGCTATATTATGTAGGTCACACCCTTGTAGCACATCTGGTGGTGGTTAGACAGTCATGTTTCACCATTAGGGTGGCCTTCAGCCAATCAAAACTCTTAACAAACAGTGACAGGAACTACAGCCATTCAAATCACTTCAAAGTAACAGGTACCATCATGTGTCATTCCACATATAGAGACTTAAATTTTGCAGTACAATTTTATGGTTAAGTATATTCAAAAATATTATTTTGAATAGATTTCTAATAGATATACAGAAAAAGTTAAACCTCAGCTCTAGATGAACATGTCTACTGAGATCTAAACACATACACACACACACACACACACACACACACAAAGTACAGCATAGTTGCAGATAAAAGAGCTGTTCACAAAACTAAATTAATTCTGGATGTGAGAGTTTAGCAGACTTTTTTTTTCATATTTAAGGGTAGTGTTTCAGAGGACTTCACAGAGGTAAACAGAATATTAGCTCTTCTTTCAGAAGTGTTTACATTGTTCCTCCACTCTTGAATTAAGCCTGAGTATCAGACACCTGGCATATGGAGAGGCAGATAGATAAATCTCCATTGTGCTGTCCTGTCTTGCACATGCTCAGTAGCTCCCTTGGATGAGTGTGGACTCCACCAGGCAGACGTGAACAAGCTGAATCAATCCCAGGGGGACATTTATTTCTGTTGCACAGGCACAATCCCCTCATTGCCGGTCCTAACAATCTGCCTTTTGAGACGATAACACCGGAATAAGAGAGACTGCACAGCAGAAGAAGGGACATGAGAAAAAAGGGAAGGAAGTGATAAAGGGGAAGACTGATGCTGACAGAAGACTTCCTGAATGCTTAATAAATCCTCCACTGTACACAGGGGTTACGTCACGACAAACTTTGATCATATTAAGTGTGACCCACATGGATGAATTATTTGATTTTCAACATGGGGAGACGTCGTATACACAAAAGCGGGGCATTCACTTTCAGCTTGTTTGTTCAGATAAGGGAGCATGGTGATGTCGTTAAGTGCCAGTTGTCGCCTCAATTCTCTTCTGTTTTTCTGAAGAAAAACAGATAAACAAGTGGTGGCGTTTGTAGATCCCCTCCACCTCCTCCTCCTCCTCCTCCTCCTTCTTTGGTCTCTTATTCCTCTCTGCAGCTGACTGCTCCTAAATCTCAGGTCTGGCTAGACAGCTCTCTCTACCAGGTGACACAACATCCCACTTCCCTCCATCCATCCCTCTTGACGCGGCCCACACAGTCTCTCCTTCCCTTCATTTCTCTCCGTGGTGGATTCATCTCAGTTTGCCCGTCTGTCTCCAAACTTGCGCGCGACGTATTTCCCCCGTCTTCCTCTTTACTCAACATGCTCTCTCACTTGAACACACACCACAAATATTTTCACACTGCCTTCCCTCCTCCATAATTGTCTTTTTCTTTCTTCCTCAGTCTGAGCCTTTTCTCCACTTTTTCTCAATCTCATTTTTCCCCTCCGTCAACAGAACGCTATCGGCGTGTTTGTGTAGCTTTTGTTGCACAGCTCACTGCAGCACAAAAGCCTTTGTTGGCCTGCCACCACTGTGATGTGGTGAGACGGAGATGCACAAGGACAAACTTGTGGAGCCAGCTTTCAGAGAGGCACCGTTCATTCGGAGATAAGAGCTCAACCTGAAGGCTGGAGTAGCTGGTGGCGTGCAAGCCAGACACACATGTAAACACTTGTCTATGACTGTGTTGATCTGTGTGGTTGTATGAATTCTGTGTATAAATCATCCCATGTCGGTGCAATTCTTAGCGTTTCCATCAGTGAAATGGCTTGCATGTGTTCCTCAGTGGGAGTTATTGCTGGCTGCAGGGCAGTGGCAGCTGTTGTAGGGGCTGAGCTAGCTAGGCTAATAATAACCCTGGAGCTGAGCGAGTGCCCGCGGCCTCCACATCGTCTAGGGTTGACCCCCGGAGTCCAGTTGCAATGGAGAGTGAGGATTAGGCCAGGTTATGGATTAGAGAATGCTATTTCACCTCTGTAAGGACTAATAAGTGTGCAGGAATGCTACAGTGGTTAACGTTGAGGTCGCAACACTCTGAACGCACCACATTGGAAGCACTTGGAAAACATTCGCAGTGACCATGTGATACAGAACGTGTTTTTTCCCCCAAAGCCAGTTAGCAGTGAGTGTTGGAGTACGCACACAAAGACACATTGAAACATCACAGGAAACAGGATCAACAAGTTCTTGAACTACCTTGAACTTGGAGCATTTTTTTTTTCAAGCCAGAATTTCTTTTCAATACCTATCTGTCTGAGGAAAATAAAAAATAAAAAAAGGAACAAGCAAAGAGATGTTGCAAAATGGCTGAATAACATGCTAGATCAATACCATCGCCCCCACATGCCATCAGGCAGATCTTTCACAATAGACAAGGAATAAAAAAAACTCGGAAATCCTCTCAACTGAAAATAATAATGTGGCTTTATCTGCAACAGATATTATCTGCTGCAGGGAAGTAGAGCATGGTGTTATAACCTGCGCTCTATGACTGGAGGAAATGCACTGAATGGGAAGCAATTTATTTCCTTGTGTATGTTGGTACACCCGCAGTCAGAAAATGATCAATTGCTCATTATGACTAAAGCGAAAAGGGTCAGAATATTATGATCAGGGCAATTTCTTCTCTATGCTAAATTCGTTTTTGAGGCTTTTGTTTTCATGTCCAAAAACAGGGTGAGATAAGGGGGAAATTCAAGTAAAGTCATGCTTGGTCTTTCCAGCCTGTAGGTCTGGACCAGTCATGCGTTGATGCCTTTCATAGGCCAAATAACCTCATTGGCTGCCTCCATTCCTGTTCATTTCACAATTTACTCTATTACTTGCATGAGCAATTACATCTTGATGTTTTTGTTAGGTGTTGTTTGCCATTATTGTGTGTGTCTGTCTGTTTGCAGACATGTGTGCTTAGGCCTGTGCATGTGTGTTTCTGTGTGGCTCTTGATGCAGGAGACCATATTCTCCAATGCTCCTTTCCAGACTGTCACCTTTCTTAATGAGCTTCAGTGGGTTCCTGAAGAGGTCGAAACGGACACCATTTAGCATTTAATGGCCATTAGTGCCTGTGATGTGAGCCAAAACAATCCGATTACCTGGCCCTTTAAGAGCAAAGAAGTGAAGTAAACTCCAGGCAGTTTCTGTTTATTATGGCTTATATGACATTATATGCTAGCTTGAAGCAAAGGGCTACAGATGGAGGGCTGTTAGTAACATTTGTTCTGTTCTAAAACCCTTAACAAAAATGCTCACCATGTTTCACTTTGTCCTTTTTTTTTCTAGTTGCTCTCTCTATCTCTAAGCTCTCCTGCCTTTGCTGGCCAGCTGCTAGCCTGTGGCTCAGTAAAATTGGACAGGTGATGCGGGACAGCGGGGCGTCACTGATACAGTTCGACAGAACCGCAGGCTATTCAGAGTTCGATCCACTCATCAATTGAGAAGAGAGGTGAAATTGTACCATTGTACATTTTAAAAAGCAGTTTTTGTGCCTGTGCCGCTGCTGTATCTGTTGTGTTACGCAGTGGCAGTTATTAAGGTGAAATATGTGTTTTGTGTTGAAAGGGGGCTGCTCTGCACTCCTTTTCGTCTTTCACTGCACAGATCAAGCAGCAGGCAGAGAGCAGCTCGACTGAGTTCAGCCGTGTGGAACACCTATTCAGTAACATTCTTTTCAGGATGTGCTGAGGGTGAAATATGAGCATTATGAACCTGTCTTCTGGTTGAGAATAGATTCCTCCGCAGGCTTGTAAAGTTGCATTTGCTGGAGACATGACTTACAATAAGAGACAGCGCGAGTGTCCTTGTGAGTGTCAGAAATCAATTACGCTATGTTTCCCCTGTGGGTCGCAGGGTTGTATATGTATATGCACAAGTGTGTATATGTGTGTGTGTGTGTGTGTGTGTGTGTGCGTTGGGAAGTACGTTTGCTAAAGCTTCCATTGTGTCTGAGAAGAAGTTTCCACTGTGACTTTAATGCAGCAGAGAATAGAGGGAGAGAGAGCACCTTCAATCTGCACAGTGTGAGAAAACAAAGTTGGTTAAAAAACGCCTGCCGAGTTACCGATCGGTCTTGATAAACAAAGAACGCACGTATGCTGTCATGCACAAACCCTCACAAATAAGCCCACATGCACTCCAAGTATTCACTGAGATCACTGTGGGGTAGTTGAGTTCAAAGGATGTTAACCAAACGTGTGTACGTATGAATGCGTATTTGTCTGGAGGAATGCTGTCGGCCGTCATTCCTATGCATCTTTGCCTGCGTGTTTAGACAGGCTCAGTCTCCAGCTGGGTTTTGTGACAGAATGGGTACAGTGGTACGATACAATACAAAACAGCACAGCACCATACCATAGTTTTGAACAGAAGCAATTGTAAAACACTACAGAACACAGCGCAGATGTACAACAGGACTTAGACTGCAAAACTCAATCACTGAAATCACATTCAATCTCAAACTGCATTAGCACCTTTTTAATTAAAAGCTTCGCACTGAAAAGGTAAAAGCTTTCAGATGTTTACTGCTTCAGCACATACACAGTATATTTCTATTCCAAAACATTATATATGATCTAAGTGACACTCTGTCTGTTCACACCCTGCAGGTTTGAAAGGTGGCTGTAAAAACTAGAGAAAAATGCTGCAGGAGTGGTTTGAAGTGGTGGTTTCAAGTTGACCGTAGTTGCTGTTCTCTGTGAAGTCACCGATCAAGCCTATAGGGGTGAGCGTTTGATAGTCAAAAGACAGATTTCGGGTGAAGTATCACTTAAAAGTCAGAGGATCAGATATGTGATTTTGATGAATCGATAGGGAATCAACTTTGCATCTCAAACAGCCTTTTTAAAAAGGGCAATTTTGTGCTTTCATACATTTTGTAAGAGTGGGTGTCATGTTTTTGATCAAATGCATATCTGTTTGAAATAAAAGTCATCATGCATGAAGGATTCGTTACCAGCTAGCTAAATAAATCATATTTATAAAAAAATCAACAAAACATGGAAAACATATCAAACGTACATGAGAGGAAATTTATTCTGTCAAGTCTGGGTTGACAATAACAAACTATGGTGATAAAAACACAGATACAGAGAGAAAATACTTCATGACTTGCATTTATGAATTTAATGGGGGTTTAAAAAAGATAGGGTGGCAGAGCGGAGTGGAAATGAGTGCTGACTCTTGGAGGGGTAACGGATGGTTCAGAAACAAAAAGAGGACAAATTGAGTGAGAGGAGATGGGGAGTAGGGGAGAATAAGGATAAAGACACAGATAAGAGAAGGATATGGGTTTAAGAAGGGGGGTCGGAGGGTAGATAAGAAGTGACTGATAAAAAGGTTGAAGTCAAAAGTCTGCGCTACGTTGGAGGTGACAGCGCCCCCCCCTCCTCAGCTGATCATGCAGGACTCATAGGTGGGCACCATGTATTTGATGTTTATGAAGGCGTCCTCCCCTCCGTAGCGCTCAAACACCTCCAGAGTCTCCTGGATCAGGTCACCGACGTTCTCTCTCTTCTGCTGGCTGTAGTCGATGCCATCTCCAGAGTTAACTGAGGACAAAGTGATAGAGAGAGAGACAGACAGAATGTGAAAAAACAAACACAAAAATGAGTTGTATTTCAGCTCAGTCTGGGTGGCTGCAGGCTTTGAGGTTGATGTCAGGGCTCACAAAGCACCACCTGTGGCCACGCCGCGCTGTTTTGCTGCAGACTGAGTCGGCTAATGCCATCCTTCCATCTGACTTCAAACCCAATGGACAGACTGAATTTAATTTACTCCTCTTATGCTGTGACCAGTTGGGACTCGACGGCAGAAGAGTTTTTAACTGTTTGGCTGAAAGTTTAATGAGGCAGCCTGCGGAGAGCAGAGCAGCGTAAAGGACACGCAAGCTAGCAACGGCTTTGCTGTCGCAGAGGCACGAGCGATTACCTGGAGTCGTGCTCCACAGGTAGGGATGTGTGTGATGTTGATGTATGATGCTCTAAAATAAAAATCTGAGAACAAATTCAACACGATCAAAGAAAAGAGCCTGTTGTGTGTGTGAGTTGTTTTTTTGGGGGGTTTTTTTTGCATTTCCCTGGTGTGTATATGTGGTAAATGGCAAAGAGAGAACATAATACACTTGTGGCCAATCATGATACAACAAGAAAGCAGCAGAAATCTCCTCCCCAAGACACACACACACACACACTTACACACACACACAGAGTGCAATAAAACACACAAAATTGTACAACAGAACTCTAGTGCTCGGGGAACTTGTTATCGAAAAAACATTCCTGAGGTGTCCAGCCTCCACTCCTTCCTCCTTTTCACCAGCAGGCACACTTTAACACACTTTAACACACACACACACACACGCACACAGTTCGTGACTTTATCAGGGCACAGCAAACTGCCAATCTCTTGCCACTGCACTGGGGGCTCAAAACAGTTTTCAGAGGCAGGTAAATATAGAGAGAGATGAGGCACACACACACACACATACACACACACACACACACACACACACACACACACAAAGTTTGTTTTTTTTGCAGGAGATGTCCTGTTGAACTAAAATATCCCAGAAAGAAACTGTGGATTTATTTGATTCATTTGTTATGTGAGTGAGAAGAGAAGAGAAGAGAAGAGAAGAGAAGAGAAGAGAAGAGAAGAGAAGAGAAGAGAAGAGAAGAGAAGAGAAGAGAAGAGAAGAGAAGAGAAGAGAAGAGAAAATTAACAGCAGGACTTTAAGGCAGACCCCTCAGCCCCTTCTCTCACTCCTAATTAAGACCTGGGGAGAGGGGGGGACATTAAACGTCTCTCCCACTTCTTTCTAACACTCTGTCCTTTATTCTCTCTCAATCTTTTCTAATCTCTCATCTTCCCTGACAGACTCAACCTTCCTCCTCTCTCCCTCTCTCTCTCTCTCTCTCTCTTCGCCTTTCCACCCATCCATGGCCTCCTCATTAAAACACAAAGAGAGCCAGTCCCATAAAGCGGGCTGTTAAGCAGTAACACGTCTATGATCTCAGTCTACTGCACTTGCTTTCCGCTCAGGATCCGCTCTCCTGTTTTACATGAAAGTGACGGGGAAGAATTCACCAGCCATGCTCTGACCGTCAGTCAGCCCGGACGCACTACAACAGAAAGAAAAAAATGCATACAATAAGCTTAGGAATGCAGCCTTAAAGAAAAGCTGTTCATATCTAAACTTAAACTGTGTTTTATTCTGGAGCTACCCACAACACAGGCATCTGGACCCTAGTAGTTAGAAAAATCTTAAATGGCATCTAAAATGCAGGCATCCGAGCAATAAAGGCAAAAAAAAGTGGAAGGCAAAGCAATCAGTGAAGAATGAGGACGACAGTATACTGTGATGTGTGTAGCTGGCTGGGCGGGAGAGTGGTGAAAAGTAAAGAATAAAGTGACCGGAGTCAGCCGGGTCACTTACGTACGGTCTGTTTCAGCTGCGTGTTGTATGTGTGTTACTGTGCGTGCATGCATTTTTAGTGCGGGTTAAAAAAGCCAAGCCCATGTAGAGCCACCCCCTGTTAGTGTGGAAATGAGCAGCCAAAGCCAGCCCAGAGGGAGAGCTTGGCCTTCAGACTCAGCTCAGACCCGTTTACTGGGGCCTGGAGGGGGGAGCAAGGAGGTCCTGCAAGGGGGGAATTGTTGCTGTTGCTATACTGAGCGTTTCAGCCCTTTCCAACTGCATTTCTATCGCTGAGCTGTTAGCATCAAAAGGAAGAGGCCAGAGGAATACGCAAGGATTCTCAATATTTAAAGAGCAGAAAAGAGAGAAGTGTGTTTAAGGAGGGATGGAGAGAAAGGAAGGAGGGGAGGGGTGAGGGTGTTAAAAGCTGCCTCTGCAAATGTCCTTCAGCAATATAACTTCTCTCTCTTGCTCTTCTTCTTCTTCTTCTTCTTCTTCTTCTTCTTCTTCTCTCCCCTCCCTGTCTTTTTTTCTCCTCTCTCTCTCTCTCTCTCTCTCTCTCTCTCTCTCTGCTTTCGGCAATATCCTCTGTGTAGAGAGGGAAAAAAAAAATCTTTAAAAACAATCATAATAAAAACTCCCGCTCTGTGAACAGAAGGAAGCCCTAGCAGGAGTTGGCTGTCTGTTCCTCTGAGGAAGGGGTAGGGTCGATGAAGGCACAGGCAGGGGAGGATTCTTGGCGCAGCGACATTTGCTACACAGAAGGTGGAGGAAGAAAGGGAAGGTGGCACAGAAAAAGGTGCTTTGTGTCTGCCTTTCATGATAAAATCCCTGGGATTGGAAAGGTCTTTAGCACACAGACAACAGAAGTGTGGAGGAGAGAAGGAATAGGTGAAAGATAAGGGAGATAAAAGGAAAGCATCAATCTATCTATCTATCTATCTATCTATCTATCTATCTATCTATCTATCTATCTATCTATCTATCTTTTTGTGGCTCCAGAGGGAGCTGCACAAAGTCTGATAAATTGCCTCAAGTGATGTCATTTGGGTCATCGTCGGTGGGGGCTGAGGACTACAACTTTGAAAATGAAAAAAAAAAACCTGTGGGTGTGGAAGTTAGGAATAAGTGAGACCTCTGTAGCCTGCTCCAGAGGCTCAATGCTACATTAGCCACTAATAGCATAACACACCAGAAACGCAGACTGAACCGTCTGTGGTAGAGTTGTGCTGTGGGTAAAAAACCTCCATTATAAGTCTGACAATGTTTTGGGAGTGCAATGCTAAATCTGTGGAGTACTCGTTTATAGTAAGACACGAGGGGTTGTATCTCTCTCTCTCTCTTGGGCTCTGTGGTGATCTCTGCCAAACTCCACCAGACCAACTCTACACACAACAACAGCTGCAGCCTTCCTCCTCCTTCTCCTCCTCCTCCGCCCTGCTCTTTCTCCATCCCTCATTCCCCACGGTCCTAAACAACCTGTCTTCTCACATCAAGCTGAAGACAAGCAGTCACAGATGCAGGCAGAGCTTGTGGTTTCCTCCTAACTGCTTCCAAATATATAAATTTTGAGGGTCTATGTACTGTAGACAAATTGGGTCTAATTTATGATTATTAGACTTCCTTAAAGATTTACTGTTATTGAACTTAGCTTGCATTGTTGGTATGTTGTGTTGTTATAATCCCCTCTCATGTGCTATGCCTGGCGCGCTCCTGTGACACACACACCGCAGCGGCTTTTGCAAGTTTAGCTTGAAATTCCAGGGCTGTTTCAACATAATATCAACCAACCTGCCATTGTTTCTAATCAACTTAGTCCTGATTGTGGAAGTTCCTTATGAAAGCAGCTTACAGAAGAGGCCCCCCAACACAATAGCTCTTTGATCATAGCAGCCAGATGCAGAACAGAATCAATGCATGCGAGAAACCTGGTCGTTTTTTCAAGGGGTTTGGCCTTGCTTGAAAAGGGAAATGGAGGAATGTAGGTTATGAGTGTGATGGACTAACCCGAGTTCCAGGAATATTTTGTGCAGTTGATCGTGGCTGCACAGCTGAGGGTTTTATGAGCGCATGTGTTGTCATTCTTTCTTATAACAGAGATAAACCTCCCTATCCTGAGTTTTTTCAGGGCATATGGAATATACATTATCCTTTGCATTATCATATTTTTATCACATGTTTATGATGCAATCCCCCTATTTCCCCTTGTAAATCATTGGGAAATATGTAAAAATCATCTTTAAAGCAAAACTATGTTACTTTTAAATGTACAAAAAGTCTCATAAAAAACAAGCTTGATTCCTATGAAACAAAGTGATTTACTACACCCACCCCAACATCTGTTTTGGACGCTGCCGCCTATTTTTCTAAAGTGGTCGGGAAGGGAAGAACCGTCATATTTGTGATCCCGAGCAGCAAGGTGTAAACAAAGGTTCAGAGGGAAAAAGCAAAGACACCAAGCACACCCTTCATAACAGTGGGGGGTGGAGTTAGTGCATCACTTTGTTTGTCAGCCATCATAAGACATAAAAATAACAAGAAGCAAAGCAACTGCAACAAATATGTTGGAGGGAATGCAACAGCCCCCATTGACTGGAGCAATACAAGTAAGAAGAAAAGAGTATGATCGGCAGGAAGTCAGCAAAGAAAGTGACAAACAGAGGAGTCAGACAAGGAAACCCCCTAGTCAAACAATAACATGTGAAGCAACAGTTGGGTTTCCGAACAAGCTTGCCGCTGCTGTGTGCTTTATTTGACCGATAACGTAACAACTGCTGTGCATTGGTTACTATATTGAACTGGCAGTTTAGTGTGGGGAATACATTTTTCTTGTATTTTCTTTTTTTCTTCTTTTTTGACAGATTAACCAATAATGAAAATAATTGTTAGTTTCAGTCATAAACCTAAGTTACACAAACTAGCTCTAAGTCTAGCATAACCAGGTTTATATTTATCATGTTTCCACTGATAGTAGACGCACATATTGCCAGACGGATCCTGATTGCTTTCATTTATTTATGAGCCCTTTGGTGAATTCTGTTTTTTTTCTTGTTTCTTGTCCTGTGAAAGAAGCGCTATTTAAGTTATTATTAACATTATTCTTTATCATAAAAGTCTATGTAGATGCTTTTTCTTCTGTGTCTGCTGAGGTAATAGAAGCATGGTTCTCAAATGTTTTCCCTCATGATTCGATTTTTTTTTATTCAGGCTTAAATGCAAAAATAAAAAGAAACTACAGGAAGAAACAAGCAGAAACCCTGCAGGCCATGTTTTCTCTCATTTAGACTTTTTGTGTGGAATTTTCTCAAAATGTCTCTATTTTTAACAGTGGCTGTAGTTTCTCTAAATCAACTTGAACTAGGGGGCGAATGTGACCACAAGTGATCCCTTGGCCACATACTTGAGATTGAAGATATGAGTTACAGTACCAGTCAAACGTTTGGACATACTTTCCCATTCATGGGAATGTGAAAGTGTGTTCAAACCTTTGACTGGTTCTGTACATTCCGACCAAATGTACAGCAAATACAGCGGATATATGTGGATACTATGTGTAAGTCAGGCCATGAGGACAAGGAGAGGGAGAGGAGCGGAGTGGTGCTGCATGTGTGACAGGTGTGAGGAGGTGGTGGGGACCACTGGAGGAGGTCTGTGCTTAACAGCAGGGCTCTAATTAAAAGGGCCTCACAGTTGGGCACCAGGCAGGCCTCTCATAAAGAGACTCACACTCCGGCAGAGAGGTGAGAGAGACCAGGTGTGTGTATGTGTGTGTTTGTGTGTGTGTGTGAGAGAGAGAGAGAGAAAGAGAGAGAGAGAGAGAGAGAGAGAGAGAGAGAGAGAGTGTGTGTTTGTGTGTGTGCCTAACCACAGGTGTCTGTGAAAGAAAGGTTGTAGACAGAGCGAGAGAGTATCCTAACAGTGTGTATGTGCATACTGAAGTAATTATATTTTTGAGGGTATTCTGTGTATACGTACAGACACGTACACGTGGAGTCGCACACACACGTGAAAAGAGTATAAGTGTGCTTGTATAATAACGTCACAAGGGCAGAAAGAGTGTGTGGAAAAAGAGAGAGGGACAGCTGCACATGGACTAAGTTTAGAGAAAGAAGTATCCTAATCTTTTATTCAGCCTCGAGTTAAAAAAAAAAAAAATCAAAAAAATGTGCAAAGCCAAAAGTGCAGTCATTCATACTATTAGTACATTTCAGTGTTCCATTATCCATGATGCAAAAAAACATGATTTAATGTTGTAAATGGTACAGATGTTTTTAGTTCTACCTTTAATGAAATGTCATAAAATAAAAGCATTAAGTCTAAAAAAGATGCAAATACTTAAAGTACTTCAAAATGACACTTAAGCACAGTACAATTCCTTTGTTTCTTTCCACCTCGTCCTCGCCATGTCCCTCTGCCAAAGTCTCCAGCCCCCTTTTCCCCTAATGGATAAGCCAGAGGCTGACGGACAGCACAGCTGTGGCTCACATACACAATCGCGCACGCACGCACACACACACGCACACACACACACACACACACACACACATACACCTGGAGCTGGGCCCATACCCACTCTGTTGCTTTTCCATCTCAACCTTTGTGTTTAATCAATAACAGCATTTCAGCTTAACACAGCTAGCCACAATGAAGGCTGCAGCTTCAGCCACACACACACACACACACACACACACACACATGCATGCATATCCACATGAGGTTGCGAGCAGAGAAGTAAAACAATAGGCTTATGGTCAGCAGTAGTTTATTAAACCCCCAACCCCTACACCAGCCATCATCCGACTGCTCATGCTTACTGAAGTCTAACCTTTGCTGTAGGTCAGTGATCTCATTTTCCATGTGTTCATCCAGCCCAGCAGTGTTCAGTCTATAGGCTAGCCGCAACTCAGTGCCATTTCAACCCAGTGAAAGTTGGACGGCAAAGCAGTATGCCAGGTGGAGGAAAATGTGTCAAGGTCAGATTTCAGAGCAGAAAGTAAGACTGGAGGAATGTGTAGACAAAGTTGAGACAAAGACCTGCTGAGGATGCTCCTGAGCTGCACAGGAGCTAAAGCCGTTAGATTCCTATCGATCCCGCTCCCACTGGCTTACTAGTCTACATCTGTACATAGGTATACAGGAATTGAATTCCAATTCCACACTTCCGCCAAAATCGTGCCGTGTCTTTGGCTAATCTTCCCTTAGAAATCCCAGGCTGTAGAAGGGATTCAAAGCCCTGCTGAGGCAAGGTGGGAGAATCAGTCTTCCACACCTCACAAAACCGTCCTCTTGCTCATTTCTTTTTCAATTAGCCAACAAGACCTAGCCATGACTGAGAGCAATATCAGTTTGCACCATTTAGTCATGGTATTAATGCACAAAGAGGGCTCATCTTAGATGATGGATCAATGCTATTTTCCAAGCTGTTACCATGTCCATTATTGTTTCAATTACCACCATTCAGATAATGGTTATCCCACTCCCATCTCATCCAATTGCAGTCTGATACATGCATCTGCGAATCAGTTTCAGTATGCTTGTCACTGGTCTGAGGGAAAGAGTCATGTTGTGTTTGCAAGTATATCACACTGATGGCATGGATGAGCAGCAAGTTTTAATTATTTTCAAATTAGATTCTACATTTTTCAGGGTGCACAGTATGTGTGTGTTGCTGTTAGTGATAAATGATCCCAGAGGCCTACTTTCATCCAGGCCAGAAAATACAAAGTCAGTCTTATCACAGCTATGGCCGTGCATAACCCAGCACCACTCAGCCTGGACCACAGTCCACCGGCAAAGTCTGCACACTGCATTTGACTGCGCTGCACACCAAGAAGCTGCAGCTGGAAAAGATGGAGATTCAACCAGAAATACATAATTTTGAATGAAAAAAACATGCCCAACATACTATTTTCTTCCAAGGCAGGTTTTAGATAAGTGTGGGGTTGTGGGTTAACAAAAGACAAAATCATGGAGATGACTGCAGTGGTGCAAAATACACACTGGTTCTGTCACTTGCAAGTTAAATGCAAGATTAAATACTGATATGATTTAAAAAAAAGTGTTCTTTGTTATTTTGTCACTCATTTAGACATGTAGACCCCCCAAAAAGGTGAAATTAAAAGAAAACAAACCAAAGCTTTTAACAGTACAGCACACCACGCCACAGAGGACCTCGCCTTTCCCACTCTGCCTGTCCATGTCTCTCCCTGGCTGGAAGCAGTGTCAGTGCTGTCAGGTGTGAGTCAATGCCGTCAGATGCGATCTCATTACGCCAGCTTACCTCAAGGTTAGCAGTGGGCTGCTGGCTAGGCACAAAATCGATCTGCACCAGGGACAGGCGCTAAAGGCCACTGCGGTGTGCTGTGCGCACACCCGGACACAAACCAAACAAACACTGCGCTTTGAAATGCAAAGGCCCACTAATACAAGCATAGGCACGTAACATATATACACAAAGATCTAGAAGCACACTGTGATAGAGTCTGATGCCATGTGAAATGGGAGCAGATTATTATTATTAACATATTGCAGGGAATTACCTTCCCCTCAATGCAAGAAGTTGGCAAACATTTTAGTGGACATGCTGTGTTTCATATTTAGTAAAAAAGCTTTTTTTTTTGCTTTATTCATACAGATCATGGAAGAACTCTTATCATCATCACAAAATACAAAAAAACAACTATTCAGTTCTGTCACTTAAAATGCGGCCCCAGGGTAAAAACCTGTACAAATGTATCACTTCATACATATTTAATCAACACCTAGCACGTGACATGTCCCACAGTTTACATTACTGTAGGGTATTACAATACCCTCCCCAACAGCACAGTCCTCTCATGATGTCTCCTGTCATATAAAGCAAATGAATGTTTACTCAGAGCTGACAGCAGAACGACTCTTATAATATGTAACATGTTTGACAGGAATCCAATACCCAATGATGTTTTTTTTTTCACCCTTCAATCCATTTATCAGACCCTCAAAGTTATCAGACACAACACCATTCTTTTCTCAGATCTGAGAACATAAAGATGTCAAATTAATGGCTGTCACAAATAATTAAAAAAAGCAGGGAATATTTTTATTCCTATTCTGGGTGGTTTGCGACCTACAGTAACAGGAGCTAATGGTGAATGAATTAATATTCATAGGAAACAGCTTGGTTGGTGTACCTTTGCTCTGGTAGCAGGTGTCCATACGTGGAGGTTACTGGCACCTTGCTAAGGCTACTTTCTCATTTACACATTCTAATGGGCAATGAGAGCATGTGTTTAAGTTGCTACAAGGAAACTACTCTATTTTTTGGTTTGTTTGTTTATATACAGGGTCCTAGATTAACACCAAGAACCAAATATGGGTAGGTCTGTTTGAAAATCTACTGGCATTTGGCGCTTGACAATACTTTAATATCTCAATGCAATGTTCTGAAACAAATGTATGTGTGACCAAAAAATGCAATTTATTATTTTGGTCGGTAAAAATATGCTTGGCCGGTGGATTTTTTCATCTATCAGTCCCCTTGGCAGGTGAGTCAAAAGTTAATTTCAGACACTGTTTATATGGGTTTTTTTTTTAAAGATATACTTTCCTTGAGGACTTTTGAATAAAACATTACAGCACAGCTTGGACACACCATAGCTATTTTGTTTCATTAACACCTACACATTACACATTTGGGTGTGCAAATCCTACATGTATACTCACACTAAAATACAAATACTGTGAATAACAAGATTAATGTAATATGAGGTTAATGTCCTGTGGAGGCATCTTATGAGTGTCACAAAAGAAGAGAAGGAGAATTAAAGAGTTTGCTAACGGAGGGACTTTCCTGGTGTTGCTTTCGGTGAGTTGAAATAGAATGAACTGAAACTGCTCGCCATGATGTTTTTTGTGTAAAAAGACCGCTTTGTCTCTGGTTGACTTTATGATCTCTCATGCACAAAATCAAAACAAAGTGGAAAAATCAAACTGAGGTGTGACTGTAATTCAATTTGAATGATTGACAATGAAAGATAAGGGCTGGCACTGTGTTGAGGCCATAAGCTTTTTCAGGTTGTGAGTGAAAGATCTGTTGCTCAAATGTCACCCATTTAACTCTACTACAAACAAAAAGATAGGACAAAGGGTTTCCTGTTTGACAATAGAGAGAGATATGGAAAGAAGAGTTCAGATGATTACAAAGCAAATTAGAGGCAGGCCTCAGATGACATCTGAAATATATCAAGAAATGGATAAAACAACAGTGGGATGACTATGACAGCAAAGGGAGGAATGGAATTAGAGGATCCACTCTCGTAAAGACAGCATATGTCCAGACGGAATATCATGTGGGTTTCAGGTGGAAAAACTGACAAAGACGAAGAGACGGAAGGAGAGAAGGAGAAAAGGAAGAGTGACAGAGAGAGAGGAGGTCGAGCGGCGTAGCAAATTCAAAGAGCAAATCCATTTGTCCTCTTCACTCGTCAGACGAGGAATATTTGAAGTGACATACTAATTTAAGTCAGTGACAAATCAAAGTCTATCACTGATATTACCCTAAAGTGCAGTGAGTATCCTCTCTGCACTTCACTTTTTTGCAAGTCATTGAAAGAGTGTGATTGTAGTTTAAACATCAAAGGAATAAGGTGTGCTTTAGCACCTCAGTCGTACTGTATTATCTCCCCTCACTGAAAACAGTGTCATTACTGCACTGCGTGAAAATACTGGCACACACACACCATCCTACACACATGGGAACATGGGAACTCACACGCACGCACACACACACACACACACACACACATACATACACAGTTATGTCCATACACAATGAGGGGCCTGGCTAATAAAATCATTTTAGTCTTCATAACCACTTTAGCCTTGGAAGCTGCCATCGGTGGAAGGACAAACACACACACGCGCACACACACAAACACGTACAGGAATGAACGGTGAGTGGTCCAGCCCTTCCATTAGCCTAATGAAGTGGCTCCCTAAGATGGATGACATGACATCACCTCCAACACCAATCACAATATCACCCCTAAAAAACCTTCCACTAAAAGCCTCATCCCTCCCCCGACTCTCCCCCTCACCCCCACCCCCAGCCCCACAATTGGTTACTGCACCAAATGGACGATGAGCATTCCAGGGCCCATTCGGCCCCCTCGCAACACTTTTATTGGTCTGGTTATTTATCTCTTTAATGCAATTGGCTGAAGTGGATGCCTATGGATGCAGAGAGCTAGTAAATCACAGTGGGCTGGGTCTGCAGTGTGATTAAAAGAACTTTGGTTCAACAATGACAATGGCACCGAGTGAACTGCACGCAGTCTGTCTGCATTTAGAGCAGGGACGAGCGGGGAGAGGCTACGGGAAGCCAGAGGGCATGGTAGATATAGACAAGAGTCCACACATAAGCAAATACATTTGAAAAAGCATCTCTTTCTTCTCCATTCTAGCCTTCCGTGCACACAAAATCCTGTCTTTCAGCCAGTGAGAGAAACCAGTCAGCAGCAAACATGGACACATTTGAAAAGTCTTACATTACAGTGTTAAATATGCTGACAAACAGTATGACTGTCATTTGATCTCAGGTGTTTCACTGTCATGTGATAAACCTAGTGCACTCTGTTCTTAATACTTGCTCTGGTACCAAACAACATTTTGAAAATGTCTGATGTCACCACTGCGGACAGAAAACTTTTAGTACGTGGACAAAATGTCAAAAATCACATTGTGGACATGACATATGAAGCACCCTCGGAGAGGAGCTATAATGCACACCCCTCACCCACTACCTCCTACAAGGACAAAGAAAAGTGTTTATGGGTAGAGGGATGCAGGTACAGGCATCCGTAAACAGTCAGTGTTTTACAGGCAGCGGCACGGCCCGAAGGCCTGTCAAGGTTTACGAGATCCCAGACCCTTTAAAGCAGAAGTGTTTAAGTGTGGTATTTACATAAAACAGGCCAAGGTGTCTGTCTTAAGCAGACCTCACACCAGAAATGTTGGTGGCTGATGAGCTGGGACAGGCCTGTCATCAGCAAGGGAATGTTGCTGAATGACAATGACAGACCAGGACTAATGATATGTTCCTGTATTTGTGGATCTAAATTATAAAGAAATCCTGTTTGAAAAATACTTTTGTGATCTGAAGACTGAAATAATGCCAAAATAACAAGGGCGTGCATAGTGTATCTCAAAAGCCTATAGCTCACAAAGTATAAACTATGATACCACAGATCTTTGTTGCCCATGCCATTAAACCAACACTTCCTCACTCAGTTCCGATGTCCATTTGGCTTCAATCATAACTGGACTTTCTGCTGGCCAACACTTTGTGGCTTCTGCCAGCTCTGTCCCTTTTTCTCCATGCAGCTTTTATTCATTTTTTGCTTTCCTCACTCCAGAGAGAAAGGCACAAAACTGATGAAAACACAATAAAATCTTTGGAAAACAGGCTCGGGTGCACAACTGGAGAGTGCATGTACGGTATGTGTGTGTGTGTGTGTGTGTGTGTGGGTTAATGTTTGTCACTTTTATGTTATGTTTGCTTATTATTTGCAGATGTCCCTATAAGGTACAATCCAAACAGAAGCAGAGGGAGAGAGGAGAGGGGAGGAGAGGAGAGGAGAGGAGAGGAGAGGAGAGGAGAGGAGAGGAGAGGAGAGGAGAGGAGGGGGAATAGAGGGAGAGGAGAGGAGAGGAGAGGAGGGAGAATAGAGGGAGAGGGGGGTATTTAGATGTGCTGGGACAGCAGTACCACCCTGATGTGAGTCATAGGAGACACTGTCAGCAGCCATCCAACATCACACACTGACTCATTACGCTGGAGGAGAGGATATGACAATAGTAGCCATGATCAAGGAGAATGGAAGAGGCGCATCAGTGAGAGACAGACAGAGAGGACGCAGTTAGCGTCAGCAGTTATGGCAGTGGCACTTCTCTAAGTCCTTACAAATACACCCACAGCAGAGCCCTCCATTCCTTTTTCTTCTTAAGTGATTGTTGTTCGAATTTATCCATATCTTACACATTTTAGTTGGAGACTGTCCTCCCAAGAAAAACAACAGGATCAGTAGTTTCAGCAAATGCCTCAAAAACAGCATACACGTATGTTCAAGCTGTCTTGCAGCCGTAGGAATTATGGCTCTTACCCGTCAGGAAACACCGGAGGTGGTCGGGATGGATAGAAGGGCCAAGAAAACATCCGACTTTAACACAGGGGATTTCTGTCTCAACTGTGGTTTCTTTTAACCCAAAACCATAATCTTTTCCTGACCATAACCATGTCATGTCATATTTTTGCACCCAAAGCTAATCGAACCTTCACCCTAGCCTTATCAGATCAGACAATGGTTGTATTTTTGCAACAATGATTCGTAACACTTTAGGAGGGCACTTAAATGATGTTTTTCTGCCAGTCGGGGTGTCAAATCAGAAAACACTTATAAACAATGTATTTTGTCATTTAATTTAGAGGACTTGTTGTTTAGTTTGGCTAAATTCACTTGTGTATCTTTACAACATGGTGGGAAAATAAACCTTTATTATTTTATTATTATGATTGTTATATATTATTATAAAGAAATTAGCTAAAATTAGCGAATATGCCTTGTTAAGAATTAGTACAAGGCAAAGATGTCAGACATTCTCACCAACACGCTAGTGGGAATAAATGTTTATTGTGAGCGGTGAAATCTGACTGAAATGTTTTTAGTCCGGCTAACTGTAAGGCCTGAATTAACACACTGTGCTTTTTTTAGCTGTTAGCTAACTGGCTGCTGTTGGCAGCCAATCAAAGTCTAGTGCTGCTCCTCAGATCCATAAACAAAATTATATATGCCTACAATCTCCTGGCATGAACTATACAGTACTATAAACAATCCGCCTGCTTTGAATGTACATTTTAAGTATGTGCATTAAAAATCTGAACAAACATGCCATAACTGCAAAAAAGGGAAACATTTTCAAAAATATTTTTCCACTCGGCCGGGGTGGAAGAGTTGGTGTATTGAAAAATAAAAAGAATTGCAATAAAGACCGTCATAAACTGACCAGACCTGCTTCCACTTCATTTTCTGGTGCGTCAATGGCATATTTATCCTACCATCTGCAACATGCCTCTACTCTATCAGAAAGCCCAAACAATCAAGGTGGGTTGGAAAAAAAAAAAAAATCACCACCTGGTGTGTTGACAGAGGAGACAGATACAGAACATATGCCATAGCAAATGCCATCTCAGGTGGGAAGCAAAAATGAAATACCTTGATGTACAGAGGAGATACTTATGTTCATTTAATTATGTAATCTTCTTACACCCTGTTGAGAATATTCCCATACTGTAGCACTAAATGATGGAAATACAGATTGATTAGCATTTCCTTTTGCCAACTTTTTGGAAATTTGCAGGACCATCATCATATATTTTGTGATGTCCTCCAGTTGAAACATACCCCTTATATATAGAGCACTGCACACATATGTATGAGTGTCTGTGTGGTTGTTTACATTATTGTGTGGGGTACTTGACTGGGTCTTTGAGATTTGAATTATTTCACTGTTAGGTCCTCCTGCAACAGAGGCCTGCATGTCACAGTCATATATCACCATGCAATCTCTACACAATAAACATGATCCCCAGACAAATATAGTGTTTGTCCGGGGATATGTTGACGGGCTTTATTCATAAGATGTGTATATGTGTGAAGCGTGCATGCCATGGCTTGTTGAAGCTTATATGTTTTCCTCATTAGACGCTGATGTTTGTGTCCATGTAGTCCCTGAGCTGAGCACTGTCCCCTGGCCAAGTGGAAAGAAGGACCATTAGGTCGGCAGAGAGGGACCATTTATTTGGCTCTTTTCTGGCTGTGGCTGTATTATCTGCCGTGATGCTATTTGTCTGAGACCAGCCGAGCCGCCGTTGTGACAGGAGGGGGGAGATGAATGATGGGCTTGAAGACACGGCCAGTTTTGCTTCGCTGACAAACTGGGGCAAGAGCTGGAGGGATGTGGCGAGAGGAGCAAAGAGAAAGAGCAGGGGTGGAGGCAGGGCAGGGAATGAACACATACGGGGAGACACTGCGGTAGCTGCTCGCCAGAGGACACAATTTACAGCACCTGTTGGCTGTGATTGATCAAACGAAAAGAAGAGAGGGTAATGGTGTGTGTGGTCTGACACTGGATGGAGTGATGGGATGGTGGAGAGGGTTAAAACCAGACAACCAGAGAAAAATGGAGTGTGTGAGAGAACAAGAGGGATATTGGGGTTGAGGAGGATAATAAAGAAAGAGTGAAGAGGAGAGGAGGAGTGAGGAAACAAAAAGAGAGAGTAACCAAGAGAAAAAAAATAGAAGGGGATGAATAAAGAGAAAAGGTCATTGGTGCAGGAATGTGTGAGGAAAAGAGACGGAGGGAATATATATTTGTCCCCTGATGGGAGTGTGTTAGAAGTCCATCTGTGGAGAAATGAGATCAGTAGCTGACTTAGTGGTAGAGGAAGACTTTGCTGCCCTGCGGCTTACACACTGACTCAACACCCTCTCCCCCGTCTCTCTCTTTCGCTCTCTGGTCTCATACAACCTGCAGCACATTTAATCTGCCAGACGATTCTGTGTGTATGTTCAGGTTCGTGTGCATGTGTGTGTGTGTGTGTGTGTGTGTGTGTGCGAGTGCACAGGAACGCAAGCAAAGCCTTATTACCCAGGCTCGTGTCCCACTCCACCTCTCCATCAAATGACCAGACCAGTCTCCTCCACTCTGTCCTCACTATCTCTTTTGCTCCATCCCAGCTGAGACCACAGAGGAATCTCCTCATAGAATCACCCACTAAATCATCTATCCACCAAACAGACACCTTGGCAAACACTCTTACTGGGAGCTTTCGTTTTCAATCAAAACACACACAGGACAGAGAGTGGGTGCGCATGCACATATGTGTCTTCAGGGAAAGAGTCAACAAGAAAAGCAAAATTCCTCTTTTGTTTGTACATATGAGCAACAATGGATTTGCTTCTATTTTTGATTAATTACAGGAAGGTGTATGTGCAGACTTGGGATTGGGATTGGGTTGCACTAAATCCATTACTAAGTTTGTGTGTGAATGTTCTCAGTAACTATAGATGGTTTCAAATTTGTGATTTACTAAATTCGTTTAAATTAAATGAAAGAACGGTTGAACTTAAAGGGGGCATATCATGCACATTTCCAAGTCTATTTTATTATTCTGGGGCTCTTCTGGTATTTGCATGATTTATGTTTCCAAAAATTCCTTATTTATCTACTGGCCCTGTATGCAGCCCCTCAGTTCAGCCTCTGTCTGAACAGGGCCGTTTTAGCTCCTGTCTCTTTAAGGACTCCCATCTGATGAGTCCTCTCTGTTCTGATTGGTTAGCTCCCTGAAGCTGCCCCTCTGCAGACATCTGCTGGCTCCGGAGGCTACGTAAACAAACAATAGTTGACGGATTTTGCTTCTTTTTCTCATTCTTTAATTGAAATACAAATTTCACAAATCCATCCGTATATGTTCAAGCCTGAATCCGATCTGAAATATTTAAGTCAACAACATGAACAGCTCGTGGAACAACCTTAACAACAACCTTAGCTACAAAAGGCTACGGAATGGATGGCCGTTTGTGGGCATGCACAAACAATCTGATGTCATTTTGATGAGGAAGTAGATGTTGAAAACAGAGCGTTAGAGCAATTCTACGCCTGGGCTTTTGACTTGAAGGCACCATTTTTACATACATTCACCTCAAGTTTTGGATCTTTGACTATGTTTAACATAGACATCTGACATTTTAACAGTATATAAATGATAGAAAATCACTAAAAGTATGTTATGCCCTCTTTAAGAAATGTCTTAGCTAGTAAAGACTTAAAGGTCCCCTCTAGACATGTATTAAAACATATAAAAATATTCTGCTTGGAAATAATGGGTGCCTGACTTCCTCGTTATATACAGCCTGATGATGAGCACAGAAAAAATTTCCACTTTCAGCAGATGTATGCGAAAACAGCCTTCTAGTGTTAAACTCTGCACAGACATCATTCTGAACAATGAGGATCAGACATTCAACGGTAGGAACAAGAAGAAAAGCATTTTTTTTGAGTGGAAAAGGACTTTAAGAATGTGTATATCGGTTGCTAGGAAACATAAATAATGCTGTCTAATCAAAAGCAATCAACTAAACAGGAAGTCATTGTAGCATCACAAACTGTAACATAAATGGCAAAAATAACAGTTCCAGGGGTCAAACAATATATTCAACTTACCTGACTTTGTTGTTTTCATAAATATGTGCGTTTCAGAGTTAGTTGTTTTGTAATTGCATTGCGCTGTTTTTGTAAAAGGTAATTTAATTTTTTTATAATTGGAGTTTACATTGCTATTAAACATTTTAATCAAGTGTCATGACAGATGTCCACTCTAAATGGATAATATATCAGCAAACTAATGCTAGCCTTGCAGTTAGAAGGTGTAAATATTTAGTAACAACTAATCTCTGTGTAAGAAAAAAATTGGTGTTTTGAACCTTGTGATGCATAAATCTCCACTTGCTAAACACTTCCAGTATAACTTGAAGTTACAGAGAGCTGGTGCAACTGGCTCCTGCACCGTGAGTACGTGTGTGTGTGTCCACTGTCCACATGACCGCATTTATCTAACACACAGATTACCACATAAACCACAGGGCGAGCTACAGTTGCACTCAAATCCAGCAGACATGCTACTTCACCCAACCCCTCAACGCACACACTCACATAAAACAAAACCCAGGTCTTCTCCTCCCAAGAAACCAGATGAAGAGAGAAACAGACCCAGGCCTGGTGCCGGTGTGTGCCAGAGGAAAGCTAGAGGGGGAAGGAGAGGAGGGGGAGCCAGAGGGGGGAGGCAGATTAGAGCACCCAGAGGCTCTTGTGGAGAGAAGGAGGAAGAAAAGGGGGAAAAGAGATGAAACACGTAAGGAGAGTGGTGGAGGAGTTAGCTTCTAGCTCATAGTATCTGACTGAGATTACTCTGCCTTTGGGCTTACCTGATTACAGCACAGCACTGGAGGACAATGAAAAGACATACGCATATGGATTGGCATGCACACACACACACACACACACTGTGCACACAGTGAGGGCCTGAGGGTCCAACAGGAACCAGCAGCTGTAACTTGCTTTTCTGGGTGGACTGTTTATGCCTACAAGTGCTTTTTGTATTACATAAGGTGTTAGCGTATTACATTCAAGAGGAAGAAATACATCAGATGTATTAGTGAGTTCACCAAAGCTATTCCTCCCCCTCACTCTCCTCCGGTTTCACAGCAATCAACCATACGCTCATATAATACATACTCTCTCCTTGCTCAAACTTTCCTCTTGATCTATGTTTCATGTCTTGACTGGGGTGTATAAGACTGAGCCGGAGCGCACAGCACTGCAGCAGCCATATAAAGTTACAAAATTATCCTGGCCTTACGAGGACAAGGAGAGAGTAGTTAATTAATCACGAGTGTCTCATTTTCTCTTTATAACACTCTCATTTACTCTGTGGCTCATTTTTGTGTGTCACTCTTCCCTTGCCGTCTTTTCCCATTGCTTATCTATCTAGCTCTAAGGGACTCAATGACAGCAGCAGTGATTGTTGCTGGTTTCAAATCGTTTTAGAGTTAGAACACATATTTTGTTGACTCATACAAGTGCACATCAGCCTCATTCTACGCTGAACGAACTGACAAACTTTATGCAGCAAATTGTGGATCTTAGCCTGCAAATAGCGTCTCAGCTGGATGGTTAGTCAATTTGAGAGTGGATATTTTGTCAACTTGAAGAATGTGGTTTTATGTTTGATCTTCAAACTGCACTCTGTGGCTTAAGTATTGATTTGAAAGTTTGAGCTAAATTTGAATTGTTGTGTCAAAACTGTTGTTTATCTTTCAGTGCAGACTACAAGTTTGAGCAGATAGAAAATGAATTTGCAACTATTTTGATAATCAATTAACCCTTATTTTTTTAAAGCAAAAACTCCAAACATTCTGTGATTCTAGCTTCTTAAATGTGAGAATTTTCTATTTTTCTCTGTTTTATGTGATTGCAAATGAAATATTATTGGGTTTGGTAGTGTTGGATGGACAAAACAAGTCATTTGAAAGACTGCACCTTAGGCTCTAGGAAATGTTGGGTGATGTTTTTTTTACTATTTTCTGACATTTCATAGACTAAACAATGAATGAATCAATCAATTAATTGAAAAAATATTTGGCAGATAAATTGATAATGAAAATAATTGTTGTTGCAGCTATCCCTCTTGAACTAATCTATAAATATAAATCATCATACACTGTAAGTCAGTCGCTTGTTATGATCTTAGGATTTAGTTCTTTATTAAGATGATCAACATCTTAAAAAGCATACTAATCTTCAGGAAGAAAAAAATTTGACTTCCTTGCTTGAGAGAAGGGGACAGAGTAGAGTCGATTACTCATTTATGGGGAAGATCATCTATATTAAAGGGGACCTATTATGCTCATTTCCAGCTCTATATTTTTATTTGGGGACTCCACTAGAGTAGCTTTGCATGATTCACAGTTCAAAATACTCCTTATTTAGCTTTGACTGGCCCTTTCTGCACTCCCTCACTTTGCCCCCCGCCCCCCCCCCCCCACGATATCAGAATCGTATTAAGTTACTGCTGATGAAAACCCAACATTTCTTGCTTTTGCTGCTTCAAACACTTTTAAATGACTAAATAACAGGAGACTTTTATTGTGAAGAATTTATAAGAAATTAAATGTGTTTATCACTGAATTAGCAGAACTTCGTTAGCGGCTGCTGTTCTACAATAAAAAACAGTTCTACAAAACAACATATGGACATATTTGGAGCTATTCATTCAGCAGATTGGTTAGAAATAATGCAGGGAGGAATAGTACCAGCAGAAACAGCCACAATGATGATGATTTTTGATGAAGAGCTGCAGACGACCAGCACACCTCCAACAAATAAACTACTTATTTTACTTTGCCCTGCTATGTAATGGAAAAACACTCACAGTCTGCCAGCTCAACTCGAGTCATGGCCTGGCGTGAGTATCCCCAAAACAATGGAAAAATGCCATAATGTTAGTGGAGCCAGAGCAGATGACCATATAAAGAAATAAATATAAAGAAAGAAAGCCACTTTTAATATTAACACCCAACACTGTAACATTATATATACGACAGAAAATAAGGAAAAGCATAATAGGTCCCCTTTAATAACAAGCAGGCCTGCAGCTGTGCCTCAGCTCATGTCCCTGTGATGAATGCTTTATTGGTTGGTGTCCAGTCTCTCTTGAATATTCATTATTAGTATACATATAGATTTTAAGCAGTCATGGGTTTCATTCCCTATAGCAATTCCTTTTTATCTACATGGGAGTGGTACAAAAATAATTAAATGCATAGAAAATGTGACATATTTCTGTGAAGTTACACATGAGTGTAATATGTGGCTACAGGAATTTGGCTCTCAAGTGCGACTTAGATCATAACACACTGTACTGAAAAACAGCAACAGACAAAACTTAAACACATTAACTTTCTCCCGACTGCATCGCTGTAATTTGAAAAGCTTACAGCCCAGTATGAATATTTATCTTTATTTCAAACAAAGATAGTGATTCTGTTACTTATGATTCCTCCCTCATTCTCTATCTCTGACTCTCAGCTGTGCCCGGGCAATGTGTGCAGTACCCTAAGGAGAAAGGTTACACCGCTGATCTGCTACAGTGCAATCAGACTTGAGACAGAGCCTTGAACTACACAACCCATGGGCCTCCTTCAGCTGTATCTTGCAGAAAGGCAGCTGGATATGGGTGTGAACTAGAGAGGGAGTGAGAGAGCAGATGCAAAGAGAAAAAGTAAAGAGTAGAAGGTGGAGAGAAGCCAGTCAAAAGTTATGAAACATGCCCCTTGAATAATCAACACCCAAATCAATTTGTTCAATGTCCAAGAGGAGCGTGCGGACTACAGAGGAATATGTGGAGTAGGCGGTCGCTCAGTGTGCATCCAAGTCCATATCTCAGACAAACACACAACGGCACGCCTGAGTCAAGAGAAAGATGGCCAGGAGGGATGGGACTGGGGAGAGGGACACACACACACACACACACACACACACACACACACACACACAGCTTTTTAGTTTTCTTCTTTTCTTTCTTTCATTCTTTCTTAGTTTTGATAGACATTGCAATGCACATAAATTTCCATATTTTTTGAATCAGTGAGTACTTCCAACTTCATACATTTGTTATCCATAACTACTTGTTTCATTCTATGTAACCGACAAGGTCAAAAGGGACACACTATTGTCTAAAATATCATTAAAATTAATTAATTAGAAACTAAATTAATTAGAGCTAAAAAGTGAAGCCCAAATCATGAAAAGTACACAAAAAAAGTATTCTGTTACTCTGTTTATGTATACGTTTTGGCAAAATGATTTGTATTGAAACATTATGACAATAAAACTTAACTGGGCTGAACTGCGATGAGAGCAAGACAAAGAGAGATGCAGTGCAGTATTAGTAGTAGATAGACATGAAAAGGCCCGCAGGCAGTAACTGGCCCACTGTGCCCTGCTCAATAAAGGCGGTCATTTTCAGACCCCGCCTCTTGGCATTTTGATTTTAATACTCTTCTTCTTTCCACTTCTTTTCTTTTGTCACAATTGGCTTTGTATTTTCTTTCCTTTGTCTTTGAATTCTTACTCTGTCTCCCAGACACTCTGCCCATCTTCTGTCTATGATTTTTTTTTTCCACTTGTATTCATGAGCACTATGGAGAGAGTTAGAGTAGGCCTAATGTGGAGAGGAGGACAAACGCTGGCCTAACCAGATTAGCAAGTATCCTATTTCTCACATTGACAAATTAATTTCCGTACAAATTAAATGAAGGAACATTCCCTTGATAATTCTCTGGGAAATTGAAGATGGTTTTAAGGAATGAAATTAAACAACAACTCCTTCCACAAAGAAAAAAAAAAATCTAATTACCAGCAGAGCAAAATAAAGGTAGGCTAATAAATTTGGAAGAAATAAAGCTGGGCAGCCAGAATCCTATAAAGTCTATGAAACTGAGTAATGTGAGACTGAAAGATTGTTAGTGAAGTGGATTTGGAGTCCAATGGAGATTCGAAGAAAGGAGAGAAAGAGTGAGAAACACGGAAACAGCCTTGTCTATTACAGGATGTGCTATTTTCCTCAGGCAATGGTGAGGCCGAGGTAAAAGACAATAATAAAAGTGTGGGAGAGGGCAGGAGATGGAGGAGGATGGGGGAAGGAGAGTAGAGGAGAAAATAAACAGCAGCCAGACAGAGACAAAAAAGAAGAGAAGAGTGTGAGTGGCAGGCGACGGAGCGAGGCTGTCTAGGCTCCGACTGCTCAGATCCACTGACATTTACAGAGTGGCCGATCGCTCCTTGCCATCCTCTCCTTGAAAAGTTCAAACGCACACAGATCCACAGAGGAAATGCTACGCCGTGTGGATTAACGCGCTGTCTCACATCTCTCCGCAGGCCTCGCCTCCATCTTTGTGTGTTACGGCTGTCACTCTGCCTGTTTGTGCTTCAGTCAGGTTTCATGTCGGTCTCCTACCTGTGTCTACATGTTCAACAACAAAGGTCTGACTCAAAAACATAGTAAAACTTCCCCTATGTGTGTGTGTGTGTGTGTGTGTGTGTGTGTGTCGAGCTGTCCTGGCCCAGCTTGTGGCTGGCACACACACAGGTAGGGAGAGAAGTATGGGAACCCTGGGTGGGAGAAGGCTGCTGAGAAGGGCCTAATTAGAGTTGAGCAGTCGCCCAGCTTTGGCCCAGCAGGGGAACTCCCCACTTCCACAACCCCCCCCCCCTCACACACACAAACACACACATGCTCACTGATACACTGGCTGGCTCGTTGGTTGGGAGAAGACATTGAATGCACTTCCTCTGACCTCAGTGTTTTCCCTGTTTCTGAGCAGAGTGAAACTAATGTAATTTCTGTTTTTTTTTTCTTATCATCACCCTCTAACTGTGTCTCTCCTCTTGGTTTACATTCTTGAATTCCATTTGAGTCAATTTTAATTATGTCTTTCAAGGTTATTTTCTGGCATTTTAGCTTTTATTGATAGCAATAGTATACAAAAACATACTCCTAACATATGCCTCTTAGCCACCAAAACCCCTAATTCTGCATTTTTTAGTAACAAATATGTAGGTTATTACGTTAAGTTAAAGCTGAGGTGCTTCATCGTCTGTTTAACACTTGAGAAAACCTCACGTGCACCAGGCTGTACTGCATGCCTTGGAGCCTGACTATTCAACTTTTTTCTTAACAGCGGCCACTGTTGCCACAAGTGGTAATTACAGGATAAGACATCGGTAGATATTAACTGAGTAATGTCCATGGTTTAAGTATTCGTGTGTCAACATTGCATAGTCATCTAAAGTCCTTGGGATTGTTCAGACAGAAAGCACACCTTATAAGGATCCAGTCATTTCAAGATTCGGATGCCGTTATGATCTTTGTAATCATGGGATTTGTTTTCTGTGGTGATCGCAATGCACTTCCCTATAGTTCCCTTACTTCCCTATATTTGCCAAGATTCTCTTGAGTCAGTTGCTTTTCAAATACACCATCAAGCGACTTGACTGAGAACGAGTTGAATAGGAGCACAAGCAGGACACAATAAAAATGTTTCCTGGTAAGGTAGAGTGTGTTTACATATTGTTTTATATTGGTGATAAAACAACTGAAAAGTTTATCTGTGACACACTCATAAAGTATGTGAGTACAGTATATTATAGAGAAGAGTCATAAAGTCTGCAAACTGACTCAAGTAAATCAGTTACATAGCAATGTTTATCGAGGATTTGCTAACGAAGCTAATATTAGTCACCATTAACTACCGTTCATACCAGACCAAGTGACTTGAAATGAGAAAGTGTGTCCTTTATCTCTTATGAATACAATTTTTCACTTGTGAGAGAATGATCCTTTTAATTTCCCTTATATAGATATAGTCATCCTTTAATCAGTAAGATAACAAGCAATTATCATCTGTCAGTGCAAAAGAGATCATACTGATATATATGATGTTAAATATACGGTGACGATAAAATAAAGTTTTAAATCTGGCAAAAAATATGCAAAACACCATGACCAGACAACAACTTTAGAGTAATTTTAGCGCCTTTACTGATTATCTCTCTGGCTGTGGTGCTTGAACTTTCTCTGGCCCCCGTCTCTCCCGCCCCACACGCAGCCCAGAGTGAATCTGCCTGCAGAGATGATGGTCGGCCTGCCCTCTTCATCACCTCTTAATCAGAGTGTTGGCACTGACTGCCCAGAATTGGATCAACCTCTGTGACCCCTGCTGCTGCTTTCCTTCCAGAGGTCAGCCTCACATCACTACACTGTCTGTGAGGCAGCGGCACGCTCTCTTAAATGAAATCTTATTTCTCCCCCTCTCGCTTCCTGTCTCTCTCTTTGTCTTTATCTCCCTCTGGCTTGGTGTATTAACCCAGGCGTGATCTTTCGCAGTTCAGACCTGAGTTACTGGGGCTCTCTTTATTCTGAGCAGTGCTTGAGTTTTGTTTAACAGCTGACATTAGTCTAGACAGAATTCTTTTGTGTTTTATTCAGTATTACCAACACTGATATTTATGACAAATGATTAACAATACACACTGTTATTTTGACCACAGGTAAAACAGGCATGCAGGCCTTGTTGCCCTGATTGGATTCGATTGCAGGATAGCTGTAGTGTAAACAACACTGATTGCACATTGTCATCGGGAACTCTTATAATGTCCAAGATTAGGGGTTCGTTTCAGCCTCCAGTGGCTTGTAAACAATAAAAAATCAGGAAATTAAATAAATAAAGCCACCAGCTGCCAAGAGTGAGTTCTACTGACTTAGATGGTTACATATTTTTCACGTAGATTTGTCACCCTGCCGATTCTTAAACTCATTTTATTGTACAGAATCAATGAACTCATCTTACAGTACTTACTCGTTTTGTGTGCCAAGTTTACAATACATCATGATGCACAACTACAATACAAATTACAAAAGAGCAGATGACCCTGATTTATCCAATATCCAATATTTCAATTTACCATAAATCTGAGTATTATTTTCAAACACTGATTTTCTTCCATG